>NC_048227.1:101092140-101191835 GCF_002007445.2 Ailuropoda melanoleuca | reverse complement strand
CCCCCCCCCCCCGTGAGTGACAGAGCCTAGAGCTGCATGTGCAGCGTACTGATGGCTCAACGAGGAGCATTCTCGCTCAGCCGGTGGGAGAATGAGCTCATCGCCTGATGGGTGAAGGCAGCCCACCTATGCTGCCTGCTTTTGCGGAAGACTGTCAGTAGCTCATAGCTCATTACAGGCAAGTCATCACAAAACCAGAGTAGAAGCTGGGTATAAACTAGGTCTGTTCGTTAGTTAATGTGACCCAGAAATCCTGGATTCTATTTCACAATTGGTTTTTGTCTATGGAATCCAGAAGTCATTTCAACCTTTTAATGCTTCCATTTTCTTCTGAAAAGAAGGCAAAAGACAGCCACTTTATAATGAAATTTAGAGATTTAGCTGTGCGTTCTTGGAACAGCAGGACGCAATCTCCATGAAGCAGTCATTTCTCTGCAACGGGTCTTTGGGGCTAGGGTATGAGAGCTAAGCTGACCGCCTATTCTTTTAACGATGCCAGGAAAAGAACACTGAATGCAAGGATAAACACAGAATGCACCCTTTGCAAAATAAATCGAAGGGATTTACTACATTTTCTAACCAGAGCTTTATAGAAATAAATCACCCTGGAGACACTGACTCATACTGAATGGCCCCAAAGCTGACATGGGGCTGCTGGAGAAGGCACTCCTACACACAGCTCCTTACATAGACCCAAGTACCGCCGGCTGTCAGGGTTTGGGTCCCTTGTTTTTGTGAGGGGAGGGAAAGAGGGAGTTTGTTTTCAATCAGGTCTCCTTGCTACGTGGTTTAAGTAATGAAGACAATGAATATTAACTTGACACTCACAACCTTTCATAATATAAGGAAATATACTTTGATTCTTAGACATAATTCAGGTCACTTAGTATTGTATGACTACTACTATTTAAATCACAAATTTATAGTCCTGTGATTATTTTAGAACATAATGCGTAAGAGTTGACAGTGATTTTGGTTGTCTCCTAAAGCCTGAGCAATCACGTCTATTTTTATCTCTGAAAAAACCAGAAGGGTAGCTGTGGAAATATGCATGTGAACTAGTGTTTACAGATGAACATCCCACCGCCTGCCTGAGTCCCTGCCTCCCTCAGAGAGAGGTCAAAGGGCACTCTAGAGCAGAGCAGGGAAGTGCATTAATACTCATTAGGAATAACAACAATTAACAGTTATATTAGCACTGAGAGCGGAGTTGCTCAAAACCTGGTTTTATTATTTCCTACAAAGTAACAATGAAGGTTTCAATGTATCTAACATCTCTGATCTTGTAGGTGCTGTGACAGATGCATCCTGAGTTGGGTCCTCTTTAGAAAACAAGAAAAACAAAACAAACTCATCAAAAAGACAGCACAACCTCTGACGATGATAAGGATCCCAGGGTGTCCAGGTAGCGCTGGCAGTAACCCAGGGATTGAAGAGACAATTGGGAGGATGGTGGGTCATGCCAATGGAGAGCGGTGATACCTTCTCAGAGGACTCGAGACCCACACCTGAGTTCTGCACACAAGTAATTTTTTTTTTTTGATCTGCAAAATTTTATTAAGCAATAGCTGGACAACTTTTACAACTTCAAATCATCAAGAAAAAAATGAGATTAATCCATCTCAATAATAAAGACAGGAAATAATTTGGACAAACCACGTCATTTTGAATGCAAACCATTAATGCCTTCTAGAATACCTCCCACACAATCTAATACACAAAATACATCAGAAAAGAGGCAAATAAGGCTGAGCTCGTTAGAATGCAAGTGGGAATCTCAACAGATCTTGCTTGGAAAGTAAAACAAAGCAGGATGCTGGAACTGAAAAACAAAGCAACACCGGTAGGACTGAGGCGCACACAGCAGCGTGCTATTCCCAAGATTTGGATAAGAACATGCTGGTGGTCTGGTTTGGTCTGGGACCTGTGCACCTGCATCGTGCACTTACAGTTTAAAAAAAAAAAAAGAAAGAAAGGAAAAAGAAAATGCCAGTAGTAATAAACTCAGAAATCATGTCCAAATTTACAGTACCAAAATAATGCATTTATAAACAAATGCAAAAACAATACCCCTTTGGTAAATAATACAGTGCCTTTTTCAGTCAAACGCATAACCCATGCTTTTCTACAACACGAAAAAAAATTTATCTACAACAAACAACGAGATCTTAGAACCCTACCCCTCCCCTTTAAAAGAACTTGTAAACAGAAAATATTGGTACAAATTACAAGAAAATTGCACAAAGCCAAAGAAATGAAAACAAAATAAGCCACAACCCCTTGGAGTTTCCATCAGCCAGAGCTAAGGGATACACAGACGGTGACAAATCTGAATCGTGTGTGACGACAAAATCCCAGGAGCTCAAAGAACAGTTCTGACACATTTTGTCTCAACTAACTTTGTTCACAACTATTGACTTGGCCAAGGGATAGATGGCCCACAGAGGGACACAATGGGTTCCTTTCAAAAAATGTTTTCAACTTGCAGATAATGTAACACTGCAGGAGACACTCAAGAATTCACGTCAGCCTGGGCACGGACTCCTTTGTTCTTTTTTCAACCCACTCTATGGCTTGCGGGGGCAAAGGGTGACTTATTTTAGGGCTGTTCTCCAGGGTGTCCGCCGAGCAGGGCACACGCATGGGGAGGCTCCCGTGTCTTACCTGAAACGCACTGGTGCTTTCGTGTGATTTGGGAGAACAAACACCATTCTGAAAGCATTTGTTTCTAGAGGTGAACCTGCTAAAGACGATTTTAAATGCACGGTTTACATTCACGAGATAGCTCATTAATGCCGGAAAAGAAATCTTCTCTATAAAAAGGCAATTATTTTGAAACATACCTTCCAAGTTTGTACAGTGGAATGAGGAGACGGTCACATTTTGAGCCCTCAGGCTGTTACAGCTGGATAGAGTTGAGAATTTTGTCCAGGCCAGGTCGTCCCTTTCATTTTACAGATGGACAAATGGAAGCCCGAGGTCACCCTCCAGCTTTGTGGCAGGGCAGGCTTGACCCCAGGATCGAGAGGATTACAAGATGAATGTACATGTTTTTGCTTCTCCTCATGGGACACTTAAGTGGGGAGCAATGGACACGGGGGACAAAGACTAACCTGCAAAATCCTGACTGACACTGCCATCAGAGCCTTGACATTTTCCTGCTTCCTTGGCACCAATTTTTCTTAGGATATACATTCAGTGGATATACTGTACACAAATCTGTGCCTTTGGTTTGATGAGATTAGAGTTGAAACAAATTTAAAATTGGTCTTTATATGTTAATACACTGCTTCCCTCGATAAGGGATGGATTCTTTATGTAGTTGACTGGGCTGATGTTTTTAAATTTAGAGATTCAATGAGGTATCGTAATATTCATAAGTTGCTATTAATAAACATGAAGTATAGAGAATTCTGTTTAAAGTACTGACTTTAGTAGTATTTAATAAATTGAGACTGAATGAAAACGATTTTTAAATAAGCGACACCAGCACCATCAACTTAAAAGATACCACATTACGAGCGCCGTGGACATGGGTGTAAGGACGAGTGGCAGGAGACTGTTTCCGCCCCTGGGCCAGAGTACAGAGCACAGAGCTGCACAGCTACTGCCCCTCGGGTCCGCAAACCTCCCCACACGAGGCCTGTCTCCACGTGCCGAAGAGGCCTTTTGGGAAGTGAGCCCAGAATTTAGAAAGTTCAATTATTTGCTACAAATACTCGCTTTCTCTTCACAAATGTATTTGCAGTTTTTATTCCAAGGATTTCCCCCTATATTTGCTCTTAGTAAGAAAAGTTCTAAAATGTATTTTCTCATGGTCTCTGTATCTTAAGAACCAATCCAAGAATCTGGAAAACGGACATTTACTGACAATAATGCCTTCCTTTGCTGCTCTCATTCCTCTTTTCATTTCATAGCACCTTTTATTTTTAATTAAAAATAAAATGTTCAAAGAGGGGGCAATATTATTTTGGATATGTCATCTCAAAGAAATCGACTCCTCTGTATATAATCAATACCAAAGAATGCAAAAAAAAATTACCTTTAAAGGATTAATAGGAATTTTTTCCCAATTAGAAAAGTTACAAATTGTCCAGCAAAAACACCTTCTATCATATCCTCTTTATTTCTCGCAGCAAAATATGCTGCTACCAAATAACTCATTACAAACACACTATTTTTCTAAATAAATAAAATGGGCATAACTCACCAGTACATAGTAACAAAATAATTCCTAAGAACACTATTAAAGCAAGATAAATAATCTCTTGGACAACAAAACAGGGGAACTGCATTTAAATTATTTTAGAAATAGGCCATAACCATTATTGCACAACTAATAATAAGCATTGAAACATCTTACCAAGCTACAGAAACTCCTATAAAAGAATTATATAATTCTGAATACACTGCTCAATTCTTTCTCAAAGAATTTACCCACAAAGAATCAGGTTCAATATTTTAAAATAAAAGTTGGAAAACTCGGATGTTAGTTGGGAGATGTCCTCATCTGTGTTTCTTCAGGGTTTGGAGAGAATGGTGAGTGATGTCGTCTTGCTGTGGGGAAGGAATGGGCCAGTTTCTTTTCTAGTTTTTAAACCAAAACAAGGAATGTAAAAATACATACTTTCAAAAGACTTTTCTACAGTGTCTTTCATTTGTCTGCTCCAAACAAAGTCCAAATTGAGGGCACTCTGCCAGTAGACAGTTCCTGCGCTCCTGCCCTAAAAACATCCAGGTCTGAGTAACTGACAACAGCGAACTGGGTTTTGTTATCAGGGCTGAATGTTGCCCAAAGTGTCCCCTAAGGAGGAGGAGGAGGAAGGAGGGAAAAGATAATCTCGGGGGATTTCTGGGTTTTTTCTTTTTTGTAATTAACCAGCTAAGTACTATAATAGTGTGTTCCCAGTGGTTTATCTCCTCAGTAAACTGTCTGTACAGTTAATAAAGAACTTTTTTTTCTCCTAGATACAATTGTGGGACTTTTTTCAAACAGATGACTATACCTCTATCTTTTAATACCCTGGCAAATGTTTACAATTTTGTTACATTTCTAAACTATTAGAAAACACCTCTAATCAACTGAATTTTAATGTGGCTGAGAAGAAGAAAGACGTGCTTTCAAATTACTATCCTCAGCATTTTTAGAAAGTGTGGCACACTTTTCTTCTGGGAAGGAGAATGCCTTCTGCCACACTTTCCAGATTAAACAACAGAAGGGGGGGGGAGGGGACAAAGGTTGCTTTTCAGCAAGTGAGTGCCTAGTGACTGCCCAGGGCACTAGGTGACAAGGTCGCTACCCCACCACATGCCAGGATCTCTCCATTTTGTCTCTCACCTTCTCTCGAAGACAGGCCTCACTGACCTATGGAATTCTGGCATGTTCTAGAACTGGCGGGGTCTTCAGAGCGAACACCCTCCAGAGAGGTGCAGAGCCCTTGTACTATCTCAGTCACACTGTGCACGCCACCCACGTGGTCCATGTGCAGGAGCTCCTTCCTCCTGCATCAGCACGAGCAAACTGTATTTATACCTGCTAAGAGCACCTGGACACAGCCTGCTTCTACGGGTCAAACACAGCGCAGTTGCCGTAACACCTTCACGAACTGAGCACTCTGGGGAAGTAACAGGACGTGTGTGAATTCAATGTCCCCCCTAAAAGAACCTGTACCTTCAGGACTTTTGGTTGTCTTTTTAGAAAGTTTTTTGTTTTCACACTAGTGGTTATGAGAAGGGGGAGTAATAAAGCTAGATGTGTGGAGAACGGAAAGAATGCACAATCCCTGGTCTAAAAGAACAGCAGGTGGGATGGCAGTCTGCCTTCCTTCGGAAGGGCCCCTTGTCTTGACAGCTGACAGAAGCAGCGCAGTAGGGCATTTCCGCAGCAACCGTGTTTCCTAAAAGAACACCAGGTGCCTCACACCCTCTGCTTCCAAATACTACCCTTCTGTATTCTCTTTTTGTTTAAAAAGAAAGAAGAAAGAGAAACAATAAGGATTATAAAAGCCCAAACAAACGACAACAATTAAAGGTCAGTCCCCTCTCATGGGCCTGACGGATTCTTCCAGTTTTGCTCTTGTCTTCTGGTCTCCAGGCACCTGGGGCCCCGGGGGACTCCTCGAGCAGTGCGAGGAGACCTCTCTGAGAAGGCTCCTTTGCCTCTCTCTCTGCCCCAGACCAGTCTTTTCACTTCAGGCGCTGAGTCACGTTGGCCAGGGCAACCGCAAAGGCCTGCACAGCTGAGAAGGGGTACTGGAAGTCCAGAATGTACGCATTGCCATCAATCCTTCCAAACTGCATCACCTGGGGTGGGGGTGGAATGGGCAGAGAAGCAAAGGCATGAAAAGAACACAAGGTGGGAAACACAACCACGTCCGAGTGGCTCCTGAGGAAAGGGCACAGCCCTGTCCAGGAGACAGGTCTGCCAACCAAAGTGACTCTGATCAAGTTTCTTTTTTTTTTTTTTTTTAAAGATTTTATTTATTTATTTGACACAGTGAGAGACAGCCAGCGAGAGAGGGAACACAAGCAGGGAATACAAGCAAGGGGAAGAGAGGAAGAAGCAGGCTCCAAGCACAGCAGGGAGCCGGACATGGGGCTTGATCCCAGGACTCTGGGATCACGCCCTGGGCCAAAGGCCGAGGCTTAACGACTGAGCCACCCAGGCGCCCCTGATCAAGCTTCTTGATCTAACTATGAGTTGGTCAGAAATACAGAGGGGGAGGGAACATGTGAAACACGCAGTGGGAAGATAATGAGCAAAAATTCAGAGCATGGAAAGCTCCACAGGTCAAATAAAGTGGTCTCCTCACCAAGGAAACAGAAAGGAGAATGAAAAAGTATAAGAAAGAATCTATAGGCTAATAAAGGGTTAAGAGACACAGTGGTCATGGTCAGATGTCACGGCTCAGGGAGGCATAAAACTAAAACGCAGTCGGCCTCCCTCCCCCTGCTCCCTTGCTCCATCTCTTGAGCTTGCCTTCGTCATTTCAGTACTTCTGCGACCACATTATACTACCATATAACGTGGTATATATATTTATTAGTTTATGCTCTTTTGTCCATTTTTAGTAAATTCCATGAGGACAGGGACTTTCTCTATTTTCCTCAGGGCTCTAGTTTCAGCACTTGGAGCAAGGTTTGCAAACTCTGTGAAGGGCTGATGATAATAAACGTTTTAGGCTTTGTAGGTCACAGGGTCTTTGCCACAACTCTAACCCCGTTGTAGGACAAAAGCAGCCTTAGCCGATATTTAAGTGGATGGGCATGGCTGTGTTCCAATAAAAGTTTATAAAAAGAGGCAGCAGATCAGACTGGTCCGTGGGTCACCATTTGCCAACTCCTGGCTCAGAGGATTGCCAGGCATATAGCAGGTGCTCAATAAATATTTGTGAGTGAATTAATGAAAGTGAGACTTAAATATGCGAGGTGAAGGGAATTCCCAGGATGGTGAAGAGGTGTGTTCCCAGGATGACAGCTACGCAGCAAGGTTAGAGCTACTATTTCAGGTTGTAGGAGGAAGTAGTGACAAATCACCCAGTGTGTAATGTACCGGGAGGGGATTTACATTATGCCAGAGAATCGGGGAATGACGAAGTCATAAATACACAGAAATAAGCAAACAGGGGCGTCTGGGTGGCACGGCGGTTAAGCGTCTGCCTTCGGCTCAGGGCGTGATCCCGGCGTTATGGGATCGAGCCCCACATCAGGCTCCTCCGATATGAGCCTGCTTCTTCCTCTCCCACTCCCCCTGCTTGTGTTCCCTCTCTCGCTGGCTGTCTCTATCTCTGTCCCATAAATAAATAAAATCTTTAAAAAAATAAAGATGTACTCTTTAAAAAGAAATAAGCAAACAAACGCTGGCTAATTATTATATCTAGAGAAAGAAAAACTATATAATAAAAAAGGAAATATAACTAAGCCATAATTTGTGGCTCAGTTATAAATCATATATATTGGCATAATGGGATAATCAATGACTACGTAAAGTAAGAAAAGGGGGGAGTTCACACGTGTGTATGTATGGCAGTGGGGGTGAAGAAAATAAACCCTCCTATTCTTCAGGAAGAAGTCAATACATGATGTGAAAAACTGAAAAATCAATCAACAGAAGTGGGAAGACGTTCTTTACAAATATATTGTCAAATACCCGGAAAAACAGAGCTGGAGGAACATGTCTGGGAGAGCAGGGATTGGGAGTGGGCCGGGGGCTGGGCAGGGAGGGGTCTGCTAGTTTTCCTCCTGCATCTCGCAGAATCATCTGACTTTGAAGAATCAGTACGTATTGCTTTGATGATAAGTAAATAGAAGTGAGCAACGGGCACGCTGTAAATGACAACCGCGATCTGCTCCACTTAAGAGACAGCAGTGGTTTTCCATTTCTCATTGGGCTCCCCGCAGGCCAAAGTGCGGATATCCTTCACCAGTTTTTTACCCTTCCCTCCACTACCCCCACCACCAACCAGTCAAGACCAGACAGAGAGATTCTGGCCATGCCCCGGGACATGTTTTCTTACCTGCCGCCCCTCCAGCTCGATCTGGAAGTTCTTGGCCGACTCCTGGGTCACCCGCCCCCCGAAGTCCAGCTGGTACACCTGGGTGGCTTCATTCCACAGAGGCTGCTTATTGGCCATGACATACACGAAGCCCTGGCTGCCCAACCGCCCATCCTCCTTCTCACTGGCTTTCCGGCACTTGAACTCTTCCAGCTCGCTGGCCGTCCTCAGGCTCCGCTTGCTCTTCCAGCCTTTCTTGCTTCCCTGGCTCTGGTTCATCAGCTCGTCCCCACTGATGAACAGCTCGGGCTCGCTCTCGGAGCTGTCCTGGAACTCATTTGTCTTGTTCAATTTCTTTGACTTCAGTTGGTCTTTCTGACTCTTCACTTTCTTCTTCTCTCTCCCCAGGCGGGGGCTGGAGATCAGGGAATTAAAGTCACTCAAAGTCCGTGCCTCCTTCTTCACTTTGCCCTCCGTGATGGCTTGAACGTTTCCTTCTTCTGCTCGGCTGTCCAGGCGCTTCCGGTTCTTCTTTCCGAATTTCTCTGTCCGCTGGGGGACTGGGCTTTCCGTCAGGGAGAGGACTTCTTGGAAGTTGTCTGTGGTCTCTACCATCACCTCAGTACCCAAGTGGCTTTGGAGGTCGGTGGGCGGTGGTGACACCAGGGGCTTCTCTACCACCAGGTGTGCCTTGGGGGGCAGAGTGCCCTGGGGGTTTTGCACAGGCGGGCAAGGGCTGTAGGAATTCCAGGGGTGCAAGGCGATAGGTGGCAGCTGTAAACTCGAGCAGGTGCTGCTTCCTGGATACATGGGGGGCAGGGTGCAGTAGGAGAGGCTGGGTGGGTAAGCTGGCTGCAGAACCACGGCGGACTCCTGTGGTGCAAACGGTGTGGGGGCCAGGGCATCTTTTGGGGAGCAGGGAGTCTGCACTCCCGGCAAAGGGGGTGTGTTATAGCTTCCTGGGTATGGCATTCCCATCCCATAGCCTGTTTGGAAAGTGGCAGTAGGACTGGCGGGAGACTTCGGGGAGACAAAGGGCACTCGGGACACATCCAGGTGCTGGCTCTGACCTACTATAAGAGGGGGCAATTTCAGAGGGTTGGGCACTGCAGTCTGTGCTGTCCTTTCCTGAGGAATCCAAATGTCCTCCCCCAGCACAGGGTCCCACTGGTAAGGGGGTGGCCGTTTGACGGCCACAGCAGCTTCGGTCAGCGCGGGGTGCCTCAGGGGCTTCTCCACCTGACAGTGCTGGGCCAGCGCCTCGTCCTCGGTGAAGGCCGAGTTAACGTAGTCCGCACGGTCGCGGGCGCCGTCGGTTGGACTCAGGAGGCTGTAGGACGACTGAGAGGTCAGGGGGGAGGTGCTGGCAGCGTGTGCCAGGCCGGAGCCTGGCTGCGCGCCCCCCACACCCCCGCCCGGCTCTGGCCGCCCCGCCGCGCCCCCGCCACTGCACTGGCTGCAGGTGTACAGGGCCGGAGGGGGCCGCGCTGGGAACTGCGCCGCGCCCTTGGGCTTGGGCGGGTGCTGCGGCGGGGCCCGCGGGGGCTCAGCCAGCTGCGCCGCCTTGAGCGCCACCTCGCGGTTGTTCCTGCGCAGCGTGGCGTGGATGAGACTGTCTGGCCTCTGGGCTGCGCCCCGGCCGGGCATCAGCGGGCCGGCTATTTCGGGGTATGGGGGTGGGTCTCCCGTGGGGATGGAGTAGCGGGGGACCGTCAAGCGGTTCAGGGTCGCACTGGTGCAGGGCTGGGGGACCTTCTTCTCGGTGGCGGTGAGCCTCAGGGTGGCCGAACTGCCCGGGCCGGGGAGGGTGTAGGTGTTCTGTGAGCAGAGCATCCGCGTCCGAGGCCGGCACACCTCCTCCACGTTGCCGCTGCTGTCAAAGGTGGTGATCCTCTCATAGCCCAGGGGCGTCTGGTAATGTGCCGCTGTGGGGTACAGCGAGAAGTCGCCCTTCTTCAGGCACGTGTCCACCGGGGGCTGCGGGGGCGGCAGCGGGGGCGGGGGCGCCGCCGTGGTGGGGGCAGCAGGGATGGTTCCCGGGTAGGGAGGTGGGGGATTCATCTTCGCCACCTGGACCTCCTGTGGGGCACTGAACACAACTGCGTCCCCTTCGGCAGCCAGCTGTGCCACTGGCCGCAGGGCCTTGGTGGACTTCTGCAGGTGGTCATGGTCTCGGTCTCCATGGTCCACCACCGACAGCTGGATCGCTCCCTGTGCTGGAGGCGGCAGGGACAGCTGAGCAGGGTTCGGGATGATGCGGCCCATCTCCACACCTCCGAAGATCACCTGTCCAGGGTTGGAGTAGCGGTTGGAGACTGGGTACTGGGTGGCACTCTCACTTCCGTGCTCAGACGTCCCCACTGCCGTGGTCTGATTGGTCAGGACGTCCAGCTGCACATTCTGATTGGCAAGCAGGGACTGCACCAAGCCTATGCTCTGAGTGGGGGACATGGCCTGCGCGGAGCTGTGGATGGGTGCGATGGGGATGTTCACGGTGCACGGCGGGTTGTTCTCAGGCACACCAGATGCTCCCGTCACTGGAAGGAAAAGAGAAAAATGAACTGCTTACAAAACAGTGCCGTGAAACGGGTCAGAATAGGTGATACAATAAATCAACTCATCCAGTCCTTGTGCATAAAAAATGCAATTGTTATAGACGGAGATGTGTTTGCTGGGGAAAGCTAGACCTTTCACACGAGTTTATACAAAGTTTCTCTAAAGCTTCTGGAAGGACACAGGCAAAGCTTTTCAATGAATATACTTTTGAACCTTCTCAGTTTGGTACCTAGATGGTACCATGGCACATACTTAGCTGGTTTTGTCTTTTTTTTTTTTTAATTTTTATTTATTTTTATTTTTTAATACTTAACTGTTTAAAGATGCTCTTTACTCATGAATTCATAAAACGGCCCACTCTTTCATGCAAGAAGAGAGCCATGTATGGTACAGCATGACACTCCACTGAGCACTCATAATGCCCAGGGTCTGAGTAGGGTTATTCACAATTACGGATTGGTTAATATGGGAAGTGTTATGCAGCAGATATGTATGTAAAATTTGTACATAATTAAGTTTCTATAAATAAAACCATGTAAAATGTAGTAGAGATACCAATGAAAAGAATCTTCTAGCAAATAAGCATTATTAGGGAAGGATCAGTTCCTAATTTATCTGCTTTTCAGCATTTCGAACAGTATGTAAGGTACAGCCCCCCCTCTGTAAAACCCTGTAAATATAACCTATTTGTATGAAGAGGGAATTTAATGAAGCAAGAATCTGAACAATGATCTACAGACCACAGGCAGGGGCTCAGAACCACTGTCTTAGACTGCCCTGTTTAAAAGTACCATTGAGCACTGGCAAGTTTGCTTATTTGGGCCTTTAAGTGCTGCTATGTGGCAACTAGTATATGAGCAGGAAACAGGATTTAACTAGCTAATTGTAAAGGCTGTCTGACCTTTTACCAGAACCACAGAATGAAGGCAGCTAGTTCATCAAAAGCTAAGTCCGGGGTGCCTGGGTGGCTCAGTGGGTTGAGCGTCTGCCTTTGGCTCAGGTCACGATCCCAGGGTCCTGGGATTGACCCCACGTCTGGCTCCCTGCTCAGCAGGGAATCTGCTTCTCCCTCTCCCTCTGCCTGCTGCACCCCACTCATGCTCTCTCTCTCAAATAAATAAATAAATAAATAAATCTTTAAAAAAAAGCTAAGGCCCACCCTTGGTTCCAGACACAGACCCCCCCTTCCCCGGGGCCCTCTAGTGTGAGATATAACTATCTCCTGGCTGCATGAATCTGGGTCCTGTCTCAAGTGTTTTATGATTCCTGCTCAGATCCCTCCCCCAGATGTTCACCCATCAGCACAGAGTACTGAGGGCAGGTGTCTTCCCTGCTAAAGAGAAGAGTCTGTCACCAGCATTAAGTGCAAGCCCTGAGACAAAATTCTCCCCCCCGACCAGAAGGCCAGCCAGGAACAGCAGCAGCAAAAGGTGAGCATTAGGGGAGCTGTATTAGTCACATTCTGGGAGCTCGGGGAGGGTGTTATTTTCAAAGTGTAAAAGATACCTCTAAATCCAAGATTCTGAAATTGCAGGGGATGTGCTATAAAGCTCAAGTGCGTGAGGCTGCACCACACGGCAGGTTTATGTGGTTGCAGAGCCTTGCCTATTAGGACTTCACTAGTCTAGAACACCTGCTCCACCTATGAGGAGAGCTATAACCATCAGAAAACCAAGGACGGCTACTGTCAGAAAGTACTGTACAAATAATTTTATAGGCAAAAACCTGTGAAGAAGGTAAACAACTGGGCGAAGAGAAGGTAAACAACCGTCCCCCCTCCCCCAAAGTTCAGAGTCTGCGCTGGTCCATGTGTCCTTCCCTGTCCCATGGCGAGGACCATAGCCCCTCTGTTCCAGAACCACCAGATACAGGAGAAGTCAGTGGCCCATGTAGGATTCCTCTTTCAGAACCCTTTTTGGTTCTAAGTAGAGAAGTCTTCATATTTATAAAATTACAGGTAAGTATTTTTGAGAACAGTTACATGGAAATAACCAGCAGACTACTTAGAAATCATTCTACTCTGTTAATCAAAATAGGGTCCCTTCCCCCGTAGAAAACATTTAAATTAATTTAAGAAGCTATAGATACTTGAAAATTTGGAAACTGGGATTTTAAAAGCTTGTGCCAGAATTCACCTTTAACTCAGACCAGGTTTCTGTACACTGAGCTGTGCGTTGTACCCTGGGAGAAACGTAAAGGCTTTCTGTCCTGGAGACAGGGCGGGTTTGAGACACTGGGCTCTGTGGGCGCCACAGGACCACGGGAGTGACGCCGCTCTCTAAACAGGGGCTGAAAGGATGAGGGCTAGCCTAGGGCCAACGACAGCCAGTTTCAGTTCTGATTTTTGTGGAGTTCTCATCAGTCTTGTTAACTTCTCTAACTGGGCACATGACTAAGGACCACTGTGAAGATAAAACTAGATGGTAGAATGCTCTGTGGACATGAGGTGTCATGGTCACCTTCATCATCCTTGCTCTGGTAGCTCCCCTCCTCCCCAAACCAGTGACAGTACGACCTTTCACTACACCCACCGAGGAAGTTGTACGTTTTCCAAACCTGAGGCAGCAGGCACGGACTGACATGCTGTAATTCTCCATTACTTACCACTCTGTCCCCGTCACGATCCCCTAAGAACACACCTGGTAAGTCATCTTCATCTTCACTGAAAACATTTGGGTTGAAGACAGGTAAATTAACATAGTCCATGGAAATCTTCCGAACCTCCGGGAGATAGATGGTCATCTGCCGTGGCTGGAGATGCAGGAGGCTGGTTTTATAGATTACTGGGAGGAAGGAGAAAAGCACTGTTAGCAGAGATGTGCACAAGGACAGCCAAGGCGCCAGCAGAGTCACAGGAAGAAAAATGGGGCTGCGGTGTCTCTGCCATCAAAAGGCAGGGGAGAGTCTGACAGCAGCCCTTCGTCTCCCTCCCACACACCACTGGCCACCCCAGCCATGCTTTGGATTCCCTAACAGCAAATTCTCTGTCTAGCCCAAACACTTGGCCAAGTGGTGTGTCTACAGAACCACATATTTTCAAATGTCAAAAACCTGTCCTAGACTTAAATGCTTTTCTGGAATGAGCTGGGATAGGATAAATATGTTTTTTTAAAGCCTCATTTGTGATCAGAATTCTAATTTAGTTAAAACAGTTGTGATAAGCAGACTGCCAAGCTCAGGGGGGATCTCAGGCAACCCAGGTGACATGGGTCAGATCAGAATAAAACACTGCCCTTACTCAGGACCGGATTCTTGTCTTCCTGACTTTCAACTTCAACTTCGTGACTGGAACAGAGATTTAGAGAACTTCCATTCCTCTACATGCTAAGGTTTTATTTGATCCATAGGGACGTTTAAGACAATGCTTGGATGGCAACTGAAATACTTAGAGGAGACAAAATTGGTTAAAAACGAAGAATCTGAATTTAGGTTTCACAGCAGGTTAAAGTCAGGATCAACTTTGTTTTATGCTTAATGCTCTTCCTGTGAGGTAAGCAGAACTTCTTGAATTATTACTGCTACTCTCATTTTTTGGTTAGGACAGCTCCGTCTCCACAGCTGTCCCCACTAACACCCAGTGGCTGACCGGCTCTCACTCCTGAGGTCCAGTAGGCCTTCTCTGATGAAATGCCTCTGTCAGGCTAGCGCTTGGGCTGGTTTGGGCTAAGATGACTTTTCCAATAAGACTCAGGCCTTATTCATGTGTTCATCTCTCTTGCCCACAAAAGAATATGAATTTTGGCTTAAAAATTCTGGATGGTTCTCTACAGCATAAAAATTAATGCATTAAAGTGCTATTCTTTGTTGTTCAGATTGCTAAAAGAGATAAAACTTAAAATCTCAGGAGGAATTAAAAAAATAACATCAGTTGCCTCCAGGGGGAAAAAAAAAGGTGGGCAGAGGTGACGATGAGAGAGAGTTTTACTGTATACTGCTTCAAATCTTTTGAATTTGGAATTTATTCTTTATTTTTTTAAATTGAGAAAGCAAAAAGTCAAAAATAAACTTTCATGGGCTAGGGAATTCTAATTGAAAGAAACAAATTATCCGATATAAAATATATGCAACAGTACTCACTTTTAAAATCCATTAGAATGCCCAAGATTATTTAATAGGGCGTCATGTAACTTACACGTCTTCTAGAATCCAAGAGATAGGATCAAGTGGAAAATTCTCTTAGCTTGACAGATAGAATAGTAATAGCTAAAACCTCTTTTCTTTAAATGGTCTGTGATCAGGACATTCCTACAGAAAGCTTTTATCCTGGGCACTTGAACTCCTCACACTGGAGCACCATGTACCTTGAGGGCACTTACAGGTTCTCCCATCTCAAGGTCCTTGCTGACTTATGTGTGGATCTATTTAATATCCAGAAGGAAAAGATGCATTAGAACTTCATTCCTCTTTTCAGTGTGAACTGTAGGCAGATGGCTCAGTTCTCAACCACGGATGGGGCAACAGGACACTCAGAGCGCGGTTGCTAGAATCTGCGTGTGCGTCAGCAGGGCACAGCTGCTTTACTGAAGAACACACTTCCCCGGTCGTCAGGGCCTTCCCAGGGGGTTGAAGGTATTATGAGAGATTTCTCTGCACTATGTGCAGGAACAGCCTATTGTTATTTTCTAAGTCAGTTTTATGTTTTACTTTTATTCTTTTTCTTTGAGTTGAGAAACCTCACAATGAAAAATCTGAATGTAGCACAACTTAATAAGCCTCTGAAGACACATGCATGGCATAGGTCTTTTTAACATCTGCTTTGCAAAAATTATTTAACTGAAAGGATCTAACCGTGTCTGAAACAATTCCAGCAGGCAGATGCAGAATTTTTCAAAAACCATTTTTAGTAGGTTACGCAGAGCCATTCAAGATGGGACCCCCACCCACAGGCAAGCCCGGCCTTCCAGAGAGAGGTGTGCGTGCCAAATGATGAGGCAATAGTAAGGCTAGGGGGCAGCACGTGTCCGCAGCCCCCCTGGGGATGTGCTTATTGTCATGAAGCTGCTCTGAAAAGGACCTTCTGTCACTTCATTCCTTCACTGTCCCCGGGTAAACATGACACGTTAGTACTACTCATTTAAGCAGAAGTACAGAAAGAACGCAAATGCTGGGTTCTAGCCCAGCTTTTACTCCCTTGGTTGTTTTCCTCGGTGTCTTAAACTTCTGACGGAGAGGGTATTTATCTGGGACTCTAGGTGAAATCTATAAGGATCTGCCCCACAGAGCTGTACTAACAGTCAACCAGCTCCTTACAGTCTTTAACGCTTTCTCTTCAACTTCCCGCTGACTCAAGAACCTAAAGACCCTGGTAAAACCTGCCCACAGCAAAAGGCCAGAAATCACAATCATCAGAAACCTATCAAATCTCTGTTAGAGACTGCAGCTGGCTCTGTCTTTTCATAAGTCAGGACTTATATATAAAAAAAAAAAAAAATGAAAGCTCTGCTGGCAAAAAACCAATCTGAGTAGTCATTCTTATTTTTGCAAAATCACAGTGGGTAGAGTCAAGGTTTGGAGGTAAATAAAGTACACGCTAATCTTTTGGTGCCATAAGAGCTCATCTGAATTGTCTTTGTAGTCTCAGTTCCAAAGGGAGAGCAGGCGGAGAAGAGGTCATGGTTTTTACCTGCACCGAGGCTGGTTGGCAGGAAAGCAGCCAAGCCCACAATCTTAAACTTGGTTCCCCAGATATTAGACGTGACCTGAGCAAGATAGTTGTGCTGTGGGGAGGAAAAAAAGGAAAAAAAGAATCACAATCTATTTTCCTATTTTCTATCGAGCACTTAGGAACTAAGAATGTTAACACTTCTGCTTAAAAAAGTCACAGGTGGGCAGTGCTGGAAATACTCATTCTCTGTATCGTTTAACCCTTTCTAAGACCAAAAGCTAACGAGAACATGTCAAGCACGTGTTTCTGGATGGTGGTTCACTGAGCCAAGATTCACAGGTCGGGGGTGAGGAGATGTGTTCCAGTGTGTCCACATGTGCGTAGGTTAAAAAGGCCACAAAGGTGCTCTGGGTGCGTTTTCCTTCACCTCTCCTTTCCCTCCAGTCACCGAACTAGAGAGGGTATACCTACTCTGGATCTATTTCTATCCTCGCTATTTCTCCTGGAAACACCAGTTGCACTGATACCGGTGTGTCCCCAAACTACCCGATTATCTGTTTCCTCATTCAATTCAACCAAAAACATTGTAAAAAATTATCAGTATGCTTAAGCCATGTGTGTATATGTGTGTGAAGAGCAATAATAAAGATGAATAAAATACAGCTCCTCAAAGAGCTTATAACCCAATGGAGGCTTATAATTATTTGCAGACAAGGAGGTCACTGAGAAATGTTATAAAGCAGTTACAAACAAGATGCTTTGGGATCGCTGGGGCTGACTCAGGGAAGGAAGCCTTCATGACAAGTTCTATCTGGAAGAGTGCTGGCAGAAGCAAAAAGGGGACAGAGAGGGTAAGCCAGGTGACCCTGGTGACCCAGGCACAGGAAGCGCACAAACAAAGAAAGAGGCCAGTCGACAGTGAGGCTGCGGCACCTGGAGGGCATCAAGGGGCCCAGGATGGAGAGACAGGCAGTGCCAGATTGTGTGGCCGCCACTAGGGACTGGCTCCTGTGGACACCAAGAGTCACCAAACGGTCAGAAGTGGCTGAAGGGAGCAGCAGGGAGAAGTGTGGGTCTCAACCAGAGCTGTCTGTGAAAAGACTCATGTGGCAACAGGGGGGTGTCTGCGGTGGGAAGGAGGTCCTGGGCGATTTGGAGGTACTGGGGCCTGCCTGAGGGCGGGGGGGGGGTGAGGAAGGCAAACAGGGCTCTGGTTCTCTATGCCCTGTGTCTGGAACGGGAACGGCAGCAACAGGTATGGAGACTGGGTGGCGAGTGCAGGTGTGACATGCCAAGGGCTCAGCCCCCATCAAGCACACACTGAGGAGGGGAAGAAGGGCAGGGGAGCATCAGACACATGGGACTGCCCCAGACCCCAGGTGCTACCTGAGTGATGTCTTCAAAGGGAAACTCTCTTCGTGTCAGGCTGGGCGAGCCAATGGAGGGCTTGCGCATCGGCAACCGGGGAGACCTGGACATCTCCTGAGCAGCCCGGGACAGCTTGGGAGACTTCCGGGCCTCAATGTTGATCCTGTAGAGACAAGGCCAGGAGGGTCAGGCCCCACAAGTGGGGGAGGTGCCCACTGCCATGGCCCTCTCCTTTGTGTGCTGGTGGCCTCTGTGGGTGCCACATTCCCGGGGACCAGTCCCCTTTGTCTAAGCCTCTCCTGCCTACTCTTGCCTTCTGAATATGAAGAAAGAAGAACAGAACTGCATATCAAGTAATATATGTTTAAAAATATGGTGCCTGGGTGGCTCAGTCGGTTAGGCGGCTGCCTTCATCTCAGGTCATGATCTCAGGGGTCCTGGGATCGAGCCCCATGTGGGGTGAGCAGGGAGCCTACTTCTCCCTCTCCTCCCTGCTGTGTGCGCTCTCTGTCTCTCAAATAAATAAATAAAATCTTAAAAATAATATGGTGAGATTAGACCAAGTGATTCATTTATAAGGAACCCTAGAGAATTAAATGTGGTTCACTTTCTATGGACTAATAGGTAAGTTTAGAAATGTCCACACGCCTTCTGCATGTGGGAAACTAGCAGGTGGGAAGAGCCATTTTTCACCTTAAGGCCACAATGATTTCACAATTCCTACTGCAATGTTAGGATTTCAACACTTATCTAGCCTTTCACCAGCTGTCATATTTAAATCAAATCTGTGGGTCTACAGTTTTTCTGCTGCCTTCTGATCCTACATTCTATACCTGGTTTTTAATTCTTCTTTTTTTTTTAATTTTTTTTAAAGATTTTATTTATTTATTTGACAGAAATAGGGACAGCCAGCGAGAGAGGGAAAACAAGCAGGGGGAGTGGGAAAGGAAGAAGCAGGCTCATAGCGGAGGAGCCTGATGTGGGGCTCGATCCCAGAACACTGGGATCACGCCCTGAGCCAAAGGCAGACGCTTAACCGCTGTGCCACCCAGGTGCCCCTGGTTTTTAATTCTTCTGTTTGTAACACGGGGACATATGTGTTAATGCCAGTCTACCCCACAGAGAGCGCCACAAAAACAAGTATGTTAAGGTCAATGGCAGTCAACGAGAGAAAAGCACCGAGCCTCACGTATACTGCTTGAAAGCTTGATACGTTACTGAGGGCTCCAAAAGTATGGGGGGACGGGAGGACCGAGCTAATGAAAACTCTGTACAAGGACAGCTAGTCCGGCTGCTGCACTCAGGACTCAACACAGGGAAAGACAGAAGGAAGGAGGACCAGCTCCAGAGACCACCGCATCCAGGAACTTTAAAAGTACATTTACAGGTGAAGGATTTGGTTGCTTACGTGTTAAATTGTTCTCTCTTAATTAATGGGAAAAGCTGAAACACTGTAGAAGTGTAGGAAAGTTCATAATTTTATTTGCAATTTCAACAAGCTTAGAATAAAGATGAAAAAAATCAAATTGCTTGAGCAGCTGGTTATCTATATGCGAAAAATCCACACCATACACAAAAATTAATCTGAGGTTGAAGTATGAAAGCTAAAACTACAAAGTTTCTGGAAAAGAACTTAAGAATGTCTTTATGACCTAAGGGTGGACAAAGACTTCCGAAACAGGACACGAAAAACACTAATCCTAAGAGAAGAAATTCGTATTATGTTAGATCACGTACGTGGCACTGCGTATCTCTGCCAAAAGACTCATAGCTAGAATCCATAAAGACTCTTACAACTTGATGAGAGAAAAACAACTTAATAAAAAACGGGCAAAAATTTAACAGACACTTCACAAGAGATCCAAATGGCCACTAAGCATATGAAAAACTGGTTAGCAGCAAGAATCACTAGAGATCGTTGATACCCCGACATGCCCACCAGAATGGATAAAATTATCTTCTAACAATGACAGGGCAACCGTGGGCAAGAACAGAAGCCTCACACGCTGCTGGCAGGAACTCAGAACAGTACGGGCACCGTGGAATACTGGTTGGCACTTTCCGATAAAGTTAAATGTGTGCCAGGACCCAGCAACTCCCCTCCTAAGGGTATACCCGAGATAAATGAGTACATATGCCCATAAAATGTCTTGTATAAGAACATCTACAACGGTTTGATTTCTAATAGCCCCAAACTGGAAACTATCAAAGATCATCAGTAAAAGGAATAAACAAAATGTAGTATATCCATTACAACAGAAACCACACAACAAAAAAGAAAAACCACTGATAAACATGACACGAATGAATCTGCCATAATGTTGAGCAAAAAATGTCAAATAAAAAAGGAGTATATATTGTTTGGTGTCATTTATATGAAATTCAAGAACAAGTCAAACTCATCTGTGGTGACAGAAGTTAGAACAGTGATTACTCTGGGGAGTGGGTATCGAATGGGAAGGGACACGAGGAACTTTTCGGGATGATGGAAATGTTACCTTCAACTGGGTGGTAAATATTCTGCTTTATCAACTGCACAGGAAATTATGTCTTTGAGATTGGGGCAGGAATGTATCTGTACAGAAATTATATCTTAATTTGGCTCAGCATCACAGAATTTTAGAGCTAAAGAGAGCTTAGTGAAGATCTGACCCACCCTTTACCTTCCACAGATAAGGACACTGGCATCCGGGTCACGGATTCATTCAAGTTATACCTTGAGGTCACACAGGCTTCTTCGCCAGAGCCAGGAGCGGAGGGGGCTCTTATCTAGGGCACAACAGGCCCTTCTATCTACTCTTAGCTTTTTGCAACTCTTTAGGACAAAGCTTTGGCATGTGAAATTTTTTTAGTTTATGACTTATTTCCAATTACAGCATTATAAGATATTTAATTGGGCATTCTGTTCAACGCATTACCTTAAAACTCACCATAAAACCCTCTTACTTTTCTCGAAGTGGAAGAACAAACAAGTGAGCCAGGGAGCCATAGCCACCCAGTGCCACCCACTGTCAGTACTAACCCTGAGCTCTGAGGGCTTAGCAAATTTCCCATGGGTGGATTTTTCTACCCAAAGGAGAGAAGAAAGGAAAGCTGTAATTATCACTGGCAGACCTTCCCGATGAAAGGCAGGGATGCCCTCTTGCGGGGCTCTTCTGGTGTCGTTTTCAATGGGATTCTGCTGCAGACACAACAAAGACAGCCCGAGAGGCACGAACAAGGAAGAAGAGCCCTGGGAGAGAGATTACCTTGGGAGTTTAGGTGACTTGCTAGCTCGGGAGATTTTGGGGGATTTCTTGGCAGCCCAGTCGTCACTCAGTTCCACGTCACTGGAGTCCGAGCAGTTGCAGCTGTCCAGCATGGCGGAGATCAAGCTGTTTCCATAGATTTCATCTGGTGAGACACAACCAGCACATTCTGGAAAGTGCTATCAGACCCTAAGGAGGACCATTATCACTGGAAACTATAGGACAGACCGACACTATAGGCCAGCATTTAAGTTCAGAAGCTGAAAGAGTATGGTTTCCCTTTTACGTTTTTATGCTGTAACATTTTCTAAGCAAAAGGAGGCAATCACTTCTACTGTTATCAAAGTGGGCATGGGATTTCAGTGTCTCTGGAATATACAAAATAGTCTGGTAGTGTTCACTGCATCAAAAGCGGGAATCTCCCAGCACCACAGGCATCCATCTGGGTTCATACGGGTTTGTAGGCAACTGGGGGACCCAGGCCGAGCAAGGGGCTTGCTGACTCATGGACTCCCCACCCAAGATCCTGCTTCTGACCTGGGGCCTGCCAAGGCCCCTGCTGGTTCCAGGCCTGCTCTGGACTAGAGATCTGACAGGGTCAGGTCCATTGCAGGGTCTCCCAGATGTTTACGCTGGCCTGCTTCAAGGCGTAGCTAGAAGGCAGGTCTGTGTAGGAGGCCTGTCCGTGGCAGCCCTGAGCTCTGCCAGGGGGCGGCTGTACAGAAGCTGCTTGAGTTTCACCTCTGGTCACCAGGCCAAAGGCTACAGGTCCTAAGGCAGTAGATGGTATGCAGAGAGGGTGGACCATCACGAAACTGCATGGTTGATGAAGGTCATGTGTGACACCTTCCTCGAAATCCCTTCTCCTTTGCTGCCTTCCTCCCACCCCTCACATCCCTTCACTCCCCAAACCCTGCTCTGCACTCCCTTACTGTAGGTAGGATTGCCCTCACTGTAGGAAGACTCCCATCTTCAAAATCACTTTGTTTTACTGACAAAAGCCTTAGCCCTTCAAGGCTCCAAGAACCTCTCCAGGTTATAAAAAAGCTGAACTGTCCAATTGCAATGAAATAATTTATGGAATTTGAGTGACTTTATCATTCAAAAGGGCTGTTTACATTAGAAAGGAGAAGTTTGCTAAGATAAACTCATCCCTGGTGTTCTGAACATATGGAGGGGACATCTGCGAACAGGGACCTGTCTGAGGGCCCCGGAGCCAGAGAACAGTTCGCCACTCTACCTGGAAGCAGGCTGTCTTCTTGAACGACTTCCCTATCAGAAGGCACAACCCGTGAGTACAGCAAGCCGGGGTTGTGTGCACCTGTGTTCGTCAAATAAAAAGGCTTAATTCACATGCCCTGAGCAGTGCTTTACATTACTTAAGTGAGGAGTCACTTAGTCCAAAGACACTTGGCCGCGATTCACAGGGGCATATAAACCCACAGAGAGCTCGTGAGCACAGAGCCAGTTCACCGGCCTGAGGAAATTCAGTAACGTGCTGTCCACTCAGCTCCTGAACTGCCTGCTAATCCAGGATTTCACAGTTGTATGTCATGCCATTTGCTCTTGTCCTTTACTCATGTCTTATTCCATTTGGGCTGCTATAACACAATGCCACAGACTGGGTAGCTTATGAACAACAGAAATTTCCGTCTCAGTTCTGGAGGCTGAAGTCTGAGATTAGGGTGCCGGCGTGATCAGGTTCTGGTGAGGACTCTCTTCCTGGCCTGCAGTCGGCCACCCTCTTGCTGTGTGCTCACGGGGCCTTTCCTTAGCATGCACGTGTGGAGAGACAGAGCCCTCCGTCTTTTCTTGCAAGGCCACCAATCCTACTGGGTTAAGACTCTACCCTGACAGCCTCATTTCACCTGAATCACTCCCTAAAAGCCCTATCTCCAAATACAGTAACACAGCAGGTAAGGTAAGGAATTTCTGGGGGACACAATTCTACCCACAGTAAGCTCTGATTAAAGATGCCTTTTAAAAATCGGTGGATTTTTGCTTAATAAATATGCTCTCATGTATGCTCTCAATTATGAGAATACACACTGGTAATTCTGAGGAGTGTGTCTGTTCAGCTGCCTGGAGAACACTTACGGCAGTGGGTCCCAAGCTTTGGAGCCCAACTGCCAGCCAGGCAGCGGCAGGTGCAGACTTGGAGGCCTCTCCCCAGACCGGCCTAATGAGGCTAAAGGGCAGGCCTGGCAACCTGCATTTAGATAAATACCCCAGGTGATCTGCAGGGAGGTGGCCCGGGGACTGCATTCTGAGAAGCACCGAGGTGCAGACTTTAAAGAGTTAATCCGCTCACGAGAAATTCCTCGCTTCCCACGCTCCTGCTCTGAGCCAGCCAGGAGCCAGCATATGTATACCGTCCGCTTGGCAATTACTCATGTTCTGCCGCGTGACATAGCTTGTGTTTGTCTTGAGGTATTAAAATCTTGATGTTCTTACTGAACTTTCTGGGTGTTGTCTTGTCACCCAAAAGAGGTTTATGAAGTCCCTGAAAGCAGACACACCCTGGCATTGCCCCACAGCCACAGGAGACCCAACAACCGTGGACAAAGGAAGCACTGAATACACACTGTGGATCAGCTTTGCTTTGTAACTTTCTGATTCTTTTAATTACAAAAATAAAACATCCTATTCCCCAGAGGACTGCTAGCAATCGAGTCCGTCTGCGTTTGCTAGCAGCTGGATGTGAACAGTAAGGAGGCACAAGGTGTTGGGATGGGGACGGCATGGAGTTTGGGAGGTGGCAGCCTCAGCGCTCTGCAGCACCCCTGCCTGCGTCTTCTGTCCTATTTTGGGGAATTTATGCACTTGGTACAGAAGCAAGCTCTTCATGTCCATTCCCTTCAACATTCAATCTGAGTAGAGGTTTTATAAACTTGTACACACAGTGGGGGGCCTCAGACACAACTACCCCCCTCCGTAAGAAGAAGATGGTGCACACCTTCTGTGCCCCACCCACTCTGGGCATCACTGATCACCACCGGCTCTTCCCCTTCGAGGTCAGTGCCTGCTGCTCTCCTGTTCTCCTCCCTCTGCCTGCCTTCCTTCTTAATCTTCTCTCTCCCTCCGTTCTACCCACCTTCCTACCAGCCTCCAGTTCTTCTGCTCGGTACTAGTTCACTGCATGAATCAAAAGACAAACAAATGGACTAATATCCAATGTGTTAAAGTACAGTTTCACTGCTTTCAATTTTATACAGTAACACTGACAGCAAGATGCAGCCATGGATGCTGAACCAATAATGAGGACTAGACAGAGGTGGGCATGCATCGAATATTGGAGTGAGCGAGCCCGCCAGGTTAGGATGGCCCATTGCACTGTGACACTAGCACGTCACCGTGGCCTCAGGGACACGAGGGGCAGAGGCCAGTCTAATGGGCGGCAGAGACAGTAGGCACAGGGGAGTGGAGAGCAGTACGCACCCAGGAAACAAATCCCTTTCAAGGTCAGGCGTGTGCCAGGCCCTAGGGTAGAGAGAGGACCAGTTCCCTCCGTCCAGGCCTCAGGATTCAGAGGGCCAGACGGAGCCTGGCCCAACAACCGCCATGGGCCCCGCAGGACACCAGTAGCCCGACTGACAAGCAGCTGGTACAGGAGGCAGTGTTTCTCACCCCGCTGCAGAGGACGAGCAGGATTTCACAGGGGCAACAGCACACATGAGCTGCCAGACACTGCTGGCGGGGGCAGGCGGGCCTCAGCAGTCACTAGCTTGGACACTGGGCAAGCATCCATGGTGCAAAGAGAAACAGCCAAGTCCCTTTATGCTGGAGGCTCCCAGTCTAGGATGGCAGAGACGAGCACGCAGCAAGCACTTTGAATACACCAAGTGAGTAATGAAAATCAGTAGAGGAGAGAGTTCTTAGAAGGGTAGAGTGAGTCATCATGCCAAAATCTTTATGCATGAGCAAGGAATTTTCCTTGGTAATCAGCTAAAAAGCAGTTCACGGTGGATTAGTGAGGAGCAGAAGTAAGATTTTAGCAGGAGCCTGAGGAGTAAGCTGAAGGTCTGAGAATTTTAATTCTATCACTTGCTCTAGGAGGGCAGAGATGTACCTCACTGTTATTTTCGGCTTCTCTCAACACTACATTAAGGCCCTTGACAAAACCTGATAAGTAACTACAAGAGGAATCTACTGTTCCCAGAAAGCCGGGGCCAGCTTCCCCCTGACAAAGAGCTGATGTTTCCTCTACCCACAGCCCCAGTCACACGAAGCCTTACAGCCTCACGGAATGCTGTTAAAAACCCGTCAGAAAGTACATTTAGAGAATCATGAACTTCGATACAGTTTTGGAAATGGGGCAGTTTCGAGGATGTTCCACGCTAGCCAAAACACAGGCTCACGTTTCATAAGTAGGCATCGTCTTCGCATGGGTGGTCAGGAAGACTATTCCTCAGCCACACCTAAGAATGAGGTCTTAGTCTCTCTGGCGTGGAGGCCCACCTGATTTGCTGTCGGTCCGGGGGTCCATGATGACGAACTCCGGCCGCAGCTTGCTGATGCGCCGGCCCTTGAGGATGGGCACGAGCCCGCCCAGGTACTCCAGGTAGAGGGTGTAGCACGGACCGCCCACCTCCGGGTCGTCCTCTGTGCGCTTCATGGTGCAGTGCAGACGCTCATTGCCGGCCGACGGGTAGCTGACAAAGTCTCGCATGTTGTTGGGATCTGGAATTGGGGGCTAGAGGCAGGACATGGAAAGAAAAGAGTAAGGACGTCACTGATTACTCCAAGAGAGCCCTGGCTGGTAGCTTGGGGAGGGTTAACTACGTGACGTGGGACAGCGATTCCCAACTGTGGGTGCACATAAGAATCTCCTGGGACCTTTAAAAAAATACCTAATCTAGGATCCCACCTCAAACAATGAAATCAGAATCTCGGGGGGAGGGGGAGGGCACTGGGCATGTGCATTTTCTAAAAACTCCCCATGTGATTTTAATGTGCATCCAGGGTTAAGAATCACTGGTACACAACCAAGACTGTAAAGCAACTTGAAAAAACATCACAACAGATTCTAAAACTGATGTTCTAAGAAAAAAGACACCTTGAACAAGTCAATCTGATACTTAGAAGCAGAGGCAGAATACAAATAAGAGAATACAGGCAAGAATATAAGGTGCGGAGGTCCTGAGGTTAGGGGGGAACCCACACTTGAACAGCCCCTGGCAGATCTATTCCACACACCACCAAAAAACAGACTAACTCTCGAGTTAGTCAATACAAAGGACGAGTGACAACGAGTGTGGGGTGGGGGTCACCCCTCCTCAGCACAGTGGCGCCATCCTCAGGACAGGGTTCCATCTGACCATTCCCGTAATTAGCAATGGAGCAAGCTACTCAAACTTCTAGGAACAGGTTTCCCACTTCTCTGAAGCATCTGCCAGGAAGTCAGGACTGAACAAGGCAGAATGATCGCAGGATGGCACAGCAGTCAACCTCCAGTGCTGCCTTTGCCATGCGGAAGCTTATGCCCGGTGCCTGGCTGGCTCTGTCAGTTAAGTGACTGCCTTTGGCTCAGGTCATGATCTCAGGGTCCTGCGGTCGAGCCCTGCGTCGGGCTCCTTGCTCAGCAGGGAGCCTGCTTCTCCCTCTGCCTGCCGCTCCCTCTGCTTGTGCTCTCTCTCTGACAAATAAATAAAATCTAAAAAAAAGAAAAAAAAAAAAGAAAAAAGAAAGAAAGCTTATGCCCTTCACACAAGGCGAGTCTCTGGTGGGATACCGGTGCCAGGGACAGACCACACTCGGAAGCAGTCATCACTCGGATACTCTCGCCAAGGAGCAGACACGACTTTTGCACACCTGCCCTGGGATTCTTGCCCACCTTCTCGGACTCTGCCCTCCTGGCCAGTGCTCCGAGAGTGGGGAGCCAGCTGGGGGAGGGTAGAGAGGCTCTACCTTGATGGTGGGGATGAAGGCGGTGGAGAGGTAGGAGCAGAGGCGGGGGGGTAGGGTCAGCTTGCTGACGTCCTTGTCTTCTCGCAGGGCGCTGGCGATGGCCTGCTGGCACAGCAGCTGCAGGCTGGACACGCGGTGCTCCACGCGCACCACATACAAGGCCGGTCCTGAAGCCATCAGCAGCCGCGAGTCCCGGTGTCCCCAGCAGATGGAGACGATGGGGCGCTGCCAGAAAGTGAGGGAGGCGACACTTAGGCTCTGCTCTTGTGGTGAAGCACAGAAGATCACGCACGTGTGTGTCAAACAAAATAAAGTGACCAAATAGTTTCCGAGAATATTGGTTTTTAAAAAGCATAATAGAGAATGAAATACTAGATCACAGAAATTCAGTATTTTCATTGGAAAATAAGTCAGGTCTCCAGGCCAGAACGCAAAGCACTGGAACAGTTCTGTGAAGTTCTTTCATGTGTATTATCTCACTTGATTTGGTGCCATAAAACCTAACTTAGCTCTGTATAATGATGTCTCTACCAGAAGATGCACTTAACCTGGGGTACAGTAACCCACATTCCTTACTGAACTCTGGTTATCTGGATCCCTGAAAAACCGGGGGCTATTCCTATGGTTTGGAGAGGTGGTGCGGAGCTAGACCAGATGGCCCTTCTCTTCGGTCCTGATGAGCATTTTAGAGTGAAATCGACACTGGTCTGGAGTCACATGCTGTGTGACATGGGGACTATTCTACAACCCTGGGATGTCTCCCACGTTCTCAGGAGTAAAATGGGAGCTGTAAGGATTAAAGGAGAGGGAAGATGTCAAAGATACTTCCGAGGCCTATCACAGGATATAAGCCACAGACTCTGAATCATGGTCCCCCTTGGCAACCCTCAAGCTACGGGCCAAAGGAAGAAAGCAGAAAGCCCTCTGGGAAGAGGACTGGGGGCGGGGGGGGGGGCATGCAGTTCATGTAGTGACTATTCCCGGGGGCTGTGGCCACCACTGCTTTGAAAACGCAGGCTAAATCCAAACATGCAAGTCAGAAACTAGTTGTATTGAAAAAACTCCAAGGCTCAGCGGTGCCAGCTAAGTAAGATCCATCAAGGAAGAAAGGAGGAGGCAGAGGGCTGTGACAGGGAAGCCGCAAGAGAATTGGTTCATTCCTGTCCAGCTGGATGGGGCTCTAATTTAGTGAGGTCTTGAGGGGATGCAAAGATCAGAAGTAGGGTGTCAGATCTATTACAGGAGTGACAAGAGCAGAATTTTCACAGCACTTTAGTGACAAACATCAAAAATAAAAGGAACAGATGAAGACACTTGCTTAAAATAGCCTCCAGGGTCAGCTAATCCTGGTTTCAACGTCAAATCAAAATGCAAGGCTGAAGGTACTCCATCTTTTCTTTCCATGTCTGTGAGCCCGGGCAGTGCGGGTTCGGACCCCAGCCACGACCCCCTGGAGAAGGACCACAGAGCCTGGAACGCAAGTGTGCAGGCCTCCAGAGTACTTGCAGATGGGCCTCATTACAAGAGGATCCCACACGTGGGGTAGACCCCACAGAGTAAGCCGTAATCGCTACTGGAGACAAAGCAGGTAACACACAAAAAATACACAAAAAATGCCTTTGCTATCATCAACCCCCCCATAAGTGCAGTTATATATTTATCCTCCTGTCCCCTCTTCTGCTTTTCGTAGTAGCAGCTAAAACATGTTTTGGGAGGATCTTACATAAAATTATCATTATGATAAGTATGTATCTCATATCTTTGTACAGAAGAGCCTAAACCACTTACACAGACTTTCAAGGCGGATGAAAATTCTCTCTCTTACAGCTTCACAAGCACATGTAGCAGCCCATTTAATCCTTTCAGTTCTGCCATGGAAAAGAATCTGCAGGTCACGTGGGCCCAAAAGTAGAGATAAATTAGCCAAGAAGTGCTGTTAGGTGCACAAGAGAGCAAGAAGACAGCCCCGTCTGGAAGGTGAGGAAGGACCGCGCTCCTGCTCTGCACGTGGCATCCATGAGGAAACAGACTTCTGCACAAGGAGGGCCAGGAAGGGTGAAAATCAGAACCCAGAGCAAAGAGTGGGAGGCATGCGGCGTCCTGAGGACGTGATACCTGTGGACGCTCCAAGGGGGAACTGTTATCCGGAGCAAGGTTACCAGGAATTACCGAGAATACCAACAGGGATTTATAGCACAGTATCTGGGGTGAGCATTCACTTACTCGACCACATCAGCGATAGTCTGCTTCAGTAAAGGGGGGAACACATGCTCACGTAAGTTATTTTTACAGCATATACTCCACATAAAATGATAAAGTAACAAGGGGCGCCTGGGTGGCACAGTGGTTAAGCGTCTGCCTTCGGCTCAGGGCATGATCCCAGCGTTCTGGGATCGAGCCCCACATCAGGCTCCTCCGCTATGAGCCTGCTTCTTCCTCTCCCACTCCCCCTGCTTGTGTTCCCTCTCTCGCTGGCTGTCTCTATCTGTTGAATAAATAAATAAAATCTTTAAAAAAAAATTTTTTTTAAAAAAGATGATAAAGTAACAAAATAAATACTGGTACCTTTCTATACTGCATTTTAAGGCTATATCAGAAAAATAAAGAAGAATTTAAAGACAGTAAGAGCTGATCTTCTTGTCTGAAGGTTTTGAGGTGTCCCTGATGTGCGGAAATTAATTACTGTAATTCCCATTGAGTAGAGTAGGGCAGCAGTGGGGCCATGATCTCAGGATACCTTTAAGTCCTGTAAGCCTGTAGAAAGACTATACTATGTATTTGAAAGTTGCTGAGACACTGTTTCTTAAATGTTTTTCCCACAAAAACGGTAATTACGCGTTGTGATGGAGGTGTTAGTGAACCTCATGAAGGCAATCCTATTACAATACATAAATGTATCAAATCCATACTTGTATACTTGAAATTTACACAACCTTCATGTCAACTCAACAGAGCTGGAAATAAACAAATAAGAAACCACACAGGAAATCCTTTTGTACCTTTCTAAATAATTTTATGCCGTTTTTTTATGTCATCTTACTTTAAAAAGTCTCATTTCCTTTTGGTGCTGATTTCCCTGTGCTGTTTATAGGTACTTCAGCCTACAAAGCCCTCCTTACAAATGTCCTGTTGTTTTGGAAAGAACAAGACTCAAAGTAGAGGTAAGCGCACATGCCCGCAGACATGGGGTGTGGGGTGTCTCGATTCAGATGCCTCCCAATCAGTGATGTCTCCTAGGATCTGCGGTGCCAGCAGGGCACGAATCCACTGTCTGCCTGCCCACAGCCCTCACCCACAGAGCGCCATCCCCCCTAAGAACTCCCCACCTGCCGGGATTTGCGGCAACAGAAAAGAACCGTACCAAATGTTTAATTCCAGTAAACCTGGGAACAGAGAAGGGTGCACGCTAACACAACTCCCACAGATGAATGCTTTTGTTTGAACAGCTGCTGTCTGCTAGGGAAAAACTCAGCTGTAAATCTGTAGACTTAATCTCTCTCTCAAATCACACAAAATGACTATTTTTAGAACCGATGGCTAGAACTGTGAAGTTGGTAACATTCAAATCTTAATTTGTGTAGGGAAGTTCACATACTTTGCATGTCTAAATCCAAGGCAAAAGGACTAGAAAATGAGCTACATTTCAGGGATCATTAGCGTGGTAGAAATCTCGTGCTTTGGTGAGTCTGGTGGAACAAGGACAGGCATTACTCAGCCGGAGAGAGATGCTACTTGTGCGGAGGTTTGGTGAGTGGTTAACGCACGGTCAAGCTGTCCTCTCAAGGATCTCTGTCTCCCTGTCTGATGCTGAGCCATGCAAGGGCGGCAGGGCAGTCTGCTCCTCTGCCCTCCGCGGCTACTGCGCGTGGATTGTACTAGTAGGTGGCCGGCGTCAGCCCCTCTGGCATATGAAGACACGCTCCATCCCTCCGACCTTACCTCCTGCTCCCGTACAATACACACCACACACTCATGCGGTCACTCAGTTAACCATCTGTTAAATGCGTACAATGGATAAGATACATTCTAAGTGTTGGGGACCGATACTGAATAAAATAAATTCCCCGCCCTCATGGAGCTGACCCTCTGAGGTGGGACAGGGAGAGAGATGAGTATCTTAGTCCCTCTGATGGGGATGACCTGTTCGCGTCAGGTAGTGAAGATGGGCAGGAAAACGGGCTTGAGAAAGAGTGAGGGGGTCGTGTCAGTCAGAAGGGAGCAGAGAGGTAGTTTCAGCACGGGCCTGACTGAGATGGGGGGGCTTATTTATTTTAAAACATTGAAGGCTTCCTTACCGTATTGCTATTTTTGTATCTGCAGTGAGTTGCATGAGTCCTCTAAAAATTTAAGAGGAATAAAAACCAGGATGTTCTTTCCGTATTTAAGATAAGCTGCTCAAGCAAGATAAAAGGCAACAGACAACAAAAGGGTCAAAGCCAGCTGTCCCAAGAAAGGGACCACGAGGCTGTCTGGACCCACAGTTTCTGGCCGATGAGGGCCCTGGGCTGAGAACTAGGGATGCGGCCCGCTGAGGCATCCGATCCTGTGGGTGTCAGAGGGCCCTCCTGGCCTCCCACAGTCACTGAAGCTCTGCCCCTCCTTTCTGCATCTCCCCTAAGAAGGTGGGATGATCTCTGTCTTAGAGGAAATGCACTTCAAATGTCTAATATTTGAAGAGGATGTCTAATGTTTGTATAAGTGTGTACAAAGGGAATGTCTAATGTTTGTACAAGTGTGTACAAAGAAGGAAAGCCTTCTAGAACAGTTCACTTTTAAACAGACTGAGTTGGGTGAGTGGTCACCATCAAACTATGTTGGCTGGAACCATGGACAGTTTTGAATGCTAAGCTGTAACAATTTGGCCACTAACGTGCAGTAGTAAAAGCCAGCTCGCCATCCAGGCACCCACATCTCAGTTTTAAAAAAACACACTGTTCTTGTATTTTGAAAGCAGACAACCTCAGGAAGGACCTTCACGTCTATTTATAGCAAACCGGGGAGAGAGCACTCCTGTGGCAGCTTCGTAAGAATAGGCACAGTGAGCCCTCAACAAAACTGGGCAATAAATCCCTCTGCTAACGGACACTCCCACAGTACGGAGTCGATGACCATAAATGCTATCTCTCACTTCACTTTTTGTTTCCACATCACCTCTTCCTCTACCTTCTCTCTTAATTTTTTATCCAGATATCTTATGTTAGCAACTGAACCTCTCAGAATAAAGCTGACTCCTTCAACATGCCTTTTGTGCAAAATACATTCATAAAGCTAAAACAAAACCAACAATCAACCAACCCAAACCCCAGACCCAAATTACTGAAGCCTGTGAACTTCAGCGGGTAATGCTAACTCTAAAACTCTGTTGTCAGATTAACAGATATGCAATTACATATAGCTGGTCATAGAACGGCTAATGAGGTAAATTACAGAATTTTCAATTACAACAGGTAGAAAGGAAAGGAAAATAAATTGCAGTATATTTCCTCATAAGAGCTTCAGCCACTAGCATTGCTGTTATGAGTAAATCAGGAGAATCAATTTTAAAGCCGAGGCTGCCGCAACTGTGTGCCCAGCAACGGCTTTGTATGCAATAACCTACAATCTAACTAACTTGGAAATAAATTATCCAATCCAAATTGCATTTAGTTCTTTCTATAAACAGCCCAATAAATTTCCTAACTTCCGTCCTGCTATAAAAATGTCCCTGCCTTTGGACAACTCCAATAGCATAGCACAGATAACATGTGATTTTAGAATCATTACAGAAAAAAGTTGGGTTGGTGCTACCTATAATTAATGTTGTACTTGATTTTTAATAGCATCATTATTTAACTTTATATTATTAAGGCAATTTTTTCAATGGTTGAAACAGATCCTCAAATGAAAAAAAAAGAATAATTTACTAAAATGCTGAGACACTATATGGATATTTTTTCCCAAAGGAAGATCAGCTAAGCTCCCCTCTTATCGTTGAGCCCTAAACAGTTAAAATTCAAGACCTATGTTAGTTTCACGTTACAACTGATGAAAACATCTGCAACGGTTGAGGCCGCTGAGCCTCTACTATATACTAGGCACAGCGACGAACAAAGAAATGAAGAAAATATGGTCTTTAACTTCAAGAAGACAAGACAAGTAGACAGAAAAGTGTAGTAAGTATCAGAAATGTCAAACATCCCAGGGGGATGCTTAACGAGAAGAGGGGTCGTAATCACTGGCAGATTTACAAAAGGATGTGACTGTGCTAGCATTAAGGATGACGGATTTCCCCACGCTGAGATGGCAGGGAAGGACATTCCTTGTGGAAGGAATAGAATGCCAGCAAAGGTGCCCTGAGTCAGACAGAATACTGGACAATGCTGAATCGATCTGGAGTGTGTTTCAGCACTTCAATTCACAAATATTCTAATAAATGTAAAAGCCTTATTAACTCAGAAAGATCTGGAAATTCCCATCCTCTCCTACTTGTCTTTCAGTTAGGCTAGGGACAGAAAGTAAGCATGACAAATGTATTGATAAGGCACATAGCCTACTGGTTCAAACTATCAACAGAAAGAATTAAAGAAAGCATATGTTGACAACTGTCCACCCAACAATCATATTAAGCAAATATTTACTGAGCACCTACTATGTTTCAAGCAATGCACTGGCAGCTTCAGTTTTGTAAGATGAAAAAATTCTGGAGATTAAACAATAATGTAACACAGTTCATGCTACTGAAATGTACACTTAAAAATTATTTAAAATGGTAAATTTTTTGTCATGTTTATTTTTCCGCAAATAAAAAAAGATATGTTTAAATAATGAATGTGCGCATCTAATTACAAATTTCCCCAAATCTGGTATAGCTGCCTCTTTGAGCTGAGTAATTAGGATATAAATCTCTAATGTATTATCACCCCTGTCAATCCTCAACTCACTATCAGACCCATCTCCATTACATCCCAATGAGAATTTTGTCCTCCACGAGAAGCTGATCCAGACTAGAAGTGTACTGGTCTAAAGATCTCTAGGAAATAAAAACAAACAGTAAAGGGCTACCTGTGCATGCCTCCCTAAAGATCTTCAAGCTTTTTTACCTACTGTTTAATAATAATTTAGTTCAGATGTAAAAGTACATTGTTGGCATGAAAAAACATAAAATCCGAGCAAATAAATGAAGACTCAGCACACACTTCTCTTAAGTTCCTAACTTCTACTTGGGACTGATGATAAACACCAGCTCACTCTGCTTACTCACTGTTCACTCTTTTGAGTGGGGAATGTAATAAAGTATTCTGGTTAAAGGCAAAAATTTGTTTGTCCCTTACTTTTTCTGGTCAATGAGAGATTAAAATCTGTTGAAGATAATTACAGCAAGCAGAACCAAGTCTCGGTATTTCATGGAGCTCGGGGAGCATACTAAGACAGTGAAGGTCTGACACACATCCTTACTTGCACAAGCGTATCCAGGGTAAAGATGTGCTCCCCGCGGACATTGTAGAACTTGACCATGGCACTCTTCAGAAGAGGGCCGTTGGGGAGGTCACCAAGCTGGGTCTGCCGTTCCATACCAGCAACAGCCAGGAGGTCTCCCTGGGTGCACCACTGGGCCACCACCTCTGAAATCACAAAGAAGATGGTCAGCACGACGATATGACCCTCCCTGAACTTTACTTAAGTAGTTTAGAAAACAGAGATGCTGAGCAAATACAAGGTGGCTCTTCCCCTTTTCCTCAAGAAGACAACAGCTACCCATTTCTCTGAAGACAAGACAGACTCTATTTAAACAGGGGTCTATTACCAGGATGGGGAGCGCAGTGCCCCTGAAACACAATGTTCCCAGGTAAAAGCACATATGCCGACGCTGGCCTGTTACATATCTAACTCTGAAACCAGCAAGACTCTGAGAGCATGGGTAAGACGACCAGACCTAGGACTGTCCATCTACTGCTTGGGCCCCCACCCCAGCGATGACTCCAAGAGCTTACAGATGCAAAAAGGAGGTCAAAAGCAAAATCCAGGTTTATATTCATTTGCTTTCTATGCACTATTGGGCAGATAAAGTTCAGATAAAGGATGTATCTGCATATGAGGGCCCTGACTTTTATTCCACATTGGGATGTTGTGGGGGCTTAGAAAAGAAGATAACCACTTCTGATGGATGGGAGTCTTGTCAGAAATGTTCATCCTGGAGATGTGACGCCCACCTCCAAGCCATTTCATACCTATAAGAAATGGCTATGAAATGGTTTGTCTAATCCCAGCGTGAGCAATTTACTTATTCTGGCTCGTCAAACAAGCTATTTGTACTAGTAAGATTTACAGCATAGTTGTTCCCCATTAAGACCCAAGAGCCCTATCTGGCTCATACAGAGACTGCTGAAATCCAGAACTCAAAGGCCTCTCTGAGCAAGGCTGGCTGGAGCCTAAAGGTCTAGAAGCCAGCAGTTCCCGGGCTCCGGCAGGTCACACGGAACCTCAGAAGCTTTCTCTTAATCACAGGTGGTGCCGATTCTGACGTTAAGAGCAGCGCGTTCTGAGGTCACCAGTGCTCCCTGACTTCCTTGGAAGACCGGATAGCGGTCCCTGGCACAGGATGGCTCTCTGGACCCAGGGAAGCAAGAGCCTGTGCGTCAAGTAAGCCACCGACAGGAGCTAGAGACGGAGGGAGCAGAAGGCTGAGTGAAGGCAGTTCCAGACAACCATAAGTGAGAGAATTCTACAACCTGAGACAGGGAAAGCATCAATAAAAGGAGTTTTTTCCTTTATCTTATTAAAGGATAAGAAGAAGGTTAAATACAAACCAGGAAATGAAAAATCACTTAAAAGAGTCAACTAAATACCCTGCTGAGCAAGATCGAGAACAAGACTCAAGGCGGAAGCTCGGGGGTGTGTGCGCGTCCTTCAGTGTGCTCTGGAAACCCAAAGAGGCTCAGGTGCTCCACTGAGAAGCCGGCCATGATCATCAAACTGAAATGACCTTCTCCGGGTGACAGTGTTGGCAGCACAAGGACGTCAACAGGAGGAGCAGCTCACACTGACAGGTACAGATGACAAAAAGCACAGAGGCTGCCGTTGCCCAGGATGCAAGCAGCACTGCGGCTCCAAGCAGGTGGAGGCCAGCATCCAGTTCCCGAGGCTCCTCCGCCAACCCGCTCTGGTCAGGGGGTGAGCGACACCCCCACACCACTCTTCTTGCTATTTACTTAGTTTAATAAGATACTTTGAATTTTGCCACTCAGTGGTTTTTCCCAACAGAAAAGTGGGTTGCTGCCCCTGCAGGGCTGGCCGAGGCACACGGTCCGTTCAGGAACTGCAGAGACGAAAGGCTCTACCCCCCACACCCGCACCCTCGGTCCCAGTTACACTCGAGTCCACACGTTCCCAAGCAGCTGCCTGGGGACTTCTCTAGTGCAGTTATCAAGTTACAGGGAGACAGCAGTGGTCGCCACAGGCAAGCCGTTCTTTAAAAAAGAACATGTTCCACAGGAATAACTCCATTTCTTGTTCTGTTGATCACACAAGCAGCAGCGTCAAGGGCCAAGGCCCCGTGCCACACAGTGCAAGCCAGTCCTGATGCACACGATGGGCCACAGGCCAGGGGAAACACGCTCACCTCAGAAAACCCGACACAGAGAACTCAGGAATGGGAGTAAGAAAACAATACTGGAGATTGTGCAGTGTCAACCAGGGGTGTGTGAGTCCTTCCACGGAGACTGAATTCCAAGGGCAGGAGTTTAAAACCCTTACAGATTACCACAGAATGAAAGAGAAATTACATATTTAACTCACCTTCTAGATTTCACTAGGATAAAGAAGGATACAGAAACCTAGATGTGGTCAGGACAGCAGCTTTCCTGTCCTAGAAAGTTTTTGTTTTTTTTTTAAAGATTTTATTTATTTATTCGACAGAGATAGAGACAGCCAGCGAGAGAGGGAACACATGCAGGGGGGGTGGGAGAGGAAGAAGCAGGCTCATAGTGGAGGAGCCTGATGTGGGGCTCGATCCCATAACGCTGGGATCACACCCTGAGCTGAAGGCAGACCCTCAACCGCTGTGCCACCCAGGCGCCCCTAGAAAGTTTTTGTAAGCTATGCCCGTCTTATGTTATACCAGAAAAAAATCCCCAATACCTTTGCCCAATCTTTTAGCAATAATTTTGTAATTTTTAAACCTTTAAAACTTTGTTTTAAAACGTAAGCCAGAAAGATGGGCGTCTGGGTGGCTCAGTCAGTTAAGCGTCTGTCTTCGGCTCAGGTCATGAAATCAGGGTCCTGGAATTGAGCCCCACGTTGGGCTCCCTGATCAGTGGAGAGCCTGCTTCTCCCTCTGCCTGCCCCTCCCCAGCTTGTGCGCGCTCTCTCTGTCAAATAAATAAATAAATAAGATCTTGAAATATACACATAAGCCAGAAAGACTGAACTAATGCTTTATTTAGTAATCCTTTTTTCACTTTTCCTGAAGTTCTTAGCAGAGTCTCTAGGGACGTAGGGATTTCCAAGGCACAAAAGAGGCCCATCTTCCTCAAGTACCAATTTTTCTTGCTGATTTTTTTTTCAAGGTAATCTCTATGCCCAACATGGGTTTCAAACTCACAACCCTGAGATTAAGAGTTGCATGCTTTACCAGCTGAACCAGCCAGGCGCCCCTTTCTTGATGATTTTGAGGTGTTTGTGGATTTTAGGTCTCTTAAACTTTGTACACAAAAAACATTAACATAGTCACATTATTCTACTTTAGCCAGACAACATTATGGATCTTTTTTGGTAAAAGGCTGGAGGGTCAAATTTTACATGTATTAAGCAATGAGAAAATTGGTGCTTTTGTGCTAACAAGAGCCCTTCATGTGGTATTAGTGCTGGGTCAAAAAGAGGAAGCCAAGTACTACTGGAGAAAGACCAGGACTCTTACCAAACACCACATGTACTCCAGCTGCTGGCTAGAAGTCTGAGGCTCACAGGGGCCTTTGTCCCTTGGGTGTCCATGTTGATGATTCGCCTTTTTACTAATCATGAGATATATGTGTACTTGCATTTGTGTACATGGATTGTGTGTTGAGAGAAAGAAGTGAGCACGTGCACAAAGTAGGAAAGTGTGTAATGGTAAAATAACGTGTACATTTTTTTTCTTTACTAACAGTGCTTCTGGTGAACATACTAAGGACCGAACAACATCAGCACACACTCTGTGAGGAAGACGGGTACAACCTCTATCAGCCCGAACTACAGGAGTAGAGAGGACCACTGACCAAACCACTCTACCTCAAAATCAAAACTCCCTCTTGACTTTCTCAGTGTGTTCTATGAAATGACAAAAAGAGGAAATTCTATAAGACAAAGAAACAAAGCCTAAGGGTTTAAATTCTTTGATTTGAAGACAAATATGGGATGAAATGAGCAATGCCTTTGAGAGCTTGCTTTACTACAAGAGAGGAACTGGTTAGGTCAGAGGATTTCTGAGCTCATCACTGGACTGTTTTTCCTTGAAGGGTAGCAGAGTATGCCACTTTGAAATATGCCACACTGGCATAAAAACTATTTGGAGCCAAAGGCAATTGAGAAGCAGCAGATATTTAAAAAAAAAAAAAAAAGAAAAGAAAAGCAAGCTCTCTTCTTCCTCCCTATTTGCCAAAAAGCAGGATGTAAATTGGGGAAGCCCCCACCCCCCACGCCCTGACCAGGAAGGACAGAAGTTAATCACTGGAGACATCGCTAGATCCTTACCAGCCCAAAGACAGCACCAGGAGAATCTACAACAAATTTCAGGAAGGAGCCCTATCTTCCATTAGATCCCCATATGTTTATCTTCCCACAGTCTGCTGCCCTAGAAACTTCAAGTCCTTTCCCTTTGTCTTGTCACTTCTCCAAAAACATATTATTCTTTTGTTAACATGCTATATAAGACCAAGTTTTACCCACCCCTTTGAGTCACTCATCTCTGAACACTTCCACAGGTAAAGGCAGTGCATGTGTTAATAAACTTGTTTTCTTTTCTCTTGTCAATCTGTCTTTTGTCCGTCTAATTTATAGGGCCCCAGTCAGAGAATGTAAGATTTCTAGAGGGAAGTCTTTCCTCCCCTCCCCCACATTGTCAAGGAAGAGTATAGCAACAACAGAGGGTAAAAACCCCAAATAAGATGAACTAATTTATGGCTCACTGTGTGATAAACAGAAGCCCCCAAAGTTGGGATACCTTGTAGATTTTTCCTCGACGCAGAATTTCCTCAGCAAACATCTGCAAAGCAAAATTACCCACCACCCTATGAATCTGCAATGAAAACGAAGTTGGATAGGTGTGAAGAAGCAGCTAGTCGTGGGACTATGAGCTATTTACCATTCTATGTTCTTCTGCAATGACATGATTTACAATGTTGGTAATAAATTAGGAAATATCATGAGTCATATTAATTCAATGGAAAAGTTCTCTGATGATATTTCTTTTGAAACACAGACAAAGACTAGACCCTTTCAGTCCACCTTATGGGACAAGCGACTGACCTGTCCACAATAGGATAGATTCCCGTGGACGGAGAAAAGTTGCCATGTGCCACCTTGGCAGAATTCTGGCTACCTCTTCCCAGTATTTATTAACATACCCCATAAAGTAGTGGACAAAAAGAAAACAAATGAATTAAAAAAAATACTGCTGTTGATACTACAAGTAAGACCAAGTCCTCATAATACTTTGAAACCAAGACAGAAGAAACTGCCTATATCTAGCACCTATCAGGCGACATCAACTCACTTGAATTTCATTTAACTTCTTATAATTGAGAAGACTCTGTGGAAAAGCTTGTTTGCCCATGAAAGTGTAAGGTTGAAAATACTTTCATACTAGATTTAGATTTCTAGTCAGGCAATGAAAAGAATGCTAAATTTGACCATATTTTTAGGATAAAACTCAAGTCAAAACCTTACACATTTGGGAGGGCCTTCCTGGGTCTCCTTCACAAGCTACCTCACGCCTTCCTAACGGTCCAGCACACGCTTGGGGGGGGTGTTGGAAGTGCTACTTCAATACAATTCAGTTTGAAAGACAGCAAATAAACTAATATGTCCAAGAAAGAAAAAAACAGTTTCCATAGGTAAGCAAGATGGCAAAGAATTAGAAAAATTTGCTATATAAAGAATATAGCAGAACTGAGTGGTAAGTATGCTATTTTCAGTCCTGATCAGATACTCAGTAGGGAACAAAGTTCAGGACTCCAGACTAGAGGCAAGTTCTGATGAAATTAATCGACTTGGTTAAAGCTTTAAAAATAGTTTATTTTTTTAAAAGGTTTTATTTATTTATTTATTTATTTGAGAGAAAGCACGGGCTGTGAGGGAGGGGCAGAGGGAGAAGGGGGAGCAGATTCCATGCTGAGCCGAGAGCCCAACGCGGGGCTGGATCCCAGGACCCCGAGATCATGATCTGAGCTGAAGGCAGACACTTAACCAAAGGAGCTACCCAAGCCCCTGAAAACAGAATTTCTGAAGAAGAAAAGAAGAGCTTGGATTACTAAATACATGTGAGAATTTATGATGACCATCCCTGCATTTTAGCTCCACAAAGGTCAGAACTTTCAGAAAAGAACACAGAAAAGCCCAAGGAATTTAAGTTCATTATCATCACACACAAAAAATACTCAGCTTCTAAGGGAGTCCATTTGTGGTATAAAGAGGGACTTCTACAGAGTTCACATCCCTCAGGAGTTTATAGGCTAAATAATTCCTTATAATTATCGTTTTGAAACAGCAAAATGGGACACCCATAGAAGGGAGCAGAACTTCTAAAAATATTCTATAGTTTTGGGGTGCCTGGGTGGCTCAGTTGGTTAAGCGTCTGCATTCAGCTCAGGTCATGATCCCAGGGTCCTGGAATTGAGCCCCATGTCTGGCTCCCTGCTTAGCGGGAAGTCTGCCTCTCCCTCTGCCCCTACCCCCACTCACGCGCTCTCTCTCTCCAATAAATAAATAAAATCTTTTTTAAAAATTCTATAGTTTTAAAATAGAATTATTAAGTGCTTGGGGATGTGCAGACAGGTATGATGCATTCCAGCCAATCAACAGTTAAGTACATAGACTTAAGTCTCCCTATCCCTGTGATTCCTGAATAATTCAGACAAGAAGCACATGACAGGACTCTCTGTTCTGAGGGCCAGCTCTGAATGACAGTAGCAAGTTGAACTGCAGGTTCTGGTTTGCCCTTGACCTTCCAATTCAGATTAGAGTAGGTCCCTTTAACTTGAGACCAGAGGAAGTCCAGAAACTTCTACACTGTACCATTTAATCCTGAAGAGACAGAACCATTTTTCCAAAGGACTCATCAGGGTCACAACATGAGTAAACATTCCAAACTGCAAAACGTGGAACCCACGAAATGCCCACGGACAGTGATTTTCTCGTACGATAACAGATTTCATAACATCTGTCAGGAAAGTGTCAGCCCTTGGCGGCTGATGTTTTCATCAGTGCCTCAGTCTGGCAACCATGGAACGTCCACAGTCTGCTGGGGTAACTTTACCACACAATCATCAGCTCCTTAATAAGCCTCAATGTAACAGGGGCTTCTGTGAAGCTGTGCTGTGCACGGCCTGCTGCCTCGGGAAGAGCAGGCGCTGAGGTCTGATGCCATACAGACAGAATGTCAGACAGGGGCAAACACCACACACCTGAGAAAGATCACTCTTGTCATAGTAGGAAAAGAACAGAAAGACAAAGACCTTCAGGAATCCCTCCTCAAGATAAGCCTAGGTATCACTGGTCAGATAAGCAGAGGAGCAAAAGGAAATCGCCTTCATTAACAGACTCCACTAAGCCAGGAAGAGGTCACTGCAGAGGCAGAGGGACGGGAATGGATAGGGACCGGGTGTTGGACACCCACTGGAAGGCAAACGCACATAGGGCTGATGTGTGGGCCTGGGGTCCCATGCGGCCTTCTGTACCTTTCAGCCCTGAGCGGATGACAGTAGGAGACAAGTCATCGTAGTTGTTCATTAAGCTGATGTCCCCCGAGGTGAAGCTGACGGTGAGCAGTGGCTTGATGTTTTGCACCGGGATGGGATACGCTGCTGGACCATCTGCCGGGACAAAAGTGCTGAGTGAAAAGGAGGCAATGGACACATGATCCCAATCCAGGGCGCACTGCTGCAGTCTTGCAGATGGCCTGAAAAACCGCCTGACACTGCAGGTCAGACTCTGGGCCAGGGTGTTACTGAATACGGCCGTGTTCTACACCACGCACAACCTACACAAGGCCATCAGAGGGATGCTTATCAGAGCACTCTGGCATGAGGAGAAGGACGGGGGACAGCTAGCCCTGGAGGCACCAAGTGAGGTACCTTGGGCTCTGTTGTATGGTGGTGAGAATATGTGTGGAAAGATTATTAACTTGTGTGTTAATGTGTCATGTTCCTAATGATGTGTAAACATCAATTATTTTAATGTCATATTATGTGTAAGGATGGTGGGAAGAGGGATGAAAACAAGTTCTTAATCCTGGTCCAGTGCAGAGAGAAAAGCTGCTTTTCAACGCTAATGCTCTCTCGTTGAACATTATAGGAAACGAGGAGCCACAGCAGCCACTCTGAGTTCTTTGTCAAGTTTTTACCACAACAGACCCCAAATTTGAAGAAAGGCCGAGGCTGGATGTGGCTCAGAAAGAATTCTGCTACATCTGCAGTGCACAGCCAGTATAAAGAAAATTCTGCTTTGTAAGGTCAAGGAGTACTCATGGATGCTAAGGTAAAGCTGTGATGGGTCATTTTCTGGATTCTTCCACATGTTGTTTCAAAAGTAAAAGCCAGTCCCTCCCACAGGCCAGGATAAATCAGGGCCCTTTCAGAAGAACCCCAGAGGCCTCACACCCATGCTGAGTTCATCCCTGGCAGTCATCCAGAGTGGGCCGGCCTGATATCCACAGGCTCACCCCCAACTCAGCCCCGCCCGTGGAGGATCCTCAGCTGTTACTTTCCTTTGCTTCACTTTAAGTTGCTGTAGGTACCCACCTCTATGCTCAAATTCCCTGGGCCACCAAGAAAAACCCTTCTCTATGTGAAAGGTAAATCCCAGTCATCCTCCCAACTGCCCCATGGCTCATGTTAGAGTAGCAGCCAGGGACTAAGTTCTGTTCTTGGACTTATCCTGAACCTGCTTTATAAACCTGATCTCTGGATCTTGTTTCTTCCCATAATACATGGGGCTGAGTAAACCTGCAAGTCAAGTTCTGTTTTCAAAGTATGTTGAAAAATATCCGATGTTGTAAGACATTGACTTTATTACTATGAGGCTGAAGAAATGATCAACACTTCGCTCAGGGCTAGGGTCCTACTAGGAAAGGGCACGGTGACTTCTCAAATGGAAATACTCTCTCTGCCCCCCGCCAAGCCCCACCCATCCTGAAACACCACCACCCATCTAAAGTTTCTTTTCTGTGCAAACATCATCTTCTCCTTAAATGAATGACTGAGTGAGTATGCGTCTGTCTCTGGGAAGCATCATGTATTGTATCACGTCTGGGACAGGAGAAGATAAAATGAGAGCACTCCAAGTACCAATGGAGGTAGATGCTGTTGGGGGACAAAATTAAAAGAATATTTTCTAGACCAGCCCTTCACAGGATGAACTCCCCACAGTCACAGGAAAGGGGAGAAATCGTCCAGGCCATCAAGGGCGTTCGGTGAGCAGTGCGGATGCAGCTGTCCAGGCTGAGGGCAGAAGTCCTGCAGCAGTATGGCTACGTCTAATCTGCCACGATTTCATAATATATTTGCCTTTAAAAAAAGAGGGATGGAGTATTGCGGAAGAGCCAAAGCCCCGAGGAGGCCAGAGCTGAATGCTACTGTTGGTGATGGCCAGCGTGACCATCAAAGGCTTCTGCTTTTGTGTGGATGTGTGTGTGTGTGTGTGTGGGGGGGTCTCTTACATATTTGAGGGATAAAAGACACTGCAAAGGCAAAGGAGGCTGGAGTCTGAAATTATCCCCACACAGAGCCTGAAACCTTTCCCTGCCCCACGAATGTTAAAAAACTGAATGCCAATGGATCTAAGCTAACACCACTGTGAGGCTTATGGGGGGGGGGCAGGTTCTTCTGAGCTGAGAAACGGAAGTTTTCACCCAAAATAAAGAAGACAGGGCACGGATGGCAGCCCAGCGTACTGGCCTGCATTACCGGCAGAACTAATCCTTTTCTCACACAACTAAAGCTACGGGCTTTAATGACATTAGGGATTTGGAACACCACAGATTAAGTTATAGTAATAGCACAGCATTTCTCATCTCCAGCTCTCTTCATTCTCGCTAAGCAGCTAAGCCCCACAACACCCTAGGGACACAGAAAGGGTCATTTCATGTCTAGCGACACCTAAGCCAATGGAGCTTCATCAGCCTGCGCAGTGATTCTGAGAAAAGGGAAGGCAGAGGGAAGACAGCCGAGTCAAGCCCCAGACGTTCCGCCACCCTGCCTTGGCGTCTCCGGAGCCCTTCCCAGAAAGTCAGCGTGCTGTCCGTATGGCACACCTCAACCCTCCCTCCTCCTGCCGGCTACCTTGGGGAGGGGAGTAGTCGTCCGAGTCGGTGTCGCTCTCACTGCTGTCCTCCACCAGGAAGGCAGGGTAGTTCCAGGACATGCTGAGGATGCCATCAGACTCGTGCAGGAGGACGTGGGCCAGCATCCTGCCATGGCAGTCCATGACGATCACCTGCCCATCAGCTGTGCCAAACAGCACCTGCAAGCAACAACCAGGACCCCTGACGGATGAGGAGAGGGACTGCGGTTCCTGGCAAACCTCGTCACCTCAACTTGTTTAGAAGGACAAAATGTATTTAGGACTAAAAAAACAGAGCAGTTAAGTAGCTGAGGGGACACACAAAGCATTAAGTACCAGAAACTTAGCTGGCTATTATTGCAGGAATTTTAGTCCTCTTAAACTGAAATGTGACTAATGGCAAAATAAACACATTTGTTATGCTGTATGGATACTGACAAATAATACCAGCAAAATCACTGCCTCACTTTTTGTGGGTTGTTTTTGTTTGCATGTTTGGGTTTTTTCATTGGAGATCGAGGGTTAAGAAGATGATATTTATTTTTCTGGGGAAAAAAAAGCAGCAGCAAAGGTTCAGTAAGAATTTCTCAAATTTAGAAGAAAAACTTCATCTGTATGTTTGGTAAAAGAGAAAACACAATTGGTTATATAAGCAGGTTATCTAACCACATTTGGAGAGAAGATGCTCCTGAAATAGTTTGTCTCATGTTCTATTTAACTAAGAATAATACTAGTATTAATGTATTAATTAATAATGAATGTTATAACGTACTAACAGTATTAACACATTCACTGAGTGCTTACTTTGTGCTAAGCGTTATGCTAAGAGCTTTACCTCATGTATTGTCAAAATAATCCAGCACTGTCCATACAGAGCTCAGATGGGCCTGATACCCTGGTGTGCGGAGGGCTGCCCCCACAGAATTCCCCTCACTTCCCATGGCCCTGGAGCACACACTGAGGAGTGTGCCGGGGGTGCAGGCAAGCATGTGGTCAGAGTGAAAGCACAGGCAGGGCAGAGGAAGGGCTAACCCGCCTCCATCAGGCAGCAAGCAGAGGAGCCTCTCGCAGCTGCTAGAAGCCCCCGACATGAGTTGTGTCTTCTAGCTGGTTCATCCATGGATGACACCAAGGTGATGAACAAAGGGGAACCTCAGGGCCACGGAAAGCAGGACCTCTATGGGGAATATACCGTGTTCTCTTCTGCTTTGTGTGGTGGGCTCTGTAGTTTCTGTATCTGTTGGCATTTAAAACTTTTTTTTTTGGCATTTTTGTGTTTACTGAGATCTGTGCGTCCATCAGCAATGATTGTGAGAAGCATGCAACTTCTCTCTATTCTACAGTTGCAGAAACAACCTGAGAAGTTGGGGCAGCTGACAAGGCCATTAAGTGGTCAGGCCACTGGGCTAGCTCACTGCAAAGACTAGGATTTACACAAAGGGAAAGTTATTTAGGGCTTGTTAGGTCCTTGCCTCTTTTTGCTGTTAAGATTTTGACATTAAGCTCTTTGGGGGCAAAGACTGTCCACAGCTGTCCCCCTGGTACCTAACAGCTTTGGGTGCAGACGGCACTTAATAGTATTTATTGTTAAATGAAGTCAAGTCACTGACCATCAAAAGGCATTTGTAGGACATCAGTCCTGATGATTAAGATAGATCAACTGCAAGGGGAGATATATTTCATTTAAATAGTAAAAAGCTCACAGAATTTACAGAGCTGCTTTAGAATAAACTGTCCACCAAATATTCCTTTAAACATGTCTACATTTTAATGACTGAAAACTAAAAAAAAAAAAAAAAAAGGCTAAATTGTTTTTCTCCAACAGCAGTGAGGAATCTATTACTGCACCCGGCTTAAAAAAACCACACAAACTACTAGAAACACAATGAAACCTTTTGGAAGACGTTGAATCTTTGGCTGCCAATGGAGAAAGTAAGTACCGGCTGGCATGTCTGCAAAGACCTCACATGGCAAAGACACAGAGGGACGGGGGCATTGGAGTAGGGGGTCAGACCTGCTGAAGCCCCAGACGAGGAGGCGCTGAATGTGCTCACCAGGCAGTTTCAGTGGTGAAAAAGATGGAACATGACTTCTCGTAACTTCAACTGGAATGTACAATTTATGTATTTCTTTTTTTTTTTTTTAAGATTTTATGTATTTTTTGAGAGAGGGGAGGGAGAAGTAGACTCCCCGCTGAGCAGGGAGCCTGAGGTGGGGCTCGATCCCCAGGCCATGAGATCATGACATACCCGAAGACAGGCACTTAACCAACTGAGCAACCCAGGAGCCCCTAATTTATATATTTCAAAAGAAAAAGACATGTGGGAGCCTCGCTCTAAGGCCAATGTCAAGGGTGATGTCCCCAGGAAGCAGGCTGTTTTTGTCCCCCTTTCCACATTCTCCTTCATCGCTCAAGTCTGTTTTGACGAGCAGCCACGTATCTTGGTGCTGGGTGAAGGGGTTATTTTATCATTTGTAAGTGCTGTTTCTAATAAAGATAGTTCATTAGCAGGCCACGGCCAACAGTTATTCTTCACAAGTACTCACAGTTAATATGTATCAATCCCAAACAAGTTCCCAACCCCTCCTGTTATAGGGTCACGCTACTCTAGTCTTCCACTGGTGCGATCATTACTATTCTCATACCATATTTGATTTGTCTGACTTCTGTGCTAGGCTATAAGCTTCTCAGGACATGGCTTATGTGTGCTCAGCTCACTACTATCTCCCCAGGGCCTGTCATAGTAGATGACACATGGTAGTCAGTATTTGTGAAGGGAGGGAGGAAATGCTTCTGCATGGAAGTATCTTTTGAGTAATGCTCACATTTTTCCATTTTAGAGAAGAACAGATACCAGACAATAGAATAGACATCTAATTTCTGAATAAAGGATGGGTGATTTAGTGAGGCATCAGTGTTCAACATTACACTAAAGCCAGCCCCCAAATTCTCCACCATGAATCAATCCCAACTACAGCTCTCCTGGGAAGATAATGCATTATTACGATCAGAGAGAAGGGAAAACGCAGCACTAACAGTCTAGTTGTCAAGCAATGATGGAGGAAGTTACTCTGTTTGGGAACAAGTATGTCACAGATAACTGAAGAACACTGATACAAGAAATCAGATTTTTAAAAATCTCCTCTATTTCAAGTTCTTTTCATGCCTAATCACTTCCAATGAGACAAAGCTTATGTGAGCAAAGCACTTTAAGAGAACAAGACAGAGAGGTCTAATAATAATGAATACACAAACAGGCACATGCATCCATCTCTGCGTCTACTCCCTCACGCTAGACAGGCTGGTGTTGTCTCCTCCATCCCAGCTCCGTCTCTTCTAGGCTTGGCCCTAAGCTGTCTTCCCTCTCTAGGAGATCACAGTTGTGTGCATGGCCTGAAAGGCCCTGTTCAGGGCTGGCTCCCTGCTCAGGCCTCTTCCCTTCACTCCAGACTCCCACATCTGATATTTCTTACCTGCCACCGACCCCTGGATGTGCCAAAGGCCCTTCAGAACCAACATGTCCCAAATGAAATCCGTGACTTCATCCTTTCCCCAACCTACATACACACACACACACACGCACGCCATGCACAGCCAGGTCCTTTTATAGCAAAGCAAAGACTGTGATTTATATTTTATCTCCAATGTCCAGTACAGTGTCTGGGATAGAACAGGTGCTCAGACATCAGGTGTGAAGGCTCTGGGGACCCACCACACGGAATTAATCTCACTTTAACCATGGCCCCTCAGTACTCTCAACTTTGCTTTGTTTTTGCAAGCCTGTCTTTCCCATTGAACCATGAGCTTCTCGAGGACAGGTCTGCAGCCCAGGTTCTCACATGCTACCTGTCACAAGCAGATCCTCAGGGACTATTAGTAAATGTATTTGTTACCAAAGTTTTGGCCTTTGCCCAGTGTCTTCCTACAGATGAAGCAAAAACTTCTTTCCTTTCTTTTTTAAACTACAAACCAATGCTCAAATCCTCTCATAAAACTGGCCTCCAAAATACTTTCAATAATGGATGAAGAAATAAATTTGTCTCATATTTTTCCTGCTATTTTCACTGTTGCAGGCTTCATGTAGGGGCCGGGACAATACTCCCTCTACCATGTGTACCCCGAGAACCAAATAGGCTGGTAGAAACCTGCTGGCCCTCAGGCCATACCCACTCAATGGCTGGACCTCATTGCAGGCAGTGTTTAATATCAGTGTACTCCAGTCTAAACTAGTTTTAGATGTAATTATTTAAAAATATAACACATTACCAGTAATTTAAAATGAACCAAGCCACGAGCCAAAGGTGGTAGGAAGAAGATGTAAAATCATTCAGAAGACTTACGGTTTGGAACCAGTGATAGTATCACATCAGGACTTTCATTTTTGGAGACTGGTATTCATCTACATTTTTGAATAAAGACCATATTAGGAAATTCCAACTATAAAAATACACGCTTCTATAAATGTTCACCTCTTTTGTAGTAGAGTTTAACTAGAAGCCACTGGAACTAGTTCCAGAAGGAGATGACCTTTTGTCCATGTATTTTGCTTTTGTGATTTAAGCTAGTGGAGCAGATAACAAAATGATTACACGCTCCTACTGGTAACCTCAGCCCCACTGGTGGCAAATGTCTAAACGTGCCACGGTGGAGAGAGGAATGAAGGGACAAACCATGATGTTCCTTTGCTCTTTAGAAGGTGACTTCTGTTCAGAGATGCCACTGAAGTAAAACTTTATTTCTGAAAGACCTCCCTGTTGGAGTTTCAGAGCGCTAGCTCTCAAATGCTTCAATGCCAGATTTGAATATTTTGAAACTAAAGAAACAGAGTCACTGAAATCAGACTGTTGTAAATGACAGAATTCCTCACTGATTAACAGGGTATTTCCTGGTTTAAATGAAAAGGATGAAATGTAATTTCACAGTCGACTATAACAATCATTTCACTCTTTTTTAAAGGGGGAAAGGGGAGAGAGTTGGGGGAGAAGGGCAGAGAGAGATAGGGAGAGAGAGAATCTCCAGGCTCCATGCCCAGCACAGGGCAGGTCACTGGGCTCGATCTCATAACCCTGAGATCACGACCTGAGCCAAAATCAAGAGTTGGATGCTTAACTGACTGAGCCACACAGGTGCCCCAACAATCATTTCTAAAACAGATATTTTAAGACTTATTCTGATAAATATGGGAATGAAATCTCACCAAAAAGATCTACAATAAAAAATTTGTATCTTTGGGCTAAACATGTAATTTTGGTCATTTCATTGCTTCACTGCAGAATAACTACTTACAAACTACCTCATAAAGATGACACACTATCCTGTTTAAAGAGTTTCAGAGAAGGAAATACTCTTTCTGCCTCAGGCATCAATTTTAATGTTAAATAATTCCCGTTGCTAGAACATTCTTCCCTATAGCTTTGAGACTCCATTTTTAAGGTTATTCACCCTTCTAAGATGCCCACACATGGTTTCTGGGGATGGAGGGGGATGGTCTGAGTATAAGACTAATCAAAACACACATTTAACTAGGATATCTCAAGAAAGATACATAGTAACTGGAGATGCCATTACCTCTGGGGAACAGAACTGGATGGCCTGGGGATAGTGGAGTAAAGGGGATTTTCATCATATACGCTTTTGAACATTTACAATTTTAAACCATGTGAATATGCTATTAAAATATATATTTCAGTGGCACCTGGGTGGCTCAGTCGGTTGGGCGTCTGTCTTTGGCTCGGGTCATGATCCCGGAGTCCCAGGGTCGAGCCCCGCATTGGGCTCCCTGCTCAGTGGAGAGCCTGCTTCTCCCTCTGCCCTTCACCCTACTTGTGCTCCCCTCTCTCTCTCAAATAAATGAAATCTTTTTTTTTTTTTTAAAGATTTTATTTATTTATTTGACAGAGATAGAGACAGCGAGAGAGGGAACACAGCAGGGGGAGTGGGAGAGGAAGAAGCAGGCTCATAGTGGAGGAGCCTGATGTGGGGCTCGATCCCGTAACGCCGGGATCACGCCCTGAGCCGAAGGCAGGCGCTTAACCGCTGTGCCACCCAGGCGCCCCTCAAATAAATGAAATCTTAAAATAAATTTTAAGATGCCCTGAATGAGGTAGAGAAAAATGTTCCAGGAATACAGCTCTATATCAGATCGTTGAAGTAGGGTGAAAATGCCTAGCGCAGGTACTCACCACCACATGGTCCTTGAGGGTAAATATGTACCTTTAATTTGGGAAGGAGATGCTAAGTGACACTGGAATCTACTTAGCCTGTTTGGTTAGACAAAACAGTTTGACTCTGTTGGAGGAAACATCCTTTTGTTTGCAAAGGACTCAGGACTGGGCGTCAGCTGGCCAGGTATCTGGTTCTTTTTTTATTCCTAAATACTTATGTAACTTTGAATTCTTCATTTACCTCCTTGAGTGTTGGTCTCCTCTGTCAGCTAAAAAAGTGTTATAAAATGGGCTCTCAGATCCTTTCCTGTTTTAAAATGCTCCAAGTTTTAAAAATATATCTAAATATATTTCTCCGTATTTGGAAATAGTAATTTCTTCCTGTGGCTACTAATAAGCTTCTTCAACAAAAGCACTAAGATGAAATGATTTCCAAAATGACTCTGAGGAGAGTCAGTTTCTGGCTCACCAGTAGCTGTTGGGGTACACAGTGATGGGAGCTGACCTAACAGCACCTGTGACTGGTGTCAAAGATAAACAAAACCAGAAACTAAGGAGGTAAGAACAGATTTTAACCAGTAGTAACTACTGCCATAAGGAAGAGAGTCCAGCGTGAACTGAAGGTGACAGGGCATTTTAAAGGGGGAACGGGGGCCAGCAGGGGGTGCTGTTGAGCAGAGTCAGACCTAGAACTACACAAAAAGTGGAAGGTGGGGTTTGTCAGTGTGATTGGGCCACCTGGGCTAGCTAGCTGGTGCTTATTGAAGTTAGGGTCCTACACACCCACAGAGACTGGGTTTCAGAGGCACCACGGTCAGGTGCTGTCTGGAACAAACAGTAGATTCTTTTGGCAGCCTTGAGCTTTCCCAGGCAAGAAGTTAAGGGGGCTGGAGTTGTCACCCTTAGCCACACAGCTTTGCATTGACAGGAAGGAACTATGCTAGTATTTGTTCAAGCTCTTAGACTCTGTGTGTGTGTGTGCGCGTGCACACACGCACACACATATGAAATCATTTGTGATGAGAATCCAGTTTTGTAGGTCAAGTTTGAGGCCTAGTCAAGAAGAGGGCTCAGTGGGGCCTACCTAGAATTTAATCAGGAGAATGTCACTGGTAGCGGCACACACATCACCTCTCCTCAACAAGACACGAGGATATATTCAATGCCAGGGGTAGGGCTGTCAAGAGCAACAATGCATTTGTGGTTCAGCAATGCTACCGGGAACCTGGGAAGCTTAATTTTGTAGTTTAGGCATCTGAACAAACACTGGCATTAATACCACAGCCACCACCATGCTGTGGTATTAATAAAGGCTTACAAAGAAAATATAACACTAAATAAACAAGAAACTGACTTCAAAATAAATTTAGACCCTCGATATATTATGGTGGTAAGAAAACACGAGATCTATATCGTTAAGTTTTTAAGTGTACAGTACAGTAAAGTATAGGCTCAATGTTATCCAGCAAATCTCTAGAACTTAATTATCTTGCATAACTAAAACTTCATACCCACTGAACAGCAACTTCTTGTTTTCCCCTCCCCCTAGCCCAAGGCAACCATTATTCTACTCTCAGCTTCTAGGAGTTTGACTTTTTTAGGCACCTCATTTTAGTGACATCACGTAGGTATTTGGCCTTCAGTGACTGGAATATTCATTTGGCACAATGACCTCAAGGTTTATCCAAGTATTATTCTGCCCTCCTTTATAAGGATGAATAATATTCCATTGTGTATGTATATATGTGTGTGTATCACATTTTCTTTATCCTTTCATTCACTGATGGATATTTAGGTTGTTTCCCCATCTTGGCTACTGTGAATAATGCTAAAATGAACATGGTTGTATAAATATCTCTTCAAGACCCTGCTTTCAACTTTCGGAAAAATACCCAAAAGAATTTTGGGATTACTGCATCACATGGGTAGTTCAATTTTTCATTTTTTTGAGGAACCTCCATACTGTTTTCCATAGCTACATTTTACAATCCACCAAAAGTATAAAGGGTTCCAATCTCTCCACATTCTAGCCAACATTTGTTTGTTGTCTTTTGTCTTTTCTTTTTTTGACAATAGCACTCTTAAGAGGTGTGAAATGATATCTGATTGTGGTTTGACTTACATTTCCCTGATTAAGGATATTAAGCATCTTTCATCTACTTGCTTGGAGAAACGTCTATTCAAGTCCTTTGTCCATTCTTAATCTGGCTATTTTTATTTATTTATTTATTTTGCTACTTAATTCAAGGAGCTCCCTGTATCTTTTGGATATTAACTGCTTACCACATATACAGTTTGAAAATATTTTCTCCCATTCTACAGGTTGCCTTTTCATTCCGTTAATTGTTTTCTATGCTGTGCAGAAACTTTTTAGTTTGATGTAACCCCCATTGAATAATTTTGCTTTTGTTGTCTATTCTTTTGGTGTCATAATCAAAAAATCATTGCCAACACCAATACCACAAAGTTTCCCAATGCTTTCTTCTAGGAGTTTTACAGTTTCAGGTCTTGAGTTTAAATCTTTAATCCATTCTGAGTAGAGTTTTATATATGCTGTAAGACAAGGGTCCAATTTCATTCTTTTGCATATGAATATAGTTATCCTAGAGACATATGTCGATGAGACTAGCATTTCCTTATTGTATATTCTTGGCAGCCCTGTTGGGATGCATTGGCTCATTTCTGGGCTCTCTATTCTGTTCCACTGGTCTCTATCCTTGTATTTATGCCAGTACCACACCGTTTTATTAATGTAGCTCTGTAATGTATTTTGAAATCGGGAAGTGTGATTCCTCCAGCTTTGTTCTCAAAACTGTTTTGGCTATTCCAGGTTCTTTGTGGTTCCTTTTGAACTTTAGGACTGTTTTTTTCTATCTCTGTAAAAAATGCCACTGGGATTTTGATATGCACTGAATTCATAGATTGCTTCATGTGGTATGGACATTTTAACAACGTTAAGTCTTCAGTCCACGAACATGGTATGTTTTCCATTTATTTGTGTCTTCTTTCTTTCATTAGGGTTTACTTTTTTTTTTTTAAGATTTTATTTATTTATTTGACAGAGATAGAGACAGCCAGCGAGAGAGGGAACACAAGCAGGGGGAGTGGGAGAGGAAGAAGCAGGCTCATAGCGGAGGAGCCTGATGTGGGGCTTGATCCCATAACGCCGGGATCACGCCCTGAGCCGAAGGCAGACACTTAACCGCTGTGCCACCCAGGCGCCCCGAGGGTTTACTTTTCACTATACAAGTCTTTCACCTCCTTGGTTAAATTTATTCATTTATTCTTCTAATGCTATTACACGTAGGAACTGTTTTCTTCATTTTCTTTTCAGATGGTTCATTGCCAGTATATAAAAATGCAACTCATTTTTGTATATTGATTTTGTATCTTGCAACTTTACTGAATTTGTTTATTCTAACAGGTTTTGTGTGTGTGTGTGTGTGTGCACACGCATGTGTGTACACTTCAGGGTTTTCTACCTATAAGATCATATCATTTGTAAACAGTTTTACTTTTTCCTTTCCTGTCTGAATGTCTTTTATTTCTTTTTCTTGCCTAATTGCTCTAATATTCCCAAAACCATGTTGAACAGAGATGGAGAGAGTGATCATCCTTGTCTTGTTCCTGATCCCAGAGCTAAAACTCAGTTTTTCACTGTTAAAGCATGATATTAGCTGTGGGACCTTCACATACGGCCCTTATTACATTGAAGTAATTTCCTTCTATTTCTAGTTTGTTTAGATTTTTTTTTATGCAAGGGTGTTGAATTTTATCAAATGTTTTTTCTGCATCTTTGAGGGGAATCATGTGATTCTTATCCTATATTCTATTAATATGGTGTATCACATGAGTTGATTTTCATATGTTGAACATCCTTGCCTACCAGGAATAAATCCCAGTTGATTAATGTATATGATCCTTTTAACTTGCTGCTTAATTCAGTTTACTAGTATTTTGTTGAGGATTTTTGCATCTACATTCATCAGGGATATTGGTCTGTAATTTTCTTTTCTTACAGTGTCTTTGTCAAGCTTTGGTATCAGCGTAATGCTTCCCACTTAAAATAAGTTTGGAAGTGTTCCCTGCTCTTCAAGTTTTTGGAAGAGAGAGAAAAAGAATGGTGTTAATTCTTTAAATGTTTGGCAGAATTCACCAATTAAGCCATCTGGTCCTGGCATTTTCTTTCTTATGAGGTTTTTGATTACTGATTCAATCCTGTTGCTAGTTATAGATCCGCTCAGATTTTCTATTTCTTCGTGACTCAGTCTGGGTAAGTTGTATGTTTCTAGGAATTTATACATCTCTTCTAGGTCATCTAATTTGTTGGCACGGAATTGTTCCTAGTAATCTCTAATGATCCTTTTTATTTCTGTGACATTAGCTGCAATATCTCCTCTTTCATTTTATTTTTTTTAAGATTTTATTTTTAAGCAATCTCTACACCCAATGTGGGGCTCAAACTTAAAATCCAGAGACCAAGAGTGATATATTCTACTGACTGAGCCAGCCCGGCACTCTTCCTCTTTCATCTCTGCTTTTACTTGAGTCATCTCTCTTTTTTCACTTAAAGTTTTGTCAATCTTGTTGATCTTTTTAAAAAATCAACTCTTAGTTTCATTTTTTTTCTATTGTTTTTTTATTTTCCATTTCCATTGCTCTAAATCTTAGTATTTCCTTCCTTCTGCTAACTTGGGCTAAGTTTGTTCTTTTTTTTTTTCTAGTTCCTTGAGGTGTAAAGTTAGATTGTTTGAGATCTTTCTTCCTTTTTCATTGTCAATATTACTGTAAACTTCCCTCTTTGTACTACTTTTACTACATCCCATAAGTTTCAGCATGTTGTGTCTTCATTTGCATTAGTTTCAACGTATTTTCTAACTTCCCTTGTAATTTCTTCATTCGCCCATTTGGTTAATCAAGGGTGTATTCTTAAATTTCCACATATTTGTGAATTTTCCAGTATTACTTCCACTGTTCATTTCTAGTTTCATTCTGCTGTGACTGACAAGGATTACTTGATGTAATTTCAATTTTCTTAAATTTGTTAAGACTTGTTTTGTGACCCAACACATGAACTATCCTGGAGAGTGTTTCTTGTGTGCTTCAGAAGAATGTATATTCTGCTTCTGTTGGGTGAAATATTCTACACACATCTGTTGATATACTATCTGGTATTGAAAGTGGAATAGTGAAGTCTCCTACCATTACTATATATATTGCTGTATTTCTCCTTTCAATTCTATCAATGTTGGCTTTATATATTTAGTGTTTTATATATTTAGGTATTCTGATGTTACATGTATATATATTTATAATTGTTCTATCTTCTAGGTGAACTGACCCTTTTTCCATTACATAATGTCTTTCTTTGTCTCTTGTAACAGTTTCTGACTTAAAGTCTATTTTGTCTGATATAAATACAGTCACCCCTGCTCTCTTTTGGCTAACAATTGCATGGAGTTATCCTTTTACTTTTAGCATACATCTGACCTTAAATCTAAAGAGTATCCTGTAGGCAACATACGACTGGACCTTGCTTTTTTGCTTTTTTTTTTTTTTTCTTAAATCCATTCAACTACTCCATGTCCTTTTACTGGGAGTTTAATCTGTTTACATTTAAAGTTATTATTGATAGGAAAGAACTTACTACTGCCATCTTGTTAATTGTTTTATGCCAGTCTTGCAGTCCTTTTGTCTTTATTTTCCTCTCTTGCTCACTCTGCATTGGGCCAGGGAGAGGGACTATTGTGAGTACTGCCACACTAATTCAAAGCACTATCTTAGTTCTCAGTGGCCTCCAGGTATCCTGCTAGCCCTTTGAGATAGGTGAGACAGAAACCAGTGCTCCAGCCACACCCAGAAAAAATCAGAATGTTAGACATATGATTCAGTTCTTTCCTTTTCTTCCTGGAGAGAAGCTGGAAGGCTGGGGGATTTCTCTCGATCATATTGCACTTTGCCAGGGGTAGTGATTATGGCAAGAGGGTATCTTGAATTTTCTGACCAGCTTTGATGTGGTTGGTTTCACACTCATGTGGGGTACAGGAGCCTTTCAACTAGTTTCTGGATTTCTCACAAAGGGAACTGGTCTGTGTATTGTTGATTTGGTGTGTTTGTTGGGGAAAGGAGGGTCAGGACTTGCTATTCAGCCACCTTGCTGATGCTGTTCCTGCCCAAGATACTCTTTTAGAAAACACACTAAATAATCCATTTATATGAATAATTGCCTCCCATCTTTCAGTCTTTTTTTTTTTTTTAAGATTTTATTTATTTGTCAGAGAGAGAGTGCACAAGTAGGGCGAGTGGCAGGCAGGGGGAGAAGCAGGATCCCTGCTGAGCAAGGAGCCCAATGTGGAACTCGATCCCAGGACTCTGGGATCATGACCGGAGCCAAAGGAAGACACTTAACCAACTGAGCCACCCAGGTGTCCCTCCATCTTTCATTCTTAAACTAAACTGCTCAGTGTAAATTCCAAGAAAGATTTTTTTATTTAATGTATTTTATAATTTATCTATATGAGTGTTCTATATAGTGATTCTTCAATGATCCAAGTCCAGAGACAACAAAGAGTAACTGAATTTTTAAACCTCTTAACACTGTCAGTCACCCAAAATAGCACTGACAAAAAAGTATAAACATAGTAGCTGCACCTGTTTTTGCTAAAAAATTCTATTTTCTCCTATGAAGAGCTCAACAGAACTTCCAGAATAACAAAAAAGAAAAATCTAAAAAAACTAAACAGTGGCAACAGTTGCATAAAGATAGCCATGAAGGATGGGAGGCCATTTCCTGACTTCTCTTCCTAAGTATGTTTCCATTATTTTCTTTGTTATTCACATCTTCCCTGCCTATTTTGGCAAAAACTATTCCTATGTATGTTCAGTTTAGGGCTTAAAATAAAATGGGCTTCCCTTTTGCAGTACACACACTACTGAAAAGTCATGAGAAAATCTAATGGGGAGGTAAGGAAGAAAATCACTCTTTCCAATGGTTTCAACTAAATCTAATTTCAAAGTTGTTCCCACAAACTGCTAGATAGGAGCTCTACTCCATAGGTCAATTTAACCTACTTACAGTTCACTCATGAATGAGGGTCTTCAGCTTAGGAATGGATCACTGATGTGTTATTCTAGTGAGTTGGTGGATATTAAAAATGATAAATAATTTGAGTAAAAGAGCTTATGTGAGAGAGATCCCCATGTTTCTTTCTTGTGGTGTTGAGCACAATGGCTTTCAAGTCTTTCCAGTGAAGCTACAACTGATATAGCTCCTACAATTACTACCTTAAAGGACCAGGTGGAGAACCAGGGGCCATCAGCGGAGTCACTCCAAACACCAGCACTTAATGCGCCAGTAAAGGGAAATATTTTCTCAGGGTGAATAAAAAGCTCCTTGCAAATAATATGCTGTGATTCTTTTTAATTTGGTTTTCAGTTTGACTTTTATTCTGTCAAAGAGTTGGCCTCATCTCTGAGGTAGTCACTACCTGTTTGTCAAATATCGGCCATTTACTTTTCATTTATAAAACTGTGGTGGCAACATCACTGTTCTAGCTGAGAAACAAAGATGTGCACGACTTTTGAAGTTTCCTTTATAAGAAAAACTTCAGAATGACTACCCATCTCCTCTGATGCAACAGATGTCCTCCTTTAAAGCCATGGGCTAATCCATGTACCGGACAAGTTATTTACTTCAATCTGACAAGAGCCTTCTTCAAAGTAAACAGGCGGTGTGAGCACAGCTCTGTGGTTACGGAAGGAAATGCCACGTTCTAAAGAGGTTTATAATGAAGTAAGCCACGCTATTGGGGATTTACTTTAAGTACAGTAAATTTTAAAAAAAGAATAAATGGGTAAAAATGCAAATGTGGCAAAATATGAGCATTCTTCATTCTATTTATTTTTGATATGCTGATTTTTTAATAAAAGTTTAAAATTACCTTATTAAAAAACCCTCCAGAATTATTTATTATTTAGAATACTTCTGGAGAGTTAGCGAATCTCCTTGAGTTCTATGTTGGTACTCCAATCATAACCTTAGACTTAAAGAGTAAAGGAATAATTACTGTTTGTAACTGATTAATATGTTAAAGCTTTAAGCATATATTAGCATCTATGATAGTCTCTTTTTCAGCAATTAGTATCTCTGAAAAGATATCATATAGAAACGATGTAAAATTTTTAGTTTTTAAATTCTTTGAACTAAATGAATTAAAAAGCCTGCAACGAAATCTCCCTTTTGATGACCTTGCTCCACTATCCACTCAAGTCCTGACTCTACTCCACTCCAAATGGGAAAGAAACATTGCATTTTTTGCAAGGTATATACATAAAAACAGCTTTCCTTTCATAGATGCCGCAGAGGTATGACAGGTACTTTGTGATTTTTCTCATTGCTGTCCCCATTCCGGCACCAGCAAGATTTAAAGGTGGTGTACAAACACTGCGGGACTCGGGGTCACCAATCACATCAGCGGATGCCACATGTCAGATCAGGAGGGACTATGTTTTGTGAAAAACCTCCTTTCCGCTTCAGAGAAGAGCCTTGGGACTTACACTTTGAATCCGAAAGCAGAAAGAACAGAAAGAATACACCTTCCCTCTTCCTAGGTCAAAGAACACAAAACAAAACAATAACACACCAGAACAGAGCTAGAGGAGATGTCACCCCACTTATATCTGCAGGTGCTAAACCTGAATACTGGAAACTCTTACCTCAGAGCTGTTTAAGAAGTACTGACCCAGACTTCTACTTAATTCGAAATCATGATTTCAAGTGCCTAAGGAAATATTAGGTCTATTTAATTATTTAAGACCTCCTCCTTCTTCTTTTTTTTTTTTTTTTTTTTAAGATTTATTTATTTGACGGGGGTGAGAGAGTGTGAGTGTGAGCCCGAGCTGGGGGGGCAGAGGGAAAGAATCTCCAGCAGACTCTCTGCCAAGTATGGACCTAATGTGGGGTTCGATCTCACGACCTGAGATCATGACTGCAGCCGAAACCAAGAGTCAGACACTTAACCAATTGTGCCACCCAGGGTGCCCAAAGACCTCCTTCTTTTAAAAAGAGTTTTAGTGTTTATAAACAAGTATTACCTCTAGTTCTGGAAAACTAAGTCTGGACATTTAGCCAAAAAAATGTATTAGGTGAAGAATGCTCATTTCACACCAAACCACCACTTTCTAAGCAAGGGCAATTTCTACTGAATATTCTTTTAAACTTTTTCTTAAAAAGATTTTATTTATTTGAGGGAGAGAGAGAGAGCATGAGCGAGGAAGCACAAGCAGTAGAGGGAGAGGGAAAAGCAGGTTCCCCGAGAGCAGGGAGCCCGATGCTGGGTTCATCCCAGGACACTAGGATCACAACCTGAGCCAAAAGCAGATGCTTAACCTACTGAAACACCCAGCTGCCCCCTGAATATTCTTTTAAATAGGGAAGATTCCTTTATGTGGATATTAAAATATAATCACTACTCCAAAAACTCAGTTCACCTATATTTTAAAATCACTATATAAAGTATACCTGTATTTCATTAGGACTATGAACACCTGCAGCAAATACTTAAAAATATTCCAACTATGTCACAAATATCTTTTTCCTAACAGAACATTCCAAAGGAGAAACTGCTGGTTATTTACTGTAATTGAAGGTCAGGTGTAGTATCGATTTGTTGAAATCATAGTTTTCACATATAGACTGTGCCTTACTGACCTTCCTTGACTTACGATGGGGTTACACCCCAATAAACGCATCATAAGTTGAAAATACCTTAAGCTGAAAATGCATATAATACACCTAACCTACTGAACATCACAGCTTAGCCCACGATGTTCTAACTTCAGTGCGCTCAGAACGTTCGCCCTGCAAGCTGAGCAAAATCATCTAACACAAAGCTTATTTTACAATACAGTGTTGAATCTCTCGTGTAATTTATTCAATACTGTACTGAAAGGGAAAACCAGAATGGTTGTATTGGTTGCTTACCCTCGTGACTGCACAGCCGACTGGGAGCTGCAGCTCCTGCCCAGCGTCACGCGAGTGCCGTGCTAGCCCGGGAGAGAATTCAAACTCAAAATACAAAATGTGAAGTATGGTTTCTACTAAATGCATACCGCAGCCTCTGCACTATTATAATGTCAAAGTATCATAAGTCAAACCATCGTAAGATGGGGATCATCTGTACATACTTTGGAGAAGAAAATGTATTTTTAAAGCTCTAGTTCTCTTTCCTTTATTGTATGGGCTCGTGCTCTTGATCTATTTTCTAAGTTTGTGATCATCACACAATATCTCTGCTGTATCATTTAATCATGGTTTGTATCTTTCATCACCTGGATAAACTCTATGAAGTAACTGTACTTCCAAAATTGATAAACAACAAGCATTTGCCTTTATGATTTAAAAAAAAAATACTGACTTGTGTCCTCATTAAAGGAAATGAGGCTTAATGTTTCCTTCTCGTGGCTATAAACTTCCTAAACGTAAGTCCAGGATGTTCATCATGAATATGTGTCATGGGCACACGGATAAAGAGGAGAATTTCAGAACTGTAACACCAAAAAAGTCTGTTGGCTCAGGATAAATAAAAATTGTCATTTCTACAGAGTAAAGAAGAGATGGAGAGAGGACAGATATGATGCAGGAAGAAAAGGTGAAAACAAGTCTTAGGGCAGGTGGTCTGTGAAGATGTCATCAATTCTGTCCTGCTGTCCTTGGGCAGCACTGCAGGGGCACCATGCCAGGAGACAGGAACATGTCATCTTGCGAAGGCTTTCATCCAAGGAGATCACGTGTATTTTCTTGGCAGGGTATCCTAATATCCAATAACTCTCACTGAGCTGGATTTTCTATACCATGGGTTAGGATTAAACTGACAATGATTCACATTCAGAAACTGCTTTTGGATTTGAGTAGGAAGAAGAATTCAGACATTAGGATCCCCATTCAAACTGCCTTCTAAAGGAGCGATAACCGTATAGCCTGAAAAATGAAAAAAGAAAACAAAACAAAAAAATACCTGAATCTAATCAGTCATAACTAATGAATACTCTGCACCAATACTGGCAGATGTGAAAAATAACCCCAAATTTAGACTTTTCTGCATAAAATAGTATTTTCTGTATAAAATATAATGAATGAAAAACGAATGCTGGGTCCTCCCAGGGCAGGTTATGTGGAGTAAACCAGGAATTCCTCGTGTGTGTGTGTGGGCCGGTGCGGGGGAGTACTTGGGGATGGGTAGGGAACATGGCAATTCCTTAGGCGAGGCCATGGACTTAATCATCTCCAGGCACAGAGAGGAGGGAAGCTGGCACTTCCAGGGAAAGCATTCTTCCCTCACTCACCGCATGCCTACACTACTGCCCTGAGGAGTCCCGGCTACAGGGAAGAATGAGGCGGGGTGCCTGCTCTCACATATGGCAAGGAAGAAAACAGGCAACCACCAGTTACAACATAATGTGGAAAATGTTACAAAATTGCTCTTGGTACACAGAAGGAGCTCCTGGAACACTACAGCCAGTGAGCCAGACTGACTGTAACTCCACCTGGGTGGGGAGAAGAGGAAGGCAGTGGACGGTACAGAAGTGACGTTTGGGTTGAGTCCCCAAAGACAGGTGGAACTTCCCTGGACAGACAATGGACAAGGGCAGGAGGAACAGCATATGCAAAGGCAGGAAAGCAATATGAATTTAGGAAACCAATAGAGTCCACTGTGGCTAGAGTGTAGGGGAGTGGGGGCCAGAGAGGAGGCTAGAAAGTTATGGGGAGTCACATGATGGCGTGGACACCTTAACCCTCAATTAACAGTAATGTGCATGAAACTATAACAGAGAACTGGAGAGAGAAGGTCAGCAGACAGAGAAGCCAACATCTAGAAACTGGACAGCAGATGGACATACAGTGAGTGGTCAAACAGACCCAAGCAAATTGAAGCCCAAACTTACAGCAAGGAAGAAAAGGAGTGATTTGTGCCAAAGAAGCTAAAGACCTTTCTGAAAGTGGAGGTGAGGGTGGGGAGAAGACAGAAGGATTGGGTGGAAGTCCTGAAAAAGAACGGGCAAACCTCCACACATCTTCTCCCGTGCACAAAGACAGAAGGTTTGTGTCTGTCCGACCCTCTGGAGGGGCTGAATGGAAGCCTGGGGTGGGGGCCAACACAGACACAGCTCAGGAGCCTACAGTGAAAGCTCGGCAACTCAGTGTCAGAAATGAGCCCATCTCAGTCACCAGGTGAGGGACATGTGGACATGGGGGTCCAGTTGTTGAGCCACAGAGAAGCCCATCAGTTAAGAGCACCACCACCACCCAGTGTCCAGGTCATTTTTTAGTCTCCACCATATGAGATGACCACTGACAACGAGACATTTGAGAAATGCACCTAATATGAAAAAGAGAAGCCAAAAAACAAAGCCAGAAAGAATCTGAAGGAAAAAGACAATGAAGACTACAGAAAGATACTTCAAAACCTCCAAGTAATATCTTCATGTTGTTTCATTCTCTGTGAATAATAGGATGCTTTTTTTAAAAAAGAACAATCAGGTAACAGAAAAGAGTTCTTTAAAATTAAAAATAGTGTTAATTTTTAAAAAGTCAAAGAAAACTCGGAGGCTATAGTTCAGGATATCGCCCAGAAAACAGGATAAGCAAAGCAAAGAAACAGGGAGAGAAAAGATATTAAAATCAGATCATCAATCTAAAAGGACAACTCAGTAATAAGATTTCCAGAAAGAGAAAAGAAATACCAAAGAACTCAAAGGATGGGTTGCAAAGGGGTTGCTGCGTCCCAGCTAAACATACAACTGTCTTGAAATTTCCAACACCCGGAAGACATGTGCCACCAGGATGAAGGTTCCACCAGGCCACAAAATAAAGGTGACCACAGATATAGGGGCTCCCACACCAGGGGAGAGAAGGGAACCAAGACACAGGGAGCCAGCTGTGCTGCTGGGGCAGGAAGCCAAGGGCCCCGGGGAGGACAGTGCCAGAAAACCACCTCACATTCAGAGGGGATTTCTAATATTGGGAGGGGGGCGGCTGTAGGAATTAATCTGTAATTAGTACACAGACACTAAACAAAAAGTAAGGCAACGTTACTAACTGTGGGCAAAGCCAACAGTGCGCGAGGCACGCGATGCAACGCTGGTTTTGTGTGCCCATCATCTGTGAATCACACTTTGAGCACAGAGTGACCAACTGTGGAAACGAGCATGCTGGGAGGCTGGGGATGGAAAGGGGCATTCCAAGAAAGCCAGCTTCTCATTTGCCAGGAAGGAAGTTAGTAGAGAACACCTGAGTCCAAAAAATCAAGATCTGACAGAACAAGCCTATCATTCAGAAATATGGAGAGAAACACAGAGTTAAAAGTGGTTGCCACTGGCAGCGGGAATCAGGGAGTGGGAGGGATAGCATGGCGAATGAAAAGGTGCCGGTGTTTTGTGTGTTTTTTAAATTTTTCATTATAAGCCTAGTAGTACTATTTGACTTTTAAAAACTACTGCTCTTAAATTTAATAAACAGTAAAAATAAATAGAAAGTTAGAGAGGGACCAGACTGCTATGTTTATCTTATAGATTTTTCCTCAAACACAAAATGTAAGACATAATCCCAATTTCGTTACCTAACACTGAAGTGGAGTTGCCCGGGGATCTGGTCTGGGTGCTCCTGGCCCCCTCCTCCCTGAAGCTCCCTCCATCCCCTGCCCTAGGAAGGCAGCTCCACAGAATTCTGTGAGGAACACAGTTGGCAAGCCATGGCTGCAGGCAAAGGGAGATCTTTAAATAACTTCAAAGATTTGAAAAGTCACTCATTCCCTCAATGTTCAGGAACCAGGGAAGAGGCAGCCCAGGGTGGCAGAAGCAGCCACTGACAAGCAGAAGGAACCAGCCAGGGAACAAAGCTGAAGAGGAGGAGCGATGGGTAGCACTTACAAGTCGCCAAGTCCAGCAGCCCCGTTACAGCAGGCAAGGTGTGTGAGAGTTGAAATACTTGCATTTACGCTGGTCTGAATGCAACCATCTTTAGCGTTTAAATATAAATAATCCCTGACACAAAAAGATTTAAGAAGCGGAATCACCAGGCCTTGGTGACGAAGTGGAGGGTGAGGACAAGGAAGAGGGCAAGTTCAGTGCGATTCCCAGGTTGGGTGCAAGTGATCAGCAACCGAGGAGGGGGCAGGGAGGAAAGCTGGCAAGCTAAGTTGGGACCAAGCTGGATGCGAGCAGGGTCCAGGCAGCGAGTGCTCAGCGTGAGGGACAAGAGGGACAGACGGCTCGCGCAGCTCACAGCTTGGGGAGCCTGCATGCTCAGGTGGGAGCTGACAGGCTGTGGCAGTGGGAGAAATTACCCCCAAGGAGAGAAAAAAGGGTTAGACGTCCAACACTGGAGCTCCAGACAAGTGGACCAGGTGAGAACGAGGACTGAGACGGGAGCCCGAGGTGGATGTGTCGGCAGAGGCAGCAGCTAGGCAGGCTTCCAGGAGCAGGGTATGAAGGACAATACTGGGAAGAGGCAAGACAAGGCTGGAGCAGGGACTGGATTCGGGGGAGAGCAGTGTCCAGAAAGCATGAGGCCTGGATATGCGGCCTGGGGTCACAGATACCTCAGTCAGAGTATGGGGGCTGTGAGGGGTGAGCAACGTGAAGCCCCACGCTGCTTGGAGAATAGGCCTCACGTGAGGAAAGAGCTCCACAGCTCTGGCGGCCTCGGGAGAGAGACAGGTCTGCCCGAGCAGAAGGCAGGAGCAGCTGGAAAGAAAGGCCAACAGGCGAGGACTGAGATCCCTGAAAAGGACCACTGAGTCAGGGAGGAAGCGGCGAGGCCTGGATGAACTGCATGGCATCTGCGTGTCATCCTTGTGCAGAGGCTGAGCTGATCTTTTCTGTATCATTCCAGCTTTAGTTTACATGCTGCTGAAGCGAGCACTGGATGAACCACAGGGCATCTGGTCTGGGCGCTGCGCTGTGAGTGACAACGGGTGTTGTTAACTTCCCCAAAGTGTACACAGCTTCGATGCCTGGGGATCCCCTTAAAAGAAATCCAAACAGTTCAGGTACCCAAACTAAGCATGTGCCACACTCTAGGAACTGAGGTACACAGGGGTACCCGGGAAGAGAAAAGGACAAACCACCAGCCTGAGAAGCAGTTCTCGGCAGACCTCCTTGTACCCATGGCAGAAGAGTGTTCCTGGGAGCTTTCTTCTTGCAAGGTGTTCTCCCAAGAAGGGCAGGAACTAGAGTTTTCTTCCCGTACTGGTTTAGGTGTGCTCTTTCTTCCTCATCTAACCTAAATTCCTCAGATCGGAGTCTGAGGCTTTTTCCTTCTGTCCCATCTTCCATGGACACAGATCCACCAGCTAGTCACTGTTCTTCTAGGAGTTACACTCGTGTCTACACACAGGGATTATGTGCTGCCATCTCTAACTTTCCTGATGGAAATGCACCTCAAGTTCTCAACAATCTTCTCTGATTCAAAGGCTCTCAAAGTGAACGGATATTCACCTAAGACTCAAAGAATGCAGATGGACATGTGTAAATGTATATGTCTCAAAGTACTTTCCTGTATCAAGAGGCATGGTGTTCTCCCAGACCCCTGGAGAACGCAGAGGGAACTAAGCCTTCTCCTCCTGCACACTGTGCTGTGATGCTGGGTATTCCCTAGAAATGGCCAAAGCTCACTGCTGCATTACTCTTGATCAACTTAGGACCCACAGAAATTTTTTCCCCAGTCATATTTATATTTACTTCTCTGACATTTTCTATTTATATCATTTGCTTTTTCTTCCAAGCCCTACAAAGACTGTTCTATTTATAAATACATCTCAAGTTTATCGAGCTAAATTTATATGTGTCTTTTCTGTGAATATTCTATTCTTTGAAATATTTTTTGAAGACTCATATTTTTTATGAGGCTGTTACAGACTGAAAGTTTGTATCACTCTCAAAATTCATATGCTATAGCCCGAACCACTAATATGACAGTACTTGGAGACAGAGCCTGTAAAGAGGTAATTAAGGTTAAATGAGGTCAAAAGACCAGGGCCCTAAACCAATAGAATTGGTGTCCTTATACGAAGAGGAAGAGATACCGGGGATGAGCACACAGAGGAAAGGCCATGTGAGGACACAGGAAGATGGCAGCCACCTGCCAGCCAAGAAAAGGGACTTCAAGAGCAACCACGCCTGCCAACGTCTGATCTCGAGATTCCATCCTCCAGAACTGTGAGGGATAAATGCCTGATATTTAAGCTCTCCGGCCTGTAGAATTCTGTATGGCAGCCCGAGGACACTAAAACAGTCTTTAAGTTCTTGCAACTTAATGGAAGACAAATTTTAGCCTGACATGAAACACATCACTTGAAAAAATTCACTGTAAGCATAGATGAAATTAAGAACATGCTATGAAAAATAGTTTTGTTCTTACAAAAGTTCCATCAGACTCAGCTCCCCCTCTTAGTGAAATAACAAGACCTTATACACCTTTTAATGTGGCTCAGCGTGAATGATATCCTTACCCAAACTGTTTAATCCAAACCTAATCCCAACCTATCTTCCAGATGATAGAAAGTACACAGGCTAGAAGTTAAATGATACTATGGGCAAACAATCGTACAAGCCTAGACTGTGGAATATTCTACAAAGTAACCACACTAAACTTGTGAGAAAGTAGTATTAAAAAAAAAAAGAGGAAATTTTTCTAGACTGAAGCTATAACAAACAATTACTGTACATAACCTGGATCCCCATTCCAAATGACAAAAAAGAAGAAAGAAAAGCCTACAAAACACATTCTTGTAACAATCAGGGAGCTACGAAGGAGCCTGGATACCAGCTAACATCACTGCTCATTTCTTGGGAGTGATAATGTAGGAGAATGATCTTATTCTTATGACAGGCATGTTGAAATATTTTGGACTGATGTACACCATGTCTACAACTTATTTTCAAAAATAGTACTGTAAAAAACGTGTGCATATATGAGGAGCAAGAGAGGGAGAAAGGGAGGCAGGAAGGGGGAGAGGAGGAGAGAGAGCACAAATATAGCAAAGTATCAGTTGCTGAATTTAAGGCACATACATTCTTTCAACTTTTCTGTAATGTCTGAATATCTGCATAACAGAAAGTTGGGGAAGATGATCCCAGATGTCACCTCTAGACTGTCTAGATCAGGAATCAAAGGGGGAGAGTTCACGCGTGGAATCCTGTGAGCTCCCAACATTCCATGCAAAGTGACAGATATATACATGTGCACATTTTTCCAGGAAAAGGGTTCCCAATTTCCACCTAATATTTAAAGTAGTCTATAATCCCCCAAAGGGTACAGAAATCACCCACTCTAAACTGAAGAACATATATGACAAGTAGGAAAATAGCTAGATTCTCAAACTCCCTTGTAAAATAGTACAGCTTATATTTTAAAAAGTTAGGAAACCACCTAAAATCCCATATGATCAGGAGTATCTCAAGATGTGAGGTGGCGGCTTCGTCCTGGATGACGTTTTACTCTATGTTAACGCAGGAGGTCCTCCGGGAGAAGGGAAGAGACGGCCCGAGATGGAGATGGCTCAGCTTTAAACATCAGCTCCCAATGTTAAGAGCTCAGGGCATTACATTTCAAATTCTCTTCATACTCTTTTCTCATCAGTAATTTTCAAACTAAGCAAGAGCTATGACAGGGTGACAGACAAGGAGGAAGGAATATTATTTTTCCACATCTCAGTTCAAATATGACTGATGGGAGTATCCCAAACATCTCTTCTCTACTTTAAATTCTTATAAGGATCCTCATTGTTTCAAGGGTCTGCAACCTTTTTTAAAGGTAGTGAGTGCAGCACCTTCCTTGAATGACATCCTACCCATGAGCCCGAAATACAGAACCAGTAATAGCAGTCTTTCAGACAGAGATTGTGGGCCAGGAGACCAACCAGCAGCCAGAGCCACTCTCTGATCCTGCAGACAGGTCTACAGAGCCAAGTCCAAGTGCCTCCGCCTGGCTTTAAAGCTGCAGCCCATCTGCACTCCGTCACACCCACAACACCACGCTGTCTGCTACCCCAGCAACTCTGCCGGGACACAGCACAAGATGTTTGTGGGCCCCCAGCACCTGAGAGGCAGGGGCCAAGTCCTGCCCACTGTACCCCTGGCGTGTCTGGGTCCTGTGCCTGTCACACTCCAGGTATGCTGTCTGTTGGGGACACCGGCAGGCATAGCTCATCAGGGGACTGGGCCAGGAGCCTCCCAGGTTCCATCCCTCGAGGCAAGGGAAGAATGTGAAGCCAAGACTTCCTTTCCTAAGTGCTTTCACATCTGTTTGCTCATCCGATCATTACAACAGCCCCAGGAAACAGGCAGGAAATAATTCACACCCCCCATCACAGAGGAGGAAACGTGCAGGGAGAGGTGTCTGGGCAAGGCCACTGAATGGGCTGCAGTCGACTTCTCAGAGCAGACTCTAGGGGCAGTAAACACCTGCAAAAACAGGTCCCCGTACATGCAAGTGCTTCTTAGGAGTACACGCATCTGCTACTGTATGCTTAGAAGCCTCGGAGCCACGGAAGAAACTTGGAGTTGCGACTATTTCTTTGTAGCTCTCAAAATAGTAATTTTGAGAAAAAAAGAGAAAAAATATTGACTTTTACTTGAAAAAAAATGGAAACATGGAATGTTTACTGATTAGCGGAAAGCAATTCAGTAAAAAAAAAAATGAATGAAAAGAAAAAAGATTCAAAAATAAAAGCTATGATTCCTTTTATACTGCTTGCTTCAATATTAAACTACAATCTCTGCTATGAAATGTCCTGGCATTTTATGGATTTTGTTTGTGCTTGGAAAACACAAGCTTCATATTTACAAAGGTTTTACCTGGTCAACCTTTTTATTTAAAACATGAATTATCAATATATAATTTTATTAGGCTATATATTATTTTATCATGAAAGTAAAACAGATACATTAAAAAATATTTTAAAATTAGGTTTTAGAAAATGACCCAAAAGCTCATTACTGTAAAACAACAACCCACCTGTGGCATTTTGTCTCCTTCCAGGTCTTTCTAGCATGTGGATGGGTTTCTTTTGGTTGCTTTATGACATGGTAATCATACCACATACACCATTTCATATCCTGATTTTTTCCCTCAACATTATATCATAAGAGCTCTTCCAGATTATTACATTGTCTTCATAACCACAACCCACAATTTTCTGAACTACTTATTATATAATCCTTTCAGTGGTAATACCACAGTTTACTTAACCATTCTATTTTTAGACAAGTAGGCTATTGCCGAATTTTTACTACCATAAATAATGCTTTAATGACTATAACTTTTATTTTCTTCCCTTTTGTTTCTTTTAGAAAAATTCCTAAAGCATATTATCAGGTCAAAGTGGACAACAATTTTTTAAGACTTTTGACATATTCTGACCAAATTTCTTCCCCAAAGGTCTAGTACACATTATTATCAGCAATAAATAAGAATCCTTTGATTGAACTCTTATCATTGACCAATATATCATCTGTATCATTTTATTATTTTTCGCTAATAAGTGAAACTATATCCTCACTATGTTATTTTGCATTTTTCTCCTGAAAAATGCATACTTTTCCACCATACGAATACTGACCAGCTGAACTTCTTTGGTGAACCGTTATGTCCACTATTCATCTACCAACTATTTATGTAGACTTAAAAGTATCTTTGTATGAATATTTTCTAGAGTTAAAATGTTAACTCAATGTTTAACATATTGATGGGAAATAAAATTTCTCCAATCTATGGTTCACTTAAAGGTTTTGTTTTAATTTTTTACCTGGACATATTCATTGTTCTTCAATTCTGTGATTCTCTTAGAGGCTTCTGAGCCGGCTTCCCCCTCCCCCACCTGTTCCCTGTGTGACTGTACACAATTCACTTTCTCCTCAGCTCACATGGTTTTAACATTACACTACTCGGTATTCAAGGGGCTTTATTCATTTATTCACTATTCAAGAGGCTTTACCTGTTGGTCATCAGGAGTCCATATGCCACACGTGATTTGACTTTCCAAGTTGATCTCAGATGACCAGTGTCTTTGTCCGCTGACAGAACCGACCAGGACAAACCCATCTCGATATGAAATAAGTGCTTGAGTCCCATCATGGCTCCATGTGAAATCACTCACCTTTGAGACACACATAGACAAAAGGTGTCAATTTGTCATCTGAAAGGGAAAGCACTTTTATCAAAGGCTACAGTCATTACCTAGCCTTTGGCTGAGAGTCAGATGGCCTTAAAGAAAATATATAAAATATATTATATGTATTATAACACTAATATATAATATAAAAGATATCATTTGAAAAGCAAGTGTCAGTGCAGTGTTAAGTGCTTCACACATGTTAATTATTTAACCCTTGTTATCATGCCCATTTTATGAAGGAAACAGAAATGGAGGGGATAAGTAACTTATCCTTGATCACACACATCTGGTGAATGGCTCACCAAGAATGATCCAGTGTCCTTGCTTTTTGTCACTGTTCTATGGCCTCCCACCTACAGTAACAGATTCTCCATTAGTGTCTCTGGGTCACTTATCAAAATAGTCAAGTTCTCAGTTTCTCATTATACAACTTTCTCAATCTTGCTAACAATATTCCCTTAATTAAAAAAAAATTTAACTGGAAAAATCACACATTCTTATCAAATGCGTTTATTGCATTTATTCAAGGAACTATATTTTTAAAATCTTCTATTATTGTAGTGAATTACTTCTATGGATTTCCTCAAATTATACTACCCTTGCGTGCCTAGAAGCAGCCCAACCTGGAGGTGAAGATTGTTTTACAGACACAGTTGAAGTTGGTTTACTAATGAGTTTACAACTTCTACAGCTGTATTCATGAGTGACATAAACTTATGATTTCTTTTTTTGTAATGTCTTTGTCTGGATTTATCAAGGTTATGTTGACCTCTCAGGATGAGCTGGAGAATACTTCCTCTTGTTCCATTGCCTGGAAGAATTTGTATAAAATGGGATGACCTGTTGCTTGAAAATCTGGTATAACGTGCCTATAAAACCATCGGCTCTGAATTTTTTTATGGGAAGATTTTTAACCAGTGCTTTGATTTACTCAATAGTGTTAGTACTAGCCAAACTTTAAAGCTTTTTATTTCTTCTTGAGTCAATTCTATTAAATTATTTAAAAAAAAATTTCCAGTTTATGTTAAGTTTTCCATAACATGGCCTCGATCTTGCTGATAGTATTTACTATCTTTTTAAAAATCAACTTTACTGAGGTATAATTCACATAAATTAAAATAAAGTTCCCCCTCAGAAGTCAATCCCCTACCCTCACCCTTGGTCCAAGGCAACCAGTGATCTAATTTCTCTCACTAACTGCTTATTCTTGAATTTTACATGAATAGAACTGTAAAATATGTTCACTTTTGTGTATGGCTGCTTTTACTCAGTACAACGGTTTGAGAGTATTCTAAATTCTTGTGTGCATTAGCAGTTCATTCCTCTTCACAGATGAGTAGTATTCCATTATATAAATATACCACAATTTATTTATCCACCCAAATTACCAGGCATTTAGGGTATCTCCAGTATTTGGCCAATGTAAAATTGCTATGAACATTCATGTGCAAGACTTTTTGTAGACACATGGTTTCATTTCTCGAGGAAATAAATACCTAGGAGTGGAATTAATTGCTGGATCATATGGTAAGTGTATGTTTAACTGCATAAGAAATTACCAAACTGTTTTCCAAAGTGGTTATGCCATTTTATACTCCCAGCAGCAGCATATGAGAGTACCAGCAGGTCCACTCCTCATCAACACTTGGTGTTGTCAGTTTCTTTTATTCTAGCTATTCTAGTAGGAATGTAGTGATAGAACACTGTGCCCTTAATTTGCATTTCTCCAATGTAGCCATGTTGAGCATCATTTCACATGCTTATTGATCATTTGCACATCATCTCTTGGGACATGCCTGTTCAAATCCCTTGCTATGTGTATCCATTCATTCATCATTCATGTTATGTGTATGAATATTCATACAGATGTATATGTCTACATCTTGAGGAACCTCCATACTGTTTTCCAGGGTGTCTGTACCAGTTTGCATTCCAGCCAGCTGTGCAAAAGTGTTCCCCTTTCTCTGCATCCTCCCCAACATCTGTTGTCTCCTGTGTTAAGTGTAGCCGTTCTGACAGGTGTGAGGTGATATCTCATTGCAGTTTTGATTTGTATTTCCCTGATGATGAGTGATGTTGAGCATCTTTTCATGTGTCTGTTAGCCATCTGTATGTCTTCTTTGGAAAAATGTCTATTCGTATCTTCTGCCCATTTTTAAACTTGATTATTTGTTTTTGGGGGTGTTGAATTTTATAAGTTCTCTATAAATTCTGGATACTAACCCTTTGTCACATATCATTTGCAAATTATCTTCTCCCATTCTGAAGGATGGTTTTAGTTTTGTTGATTGTTTCCTCTGCTGTGCATAAGTTTTTTTTTTATCTTGATAAAGTCCCAACAGTTTATTTTTGCTTTTGTTTCCCTTGCCTCAGCAGATGTATGTATAAGAAGTTTCTATGGCCGATGTCAAAGAGGTTACTGCTTGTGTTCTCCTCGAAGATCTTGATGGTTTCCTGTCTCACATTTAGGTCTTTCATCCATTTTGAATTTATTTTTGTGTATGGTATAAGAAAGTAGTTTCGTTTCATTCTTTTGCATGTAGCTGTCCAGTTTTCCCAACACCATTTGTTGAAGAGATGGTCTTTTTTCTTTCCTGGATATTCTTTACTGCTTCATCAAAGATTAGTTAGCCATATAGTTGTGGGTTCATTTCTGGGACTTTTATTCTGTTCCACTCATCTATGTGTCTGTTTCTGTGCCAGTACCATACTGTCTTGATCACTACAGCTTTATAATAAAACTTGAAGTCTGGAATTGTGATGCCTCCAGCTTTGCTTTTCTTTTTTCAAGATTGCTTTGGCTGTTCAGGGTCTTTTGTGGTTCCATACAAATTTTAGGATTGTTTGTTCTAGCTCTGTGAAAAATGCTGGTGGTATTTTGATAGGGATTGCATTAAATGTGTCGATTGTTTTGGGTGGTATAGACATTTTAACAGTATTTGTTCTGATCTATGAGCATGGAATGTTTTCCATTTCTTTGTGTCCTCTTCACTTTCTTTCATCGGTGTTTTATAATTTTCGGAGTACACAGATCTTTTAGTTCTTTGGTTAACTTTATTCCTAAGTATGTTATGGGTTTTGGTGCAATTATAAATGGGCTCAATTCCTTGACTTCTCTTTCTGCTGCTTCATTACTGTAGTATAGAAATGCACCAGATTTCTGTATGTTGATTTTGTATCCTGCAACTTTACTGAATTCATGTATCAGTTCTAGCAAATTCTGGGGGCGGGGGGGGGGCTTTGTGTTTTCTATATAGAGTAGCATCTTGTTTGCACATTGTGAAAGCGTGACCTCTTCCTTGCCAGTTTAGATGCCTTTTATTTCTTTTTGTCGTCTGATTACTGTGGCTAGGACTTCTAGTACTATGTGAAATAACACTGGTGACAGTGGACATCCCTGTCTTGTTTGTGACTGCAGAGGAAATGCTCTCAGTTTTCCACCACTGAGGAAGATATTAGCTGTGGGTTTTTCATACATGGCCTTTATGAGGTTGAGGTATCTTCCTTCAATCCCTACTTTGTTGAGGGCTTGTTATTACGAATGCATGTTGTACTTTGTCAAATGCTGCTTCTACATTTATTGAGACGATCATAAGGTTCTTATCCTATTATTAATGTGGTGTTTCACATTGATTGATTTGTGAGTACTGAACCACCCTGGCTTTCCAGGAATAAATCCTACCTGATTTTGAGGAAATGATTCTTTTAATGTACTGTCTAATTCAGTTTGTTAAGAATTTTTGTATCTGTGTTCATTAGAGATATTGGCCTGTAGTTCACTTTTTTAGTGGAATCTTTGTCTGGTTTTGGAATCGGGGTAATGCTGGTCTCATAGAATGAGTTTGGAAGCTTTCCTTCCATTTCTATTTTCTGGAAAAGTGTGAGCAGAACAGGTATTAACTCTTCTTTAAATGTTTGGTAGAATTCCCCTGTGAAGCCATCTGCCCCTGGACTTTTGTTTTGTTGGGAGATTTTTGATTACAGATTCTATTTCTTTGCTGGCTCTCAGTCTAAGTTTTCTATTTCTTCCTGTTTCAGTTTCGGTGGTCTATATGTTTCCAGAAATTTATCCATTTCTTCCAGATTGTCTAATTCATTGGCATCTGATTTTTCATTGTATTCTCTTATAACTGTTTGTATTTCTGTGGTGTTTTTATTTGTCTTCTCTCATTTGTGATTTTATTTATTTGGGTCCTTCCTCTTTTCTTCGTGTATGTCTGGCTAGTAGTTTATCAATTTTATTAATTTTTTCAAAGAACAAGCTCCTGGTTTCATTGCTTTATTCTGCTGTTTTTTGATATCATTTACTTGATATCATTTACTTGATATCATTTACTTCTGCTCTAGTCTTTATTATTTCCCTCTGACAGCTTTAGGTTTCATTTGTTTTTCTTTTTCTAGCTCCTTAACGTGTAAGGAGATTTTTCTTGCTTCTTGAGGTAGGCCCATATTGCTATATAGTTCCCTCTCAGGACTGCTTTTGCTGCATCCCAAAGGTTTTGAACCACGATGTTTCATTTTCATTTGTTTCTATGTATTTTTTAAATTTCTTCTTTAATTTCCTGGTTGACTCATTCATTTTTTAGTAGCATGTTGTTCAACCTCCATGAATTTGTGGTCTTCCAAATTTTTTCTTGTGGCTGACTTCAAGTTTCATAGCGTTGTGGTCAGAAAATATGCATGATATGATCACAATCCTTTTGTACCTGTACCTGTTGAGGCCTGATTTGTGACCTAGTATGTGATCTCTGGAGGATATCCCATGTACACTTGAAAAGAATGTATACTCTGCTGCTTTAGGATGAAATGTTCTGACAATATCTGTTAAGCCCATCTCGTCCAGCGTGTCATTCCAAACCATTGCTTCCTTGTTTTTCTGCTTAGATGATCTGTTCATTGATGTAAATGGGTTGTTAAAGTCCCCTACTATTATTGTATTATTATCAATGAGTTCCTTTATGTTTGTTATTGTTTTATATATTTGGATGCTTCTAAGTTGGGGGCATAAATATTTACAATTGTTAGGTCTTCTTGTTGGATAGTCCCCTTTATTGTGATATAGTACCCTTCTTCATCTCTTGTTACAGGCTCTGGTTTAAAATCTAGTTTGTTTGATGTAAGTATTGCTACTCTGGCTTTCTTCTGACTCCTACTTGCATGATAAGTATTTCCCCATCCCCTCGCTTTCAACCTGCAAGTATCTTCAAGTCTAAAATGAATCTCTCTCTTTTTTTTTAAGAGTTTTATTTGAGAGAGAGAGAGAGAGAGAATGAGAGAGACAGAACATGAGATGGGGGAGAGTCGAGGGAGAGGCAGACTCCGTGCTAAGCAGGGAACCCGATGCGGGACTCAATCCCGGGACTCCAGGATCATGACCTGAGCCGAAGGCAGTCGTTCAAGCAACTGAGCCACCCAGGTGCCCTAAAATGAATCTCTTGTAGGTAGCATATAGATGGGTCTTATTTTTTTATGCATTTTGACACCTGTGTCTTTTGATTGGAGCATTTAGTCCATTTACATTCAGCATAATTATCAATAGATACGTATTTAGTGCTATCTTATTACTTGTTTTTTTTGTTGTTGTTTCTGAAGATTTTTCTCTGGTCCTTTCTAGTCTTTGTCACTTTTGGTCTTTCTTTCCCCCTCAAAGAGTCCCCTTTCATATTTTTTGCAGGGTTGGATTAGTGGGCACAAACACCTTTAGCTTTTGTTTGTCCTGGAAACTCTTTATCTGTCCTTCTATTCTGAATGATAGTCTTGTTGGATTGAGATTTTTCCCATTTAGCAGGTTGAATATATCATGCCACTCTGTTCTGGCCTGCAAAGTTTCTGTGGAGAGATCTGCTGCTACCCTTATTGGTCTTTCCTTGTCGGTTAGGGATTTCTTTCATCTTGCTGCTTTTTAGGTTTTTTTCTTTATCACTATATTTTGCAAATTTAACTACAATATGTCTTGGTGTTGGCCTGCTTTTGTTGGTTTTGATGGGAGTTCTCTATGACTCCTGGATTTGGACGTCTGTTTCCTTCCCCAGATTAAATTTTCAGCTATGATTTCCTCCAATAAACCTTCTGCCCCCTTTTCTCTCTCTCCTTCCTCTGGGACTCCTATGACATGAATGTTATTAGGTTAGATGGAATCACTGAGTTCCCTAAGTCTACTCTTGTGATCCATAATTTTTCTTTTGCTCAGCTTCATTATTTTCCGTAATTCTATCCTCTATGTCACCTATTTGTTCCTCTACTTCTTCCTTCTTTGTGGTCATGACATCCAGTTGGTTTAGAATCTCAGATATTGCATTTCTCATTTCTGCCTGTTTATTAGTTCTTTTATCTCTGTGGTAAGGGTCTCCCTGAGGTCATCCAAGCTTTTCTCAAGCCCAGTATCTTTATGACTGTTGCTTTAAATTCTGCATTAGGCATATTACTTAAATCTGTTTTGATTAGATCTCTGGGCGTGACATTTTCTTGTTCTTTCTTTTGGGATGAAGTCCTCCATCCTGGCATTTTGTCTAGGTCTCTGTCTTCTGCTCTGTGTTAGAAAATCCTGTTACGTTTCCTGCTCCTGAGAGTAATGGCTTTATGAAGAAGAGGTTATATAATGTCCAGGGCCTGGTGCTTTGGGAAGTGTCTCTGGTGTGTGCTGTACGCGCTCTGCTGCCGTGTTTGGCTGCTCTATCCCTCAGGTCAGTCATCTACAGAGGTTCTCCTTGTCTGCAATGGACAGTGTTCGGACCTTGGCCAGAGTGTGGTGAGTTTTAAGTAGGTGTACTCTGGTCTGCTTGTTAAATGAGACCAGATGCTACTTCCAATAGAAAAGAAGCCTTGCAGAACTCTATGGTTTGTAGACATGGTGTGTGTTGGGGTTTCTGCTGGTCTTCTGGGGAAGCGGCCCACTGTGCTGGTCATTAGGCACACTTGGCCAAGAAAAGCAGTACCATCACAGTGGAAGGGAGGGGGTGGGGGGCAGGGCTTGGTGTTAGCAGGTTAGTCAGCCAATGTTGGCACTGTGCTATTTACTGAGGTTCATTTATGCAGGGGGCAGGGGAGGGGAATGGCACCAGCCAGCTCCTTTGTCCTGGGAGAGGGGAGTCTGTACTTGCTGCTCTCAGGGAAATCCTCCCAGAAAAGCAAATAATTTTCTTTCATGTGTCCATGTTTTTCATATCGCTGTTTTCACACTGTCTCTGGGATGCTTGCCTGCCTAGAGCAGTGTAGTGCACTTTGGGCTCAATCCCAGTCAAGCTGGCTGACTTTTAAAACTCCAAACTTTAGGGACCTGGTGTAATGGGGAACTGCACTGGTCTTCTGGTGGAGGGTCTCACTGTGCTGGGATGATGCAGGTTTGACCAAAAAGGCAGTCACACCAGAGCGGGTGGGGAGGGCAGGGCAGGCCAAGGGATCTGGAGCAAAGTAGGCTAAAGAGCCAGTGTCCAGGTTAGCCTCAGGAGGTGTCTCTGAGCCTATGCTGAGGGGCAGGGGAGGAAAAGACCACTGGCTCTTTTGTCCCCAGAGAGGCAATGCTACCTCTCACAGAGGCGCTCTAAGAAGAGAGAACAGTCTCTCCCTGTGTGTCTTAGGTGAGCCTCAGATCCTGCCATCTGCCTCGGGTTACCTGCCTGCTTTCTCTCCAGGAGTAGCGCATCACCCTCAGGGCTCTATCCCAGCCATGCCACGACCTCTAAAACTCCAGTCTTTGAGCCCCATTGATTGCAAAAAATCATGAAAATCAGACTCTCTCATTTTCCCAGCCAATGGCTTTGGGGAAGCGTTCTCTTTGTACAATCCCATGCACTCTTCTCTCTACCACCTTTCTCTGTGACCAGGGCTCCCTCCCTTCTACAGCACCAGCAATCTGTTTCTCCTCCAAACCACATCTCCACATTTCTATCTTCCTTGATGTGGCCTCTTTTCTCCCTCCAGTTGTACAATTTGTTCTGTCAGTTCTCAGGTTGATTTCTTGGGTATTCAGAATTATTTGAATGGTAATTATTTAGCTGTGTTCGAGGGACAAGGCAAGCCTAGGGTCCTCCTACTACGTCACCATCTTAGCTTGACCCCCCCTTCTATCTGTACTGTATTTGTTGAAAAAAACCCACGTGTAATTGGACCTGTGCAGTTCAAACTGCAGCTGTTCAAGGGTCAACTGTATGTACAAATAGCAAATCATTATGCTGTATACCTGAAACTAATGTAATGTTATGTGTCAATTACATCTCAATAAAAAAAAAGGCTATTGTTTCCCCCACTGAATTACCTTTTAATTACCTCTGATTACCTGGTAACCTCTATAGTTATGCCTACCTTTTCATTCATAAAACTGTTTTAGGTTGCTTTTACTTGGAAATGTTTAACTTTCTTTAAAATCGGTGACATTACTGGATATATCACATTTCAGATAAAAATAAACTAAATGGACAAATACCAAAAGGACATGAACATTTGCTGTTTTCCCAGCAGGGGTTACAGGTTTGTATTCAGTGGTTAGCATGTCTCCACCGTGACAATGGCACAGATTTGTCACATAGCTCTTCAACAGCTGGTCTGAGGTTACAGAAAAAAGTTGTTTGCTTAGTAGGGTAAACTCAAAGCCTTGGTTTCTCTGACCCTATGTTTCAACTAATTACACTATTTAGTTTTTCTTAAGAAACTTAAAAACATTTTTTAGACATAACACATTAATTCTGCAATAAAATTTAAAGTCTTTTCATTTTGCAAAACTAATGCTACTTATTTACATGCATTCTAACCCATTTATCTTGGAAGAGATTTGTACTAAAAAGAAAAACATGCTAGTAGAGGGTGAGAGGGTGGAAGGGTATGGCCAGTAAAAAGAAGCTTCCCCAAGACACCACCAGTCATGCAGTCAGAGAAAATGATAACAAAGGATGTTTCCATGAACTCACTGGGTTTATTAAATTAGGTCAGTGCAGAGTGATAAGAATATACGACAACTGGAAAAACAAGAACAAGGAACTGATACCCGGTGCTGTAAAGAAAATAGGCCGGAAGCCCTTTCAGTGGCAGAGGCTGTGTGCTCCTGCCTCACTGAGCATGGTGTCAGACGTGGATTAACTGCATCTGAGCACCAGCCTTGTCAGACCTCAGCCCGAGGCAGTGTTCATCACAACGGCCAATGCCGGTGTGGGGCACAGCCATCCTTGGTGACTAATCTTACATAATAACGCATGCACTGTTCCAGACTCGCTTTTGAAATAATCATTTCCCAAAGAAGAAACCGTTAAAGCATCACTTAGCTTTGGCCAAATGTTTGATTCCTTTTGTGACAGTGCAAGTCATGCTGTGTAACACAGATCACCTGTCACTTCCTCTAAAAAGTATTATTTTTCTCTGAGTAGATTTTAAGAATCCTCCTCGTCCAAGCCACAAAACTGTCCTTGCTCCTACCAGGTACTGTTTCAGGGGCACAGACAGCCACTACTTCTTCAACCAATGACTCATCTTCTCCAGGGCATGATGTTTCTTTACTCAGGTAAGCTCTGATGCCAACACAATTCAAAGCAACCAAACCTTCCTGAGAAAGACGTGTTTACTGCCGACAACTGCTCAATGGGCAGTTATATGACAATCTAGAGGAGACCACAGATACAGTGATTACTTTTTGAACATGGCAGGGATAGGCATTTGTGAGGTTCTAGGTGCTACCAGGTGTTCTATGGTCCATGTAAGTTCATTCACCTCCAGGTCTGAATTCATCCTCTCTTTCTTGTTTCTAAAATGCTTTTTTGTGCCAAATTCTCAATGAAAAGAAAAGCTGAGGGATATGGTGGTAGTGGAAACCACACAGCTGCTATATGGAGACGACAGAAGGTTCCATCCTCAGACAGGCTGCTGTCAGGAGAAAACAGAGTGGTGGTGGCAACACTTGGCTGGTGGGGCTGGCCTCTCCAACAGTACTGAAGTCTGAGCTCTTCTGGATATACTATGAATACATGCATTTCTGCTAAAGAAAAAAAATGTCTTGTCTGGGAAGAGGACAGTGTGACAGAGTGTTCTGGACTCAAACCTGGCCTCAAATTCTGCTCTACCACCCAAGAAGTTCCCTGGGCAACTTACTCAACCTCCCTGACCAGGGTTTGCTCCTTCCATTAACTGAGAATGGCACCTGCCCAGCAGGGTTCCTGTGGGGACTGAGAGACAACACATGAAAATGACAAGCACTTAGCTGGAATTTGTCCTAGCTCCTCTTTGTGGTCTTTCTCAGAGCAATGCTTCAGAGACCTTTAGTCGCCCTAAGTCTGAAGACACGTCTGACTCGATCACTGGACCTATGGAAGTGAGTTCACACTCTGGTGCATGGAAGAATTAGAGCATTTTAGAGACCCTTCAGACGAATTCAGAGAAGTCTCCACTTCATAGAAAGCCACAAAGTGTTGCTGCCTCAAGGCCTGAAGATAATCTTGGTGATGACATTATGACTACTATTTCTTTTAAAGATTTTATTTATTTATTTTAGAGAGAGAGAAAGAGAGAGAGAGTGTGCACATGAATGCGAGTTGAGGGAGGAGCAGAGGGAGAGAATCTCAGCAGACTCCCCAATGAGCACAGAGCCCAGTGCGTAGCCCAGCCTCCCAACCCGGAGACCACAACCCGAGCCAAAACCAAGAGTCAGATGCACAACCAACTGAGCCACCCAGGCGCCCAAACATTATGGCCGCTATTTAAGGGCAGGTACATTCTGGGGTCAGAGGTACAAGGTCGTAGTGCCTCGTAATACTACAGGCACTAGAGCAATACGTGGTGACTGCTCTCATGTAGTGTCCAAAGTACTTTCTACACTTAATCTTATTTAATCATCCTAGTGATCCTCTGAGGCAGGTAGCCTTAGAGTCCCTATGCTACAGATAAGAAGACTGAGGCACAGAGAATATCTTCTATTAGGAAATCACGGAGTGTGGTCTGACTCCGGAGCTCATGCTCTTGACCACAGTGGTGTCTACCCTCCAGGCAGCAGGAACTTCTCATGGTCATGGGGATTTCCACATCTGTGGCTCTATTTCAAGACAGCTAATTAGTAGTCAACAGGGTGGGTTCTATCTCTTCCTCTTCTCACTCCATGGAAGTATACAGGAAACAGATGAGGCCTTTTCAGAGTCAGTCAAAATCATCACATTTACTCTACCAAATACATGAACTCACACAAAAGAAAATGTTCTGTTTTACCTAGAGGTAGATACTTCTGTGATGACAACTTGCAAAGGCCCTTAGTGTAATAGTGACTGCTAAGGGTATCTTTGTTCCTTGCAATTTTGTGTCACTTCACTGGTTGTATCTTTAACCTTGGGGAGCTCGTAGTTTATTTAAGCAACAGATGGGAGAAAAGAGGGTGAGAATCCATTTCCTGAGAAATGTATAGAAAGGCAGACACAGGAAAACCATCCCTGGAGTGGTAAAACAGTCTAAGACAGCCCTCACGGAGAAAAGTCCCCTGAGGACTTGGTTCTGAAGCCAGAGTTCTGTCAAATCCCTGGAATGGGACCTGTGTCCCTAAGTATAGGAGACGAGACGAGGAGCTCCATACAGCCCATCATCACAGGGGGAGGAGGGAAGAGCCAGATCTGTACCATAAGCCAGAAGAATCTCTGGAGCAGATTTAAAAATAGCATAGCTCAGCAGGGAGTCCCTGGAGCGCCTGTTTTCCTCAGAGCAGAGACAAATTTGTATCAGAAAGGAAGAGCGGAGGGATGACAACAGGTGGCCACGCTAATTGAAACCTGACAGAAGAGAGTGTTAAAAACTCAGCTTGACGAGTAGGTTGTGAGAACAGTTCGTGTGGAGCTCCCTGCGAGAGAACTATGAAGATTACAACTCAGGGAAAGTACCTTTCAAAGGGAGCAAAAAAGTGATACGCCATAAGCACTTCAGAGGATCCAAATTTAACATGTAATCACAACGATGAATGGTAAAAAATGATTTCACAGATTTAATTAAAGCTTTAAACTTGGAGAGTTCTCACAACAGCAGAATAGTTGAATAGAGAAGTATGATCTTTCCCTTTTTATCAAGTGATATACTCAAGAGGAATGAAAAGCAGGATACTACTTTTATTTATTTCTACTCCACCTGTTTCTGGAAGGACCTTCCACTGGCCCTGGAATACGTGCTCTGCATTCTCTCTCCAGCAATGTCTCACTGGAAGAGACTCCTGCCCACTCACCTGAGCCCCTCGGTCGTTGACTAATTCCACAGACCACCTCCCTTCGTACTGAATCCACACAAATATCCCTCCATCTGCGTCACACGTGGCCAGCTTCTGGTATGGCTCATTCCACCTCACCAGGACAACCTAGAAAATAACCAAGAAGATATTTACCACAGGGAATGAAGCAGTGGGCCAGGAGTATGTCTCTGAAGAGATGAGAGCTCAGAACTAAAGAGAAGGCATTGTCAAAGGGAATGAAAGGCTGAGGGCAGGTGTGGGGATTAGCAGAGGGGACAGGGCACAACCCACAGGCGGCAGAATCACAGGGAACTAGAACCCCATGACAAGGCCTCCTGACAAATGGCAGACACCTAAGCAAACAATAAACTGTGGCACAAAAATGCCCATTGCCAAAAAAAGAGAGGAAGCCCTGCCTCTCACAAGTGCAAGAACAATTCAGCATCTAAACAACTTAGAAAAAATACAGTTGGTATGTATGTCTAAGCTATTTAGTACTTACCACAGAGGAAATAAGAAGAAATTATAAGCTTCAAAATTTGTGAGTATAACAACTTAATTTTTTAATTTGAAAAATTCTGATCCTAGACAAATCACTCACATCTTTCTCAACTATCACTCCCTCATCCAAGAGGTGGACCCCCTAGTAGGTGGTCTGTGGGATTAGGTAAATGCCCAAGGAGCCTGAGGGCAGGGCTCACAGAGCCCAGTAAAATCTGTTAAGTACACAGGGCTATGAAGTGGTCCTGGGAGCCCATGAACCACAAAACCAATACCCTGCCTTCACTGCGGGAAAGGTTCCCCAAGTACCTGACTGGCCTATGTCGGTGATCCTGAGGAATTCATTCATTCAGTCAGACATCTGGTTTGTACTTACTAGGTTCACACTGTGTGACACTACATGATCAATGCCCAGACGGAGAACACCAGAAGGGAAGCTGAAAGTCCATCTGGGGGACAGAACATCCACGGATGCACAGACGTATACTAGCGCGTGTCAGTCAAACAAGCACTGTCATTAACAAGCCAGGGCACAGCGGCTGTGCATAAGAAAGATCTGAATCCCGTCCCCCCGCAGGACTTCACTTCATAACCGTGATGAACACGCAGCCCCAGTGTCAACTGTCTCCACGTTCTGAAACAGCAAGCAAGGCCAAGGACGGATTGTCAAGGACCTCTGCAATGGCCAGACCCCTCCTCACGCCCACCTGCGTCCAAACCACAGACTAACACGAAAGTCCTGTCGCTTCTCAAACCCGTGCCAAGGGCACACCTGATATTAAGTCTTTCAGTTGATTTTCAGGTACCAGAGAGCTGGACAGGCCCCAGCCTTGGTCTGCCACACATGGTGGCACCAGCATTTGTTGCAAGATGCATAATAAAATCCAAGAGGAAATTATGACCCCCTTGAAATGTAAGGATATTGTAGCTCTTTTTTAAAACTCTGCAAAAAATCAAAAACAGCTGTGAGCTGCAATCCTTTGAGACCCGGCAATCACCAGACAAATCTCACCTCGTTGATGGCTCCCCTGCCGAAGTCCGCTTTCAAGGAAGCAGACGCTAACCACGCCCTCAGCAGCCCCAACGGCTCTCTCTCTCCCCTAGACCTGCTGCCTCACTCTGGTCACAGCTCTGCAAATGTAGCACCTACACCACCCTCCCTAACTACTGGTTTACACCCACGCCTCCCCGCTGAGCTGTGCATCCGAGGAAAGGGACAGAGGCAGGCTCATCTTTGAATACTGACACACAGTAATTCTGAGTGTATTGTGCCAAAGAGTAACATATAATTAGAAGTTACGACCCTTATTCAATTATATCTTTGAACCATAAAAGGTTATTGAAAACTACATCCAAAAGTTATTTTCAATGCCCAAAGGCATTTTAACAACAGCCAACACTGCGGCTGCCTCCTTACTATGAGCTGTAGGTGCTGAGGATAGAGATTAAGACGTCTTTGCACTCGTGGAGTTCAGTTCACCCAACAGACGTAATCTAGTGCTCTAAATGCAGTTACAGAGTTGTGAACATACACAGAAGGGGGCCTCAACAGAGGTGGACTGGGGGGGAAACAAACCCAGATTCATTTTTTTAAGTCCAGTTTTTTAAATTATCTATTTAAAAAATAAAGAAATAAAAATAAAATTCTCTATTTAAACTACTGATCTAATTAAAAAAAAAAACAGTAACATCATCAACAACAACAGTCTTTAGATGACACTGAATGTGTCATAAAGTTTAGAATTTCCAAACAGTCAGTCGAGGCCAACTTCATAAACTTCTTTCAGATCCAGCGATGACTTGGCCTGAGCACTGCAATCCACAAACGTGCATGTTGCTACAATTTGGTCCTTAAAGACACACACTCATTGTTAAAACCCACCATCACTCACGTACTTCAGAATGGCCACCACAGGATGGAATATGACAAATAAGTGCATGATATTTACAACTGATCAGTTTTTAAATTATTTCCTTAAGTTAACACAGAGCCCATTCATCTGCTATGACCTTCCCTATAGATAATATTTGATGACAACGTGTCATATTTTAGAAAATAAATGTTGGTCACATTTTCTATACTTTTGTGTTTCTGCCCTGAATATACATTGCCAGGTACGGCTGAATATTAGGTTAACATCAATAACAAAACCCCTCTTCTTCATGAAAACAGCCGTGGAGTCACAGCATGACACAGACACAAAAGAGCAAAGGCAAAAAAATTTTAGTTATTTTTCACTTTAAAGATTCCTTGGTCTTATGATACCACAGTAGTAACTGTTGAATAAACAAAGGGTTCACAGACTCAGTTTCACCTCTCGATCAGTGCAGATGCAGCAGTGGATGGGAATGCTGTCCCCATCGCTGTTAGTTCTAACCAGTGTAGCTGAGTAGGTGGGTAGCTCCCCAAAGTAGAGAAAGAAATCTTTCCAATGATTCTTGGCTTAAAAATAAAGTCAAACTGCTAATGTTGTTTCCCTGGATTAGAATTCTCATTTCCTCTCTCGTCTACAACTCAGAGCTGCCCGCCTTATCTCCCAGCAGCTTATTTCCTGTTCTCCAAATCCTTCCAGTCTAGTTGGCAACGTCAGGACATACCAGAGTGCTGAGAAACTACCAACCAGGGGTCCAGTTGCCCACATTACATGGCAGGGTGCTCAGCCTCTGCCAGGCATTCTAAAGCAGAGCCCCCCTTCTCTTTGGAAAGGAAACAGGGCTCCAGTTTACTCTGGGCACAAAAGAACGTGGGTGTTGAGGGCACTAGCTGAAGGGTGTGTTCTACTAAAAAGTCAGAAGATAAGCTAAATATTGACGCAGGTCTTTGATTATTCAAAAAAATGCCAACCTGTCACTCTCTCCAATGTTAGATGAACATTCTATCATTTTATGGTTGTTATTAATAAATACTTATTGAGGACTATTAAAAGTATAGAAATCTACATTAAAAATATAGGGCAGGTCTGCTGAAAGTCTATCTGGGATGTAATCTAATGCTCTAAATAAGCCACCTCATTTCCTACACCCCATCTACTTTTAGGGAGAACAAACAAGTGTCAGTTAACCCATCTCAAGGAGGTTCATCTTTTCAGGCAGAAACCTTTTAAGTGGTGTTGGGAGATACAAATATAATTATATTTTATAAAAATATACGGGAAACCACCTCAGTGAATGGCCAGTATCACCAACGTTTGGAAGTATTTTTCTCAATTTACAAAGAACGTAATTTGAATGAATGCTCAATACAAATAGCTCAAGTAATAAATACCTGTGATTATCACTGTTCAGTTTTTCTTATTCTGTAATTTTTATTAAGTGAAACTGAAATAAGTTCAATTGTGCCAGTTTAAGTTTAGATACATTTAGTAAAACAAAATGAGTTTTAGAAGTGATTTGAATTTTAGATACACTTAGTCATTCTAACAAAGAAGCAAAAGTATCTTGAAATGGAAGCTGGAAAAAACTCCACATGCACGGCGGTCTCCCAGACTGACGCCCAGCAGCACAAAGGGCCAGGCAGTGCTCTGGGGGGCGTGCAGGCTCTGGGCCAGAGTCATGGCTTTGCCACTCACCAGAGCGACTTGCTGACTGGCTTGGGGTCTTTTGTCCATGAGGCCACAGCAGCACATCCTTCTAATGTGCGAGGAGTATGCTGAGATAGGAACCTAGCACGGCTCCAGGCACACAGCAAACATCCAATCAGTGAGAGCTCCATGCTATTCAAGTGTGAGCTAAAACTTCTAGAATATAGAGACTAGTTCAGCACAGTATTTACTATTCTTTGATAGAAGATAAATGGTTGGAAAGTCAGTCCCTCTTCCCAGGACCACCTCCTGCTGCTTGTACTCCCCACCCAATTCTGTACCTAAAAAGTCACCACCCCCACACACTTCTGGGCCCCTTTGGCCTAAAATACCCCTCTGCCCTTTGACCCTGGTGGTAACGCCTTCCCTGACATTCCAACCATTCCCGCTTGCCACTACCCCAGTACCTTCCACACTGTTCACACCCTGCATTTACTCCCTCAAACATCTCGTTCCCCGTCACCCGAGAACTTCTTTGCTTTCACGTTCCTGGAGCCCAGCACTGTGTCAGGCACACAGTAGGCATTCCACAAATCTTTCTAAACTGAACTATTTCTGAATGAGGATTAGCCACATTTCTGTTGAATTTTAGAATATTCTCTCTCAATAATAAGATGTTAAGATTGGTTCAAATAAGGGGCACCTGGGTGGCTCAGTCGGTTAAGTATCTGCCTTCGGCTAGGTCATGATCCCAGGCTCCTGGGATCGAGCTCCACATGGAGCTCCCTGCTCCCTGCTTCTCCCTTTCCCCACCCCACTCCCTTCCACTCCTGCTCTCTCTCTCTCTCAAATAAATACATACAATCTTTAAAAAGAAAATCAAGATTAGTTCAAATAAGATTTTGTTTTTGGTACCAGCTTGTGACAAAACTCACATACCATACAATTCACCCATTTAAAATGTACAATTTAATGGTTTTACTGTATCTACAGAGCTGTGCAACCATCACAGTGAATTTTAGAACACCTTCATCAATGCCTCAATACCCCCCACCTCCCAGCCCCAGGCAATCACTCATTTTCTTTCTGTCTTTACTGACTTGCCTATTCTGGAAATTTCATACAAATGGAATCATACAATATGTGGCCTTCTGTGTCTGGCTTCTTTCACTCAGCACAATGTTTTCAAGGTTTATCCATGCTGTAAGCATGTAACAGGACTTACTTCCTTTCCATGGCCAAATAATATTCCATTGTGTGGATACCTCACACTGTGTCCACCCACTCACAGCTGATAAACAGCTGGGTTGTTTCCATCATTTGACTATTACAAATAATATTTCTATGAACATTCCTGTACAAATCTTTGTATGGACACAGGTTTTTCCTTTCTTGGGTATATGCCTGGGAGCGGAGTTGCTGGGTCGAATGATAATTCTATGTTTACCTTCTAAAGGAACCGTTTTCCAAAGTGGCAGCACCAACTTACATTCTCCTTACACATACTACCAGCACCACTGTGTGTGAAGGTTCCAATTTCTCCACATTTCTTTTTTTTTTTTTAAGATTTTATTTATTTATTTGACAGAGGTAGAGACAGCCAGCGAGAGAGGGAACACAAGCAGGGGGAGTGGGAGAGGAAGAAGCAGGCTCATAGCAGAGGAGCCTGATGTGGGGCTCGATCCCATAATGCCGGGATCGTGCCCTGAGCTGAAGGCAGACGCTTAACCGCTGTGCCACCCAGGCGCCCCTCCACATTTCTTTCCAACACCTGCTATCATGTCTTCTTTAGGACAGCCACCCTAATGGATGTGAAGTGGTTGTGATTTGCACTTCTCTGATGGCTAATGATGTTGAGCATCTTTTCAAGTGTTTATTGGGCATTTATATATCTTTTCTGGAGAAATGTCTATTCAAATCCTTTGCCCCTTTTTAATTCAGATGTCTTTGTTCTTACTGAGTGGGAGAAGTTTTTCTTGTTAAGCCCACTGAAACACTGACCATATTTGGAAAAAAAAATCAGCTTTTATTTCCACATAATCTTATTTCTCTCACTTAAATGTCCATAAATCCAGTCCTCACTCATGTATTCATCCAGTTCAAGTTGTTGATAAAGAACTCCAAGAAGGAAATGACTAGAGACAATAAAGAATTCAGAGAACACAGGTCTGAGGTCAGAGCCTAGAATCCGGGGACCACATAGCCTCTGAATGGTTCTGAAGGGGATGAGCTGGGGGATGACTATCTCAAACCCAGCTTCTCTAGGGCACCTCACAGGAAACACAGTTACACATTTCTTCCTGAAGTCTTCCAAACCTCTTTGTTGGGAAATAACACAGCTTCTTATTGGATAGAGTTATATCATCAGGGAGGGCTGCATGACAAAGAAAGGACTCTACCAGGTCACCTGATAGAAATGCAAATTCACCATTCCCAGCCTTATCCACTTAGTGACAGCAAGAGTCTTCCATGAAAGCAATATATAAAATGCTATAAACAGTCTGTAGAAAACACAACACGTAGCAGCCCCTTCATCTCCTGACCACTTCCAGCCACTGATTTGTACACACCTCAAAATCCAGTGGCAAGAATACTCTCAATGGTTCTAATTTCCATCCTTTTCCATACAATCTCAGCTGCCATCTTCTGAGTAGAAATTTTACTGGAAAGGATGTTCAGTCACAAACACTCCTGGACTGAGGTTTCAAAGCACCTTACCATGAGGAACTAGCATGTTTTTTCCAGTATCATTTCCCACTTGCCCTCACAAAAGTATACTTGGTATAGACAGTAGTTACTGGCTTCAGCCAATTTAGAGCTAACACAACCACTCAGTCTCACAAGGAGGAAAGGGAGGCTAATGGGATGAAGAGGCCTGCTTGAGGTCACACAGCACGTTCAAGGTGGGTCAGGGTCCAGGCCAGAGCTGCAGTCTCCTTGCCTATTTCGGGCACCTGTCTCCATTCCCAAGGTCAACCAGCTGGCCTACAGCCATCTATCACTCAGCACCACCTGGGTGCTGCTCAGAGGGGAACACACAGATGGAAGAGATGCCCCACCCTCAAGGAGCACATGACATAGGGCTTAGAGAAGCTACTCACTTTTTCTTTCTAAAATGCATGCACTCCTGCCATCATACCTCTGAGATGCACACATTTCTGAAAAACAACTTTTAACAACAAATTCTAGTTCTGATAGAAGAAAACAAAAATCATATTAAGAAGAAATAAACTAAAACATTAGCAGATTACAATTTTTATCAGAATTTTTCTACACCTTCTGATTTTCCCACAATGGACATATTTCAGCTTTTCATACTCCCTTGACAGGAAATTTGAACAATTTCTTTTAGCAATAATAATAATAATCAATGGGGGCGCCTGGGTGGCACAGCGGTTAAGCGTCTGCCTTCGGCTCAGGGCGTGATCCCGCCGTTGTGGGATCGAGCCCCACATCAGGCTCTTCTGCTGTGAGCCTGCCTCTTCCTCTCCCACTCCCCCTGCTTGTGTTCCCTCTCTCGCTGGCTGTCTCTATCTCTGTCGAATGAATAAATAAATAAATAAATCTTAAAAAAAATACTTATAAAAATAATAATCAATGGTTTTCATGTTTTTCACATACATTAGCTTATTTTGTCTTTGCAAGTATCTTAGAAGGAGGTATTACCATTACTATAACCTTCCCATTTTATAGATTAAAAAGGTAGAGCTGAGGGGCGCCTGGGTGGCACAGCGGTTAAGCGTCTGCCTTCGGCTCAGGACATGATCCCGGTGTTATGGGATCGAGCCCCACATCAGGCTCCTCCGCTATGAGCCTGCTTCTTCCTCTCCCACTCCCCCAGCTTGTGTTCCCTCTCTTGCTGGCTGTCTCTATCTCTGTCAAATAAATGGGTAAAATCTTTAAAAAAAAATAAATAAATAAAATAAAAAAAATAAAAAGGTAGAGCTGAGAGAAGGTACAAATCTCCCCTGACTTTTTAAAAAACTTTTTTTTAAACTGGGCAATATTTATGACATATATAAAAGTTTTTTTAAAAAATTCACCTCCTCAAAGTACTCTCCCCATTCAGCTTAGGAAAATACCAGCAGGACTACTGGAAAGACCCTGTGTGTTCTTCCCACACCTCAGCCTTCCTCCTCTAAGAAAAAAATGCTTTCTTTGGTAGTTCATGTTTTCAATTCACATGCATTTTTATATTTATAAATTATGTGAATGTATCCTCACTTAAATATTTTCTTTTTAAAATTTAAATATTACAGAAAAATTTTAACATACACCAAAAAATGCAACTGGGATTATAACCTTCCATGTGCCCACCATCCAACTTTAAAACGAATATTTCTACATGTTTTTAAGCTTTAAAAAACTATGTATTTTTTAAGTCTGTGTCACGTTGTGAAATTCACCCCATGGAAAGCTCTAATAATTTATATTCACTGCGTGAATATACCACAATTTATTTATTCATTCTCTTCCTGATAAACATTTAGGCTGCCTTCCTTTTTCCTTCCTGCCTTTACGAACAATAGTGCTTAGGGGCTGCTGCGAGCTTCCCCGTGCACAGTTCGGGGTACCCGGATTCAAGACACGGGCAGCTCTGCCTTTACAGACCTCACCAGCTTAGCTCCCAAAGAGACCAGAACAGTTTATACCTATCAGCACTTTACCTTTGCCTTATATCTTAACTATACTTGATAATGCCACACTCTTAAATTTTTTCCCATCTAACAGGTGTAAAATGATTTATCTTGTTCTGGTTTTTATTTATCTCCACAGACTTGGAGCCTCTCCAGCTTGGAACGTCTTAGTTTCATGCTCTGCTAAGACATACCAGGTTTTTTCCTTCTCCCTGGTCTCCTCCACTGGGCTTAGGGAAAAGAATGACTCTGTTCCACTCTATGCCTCCACCAACTATACCTGCCTTCATGATTTCCTCCAAGAAGAAATTCGAGTCTTGGGGATCCAGTAGTCATTACTAGGCATCTGTAACACACCACACACAAGGACTTGTGAGGGCTGAAAGAGAGAAGGCACAGCCGTGCCCTTGGAAAACACAGACTGCAGCCCCAGAAGAAGGGGACAAATTAGGAAGGTGGCTGATTCTAGCTGGCCAAAAGATGTGATCAGCTTAGAGTAGATTCACATAATTCCTGTGTCTTCCTCTTCACTCCTTTTTGGCAACTTGCTCTGGCTTGAAAAGTGAACTGTGCAGGGCTGCCTGCCTGGAGAACCCCTGAGATGAGAGGCCACCGTGACACTGTAGGAAGACAGCTGCGGCTTTAGATGGATCTGAAAAGAGGCTGTAAAACCCAAAGAGCTGAGCCCACTAGAGCTAAAGTAAGGGTCTCTGCCCCCATGGACCTCGAGGTAAGGCTTGAAGTTGGCACAGGATTTCCTTCAATGTGCAATTCAAGTGTCACCATCTCTGTGACAATGTCTCTGCGTCCGATAGGCAGAACTAAGAGCTCCCTCCTCTGTGCTGCCCAGACCCTCCGTTGGTCTCCTCCAGCCCTTGTGTTCTCATCACTTCCCTGAGCCTCGACAGAGGAGGCAGCCACCTCCTGTCTGACATTACCCTTTCCTGAAGGAGCAGCGGACAGGAAGAGCATTCCCGCTGTGGGGAGAGCCTCCGCTGTAAGGGAGGCCCATGCTGTCTGGAAGGGGAAGTTTTGTTGTGGGAAAAGGAGCAATAATAGCTAGCTACCATTTACTAGGGTGCATTCCTCAATCCTCAATAAACCCTCTATACTTGGCATCTTTAGTTAGAGCCTGAAAAAGGGATTCTTGTGCACTTAATGGTTTACTGTGGTTTCTCCTGAGTGCTCGCAGGAAGGGGTGTTGGTTGGGGACCAGTTGACTCACCCTGATCCCAGGAGAGCTCCAGGGTGCACCACAGGCAGCCCCGCTTTGAGGCAAGGGGCAGCTTCTGTGCTCCCCTGGTGTCAGTCCTTGGCTGCTGGCTGCTGGGTGGGAATGGGGGCGGGGGGGCACCAGCTGTCAGCTGTGAGCCATAGCAGCCAGCACTCATAGTGTCCATGAACTGTGGTTCCCACCACGCTTTCCAGCCTTCTCTCTGCTAGCTCTTCCTCCTCCATCCTCTGCTGGCTACCTCCAGGGCTCCATCATGACCCTTCTCTCTTCAACCTATCTGATTTCCTAGTGATCTAGTCTCATCTTTAAATCCCAACATTGATGACCTCCAAATTCTTACCTTCAGTCCCTTACTCCACATCCTCTCCAAGATCTCTACTTGGATGCCCAGCAGATAACACAAACTTAGCACATCCCTAACGGTTCTCTGGACTGTTTCTCCTGTCAGGCTGCTCCTCCTCAGTGCTCTCCACTCACATGAATGACCCCTTCTGCTGCAGGAGTCATAAACAGCAAAGCAGACTCCCCTCCCTGCCCCTCAGGGTTGTCAGCTGGGATGGGGCGGAGTGGGGGGGGCGTCTGGGCAGAGACATGGTCCTGATCCCCAGGCAAGGCTTCACACAGTGCTCACGTCCCCTGTGTGGGTGGTGAAGTCATAAACTGAAGAAAAAGAGCCAGTGCGAAAGAGATCACTCTTAGCCTGATCTTTACCACCCCAGTTCTGTTTTAACAGTGGTACTACGTCCTACATGTTTTTTAGATATGAGTTTAATGCTCATAAAAGAAGAATTCCCTTGTAAAACTAGAGAAGAAACTCAACGAAAGGAACTGTAAATGTGTTGGAAGACACTGATGCACTATATAAATATGAATTTTTGAAGTTCCTGCCAAAGGGTAAACAAATTTCTAGATTTCTAAATAAACTTTAAATTTTCGAAGAGTTTTCGATTTACAGAATAATCACAAAGATAGCACAGAGGTCCCATATGCGCCACACGCTACATTAGTATAGTGCATTTGTCACTATTCTTTGACCAATATGGATATATTATTACAGACTAAAGTTCATACTTTATTCAACTTTCATTAGTTTTAATCTAGTGTCCCTTATCTGTTCCTGGATCCCATCCAGAATACTGCATTTCATTGCCATGTCTCCTTGGGATCCTCTTCACTATGACAGTTTTTCTGACTTTCCTTGTTTTTCGTAACCTGGACAGTTTTAAGGAGGGCTCAAGAGGTATTCTGTTAAATGCCCCTCAACTGAGGTTTGTCTGATGTTTTCCCATTCTAGGCTGAACTTAAGGGCTTAGGAAGGATGACCATACAGGTGAAGTGCCCTTCCCATCACAGCACATCACTAGGTGTATACTCTCAATAGGACTTATCAATGTTGACATTAACTTTACTCACCTGCAGAAGTAGCATTTGTCAGGTTTCTTCACTGTCAAGTTACTCTTTCTTCTCCCTTTCCACACTGCACTTTTGGGAAGGGAGTGACCACAGGTGGCCTACACTTAGGGAGTAGTAAATTATGTTCTACCTCCTTGAGGGAGGGGTATCTACAAAATTATTTATAACTCCTCTGCCAGGGATATTGGTCTATTCTTCTCTATTTATTTAGTTATTTTTTTTATCAGTAATGGAAACATGGATATTTACTTTATAGTTTGGGTTATAATCTTGATACTATTCATTTATTTCGTTGCTCAAATTTGTTTTTTATAAATGATTTTTTATTATATTTTTTTAATGATTTTTTAAATTATATTACGTTAGTCACCATACAGTACATCCCCGGATTCCGATGTAAAGTTCGATGCTCCGTTAGTTGCGTATAACACCCAGTATACCATGCAATACGTGCCCTCCTTACCACCCATCACCAGTCTATCCCGTTCCGCCACCCCTCTCCCCTCTGAAGTCCTCAGTTTGTTTCTCATAGTCCATAGTCTCTCATGTTTCATTCCTCCTTCCGATTACCCCCGCTTTCTTTATCCCTTTCTTCCCCTACCGATCATCCTAGTTCTTATGTTCCATAGATGAGAGAAATCATATGATAATTGTCTTTCTCTGCTTGACTTATTTCACTTAGCATTATCTCCTCCAGTGCCGTCCATGTTGCAGCAAATGTTGAGAATTCGTTCTTTCTGATAGCTGAGTAATATTCCATTGTATATATGGACCACAGCTTCTTAATCCAGTCATCTGTTGAAGGGCATCTCGGCTCCTTCCATGATTTGGCTATTGTGGACAATGCAGCTATGAACATTGGGGTGCATATGGCCCTTCTCTTTACTACGTCTGTATCTTTGGGGTAAACACCCAGTAGTGCAATGGCTGGGTCATAGGGTAGTTCAATTTTTAACTTTTTAAGGGACCTCCACACTGTTTTCCAGAGTGGCTGTACCAACTTGCATTCCCACCAACAATGTAGGAGGGATCCCCTTTCTCCACATCCTCTCCAACAATTGTTGTTTCTTGCCTTGTCTATCTTTGCCATTCTAACTGGCGTAAGGTGGTATCTCAGTGTGGTTTTGATTTGAATTTCCCTGATGGCTAATGATTTTGAACATTTTTTCATGTGTCTGTTAGCCATTTGTATGTCTTCATTGGAAAAGTGTCTGTTCATATCTTCTGCCCATTTTATGATTTGTTTATTTGTTTCTCGTGTATTGAGTTTGAGAAGTTCTTTGTAGATCTTGGATACCAGTCCTTTATCTGTGGTGTCCTTTGCAAATATATTCTCCCATTCCGTGGGCTGTCTCTTAGTTTTTTTGACTGTTTCCTTGGCTGTGCAGAAGCTCTTTATCCTGATAAAGTCCCATAAGTTCATTTTATCTTTTATTTCTCTTGCCTTTGGAGATGTGTCGTGAAAAAGGTTGCTCTGGCCGATGTCATAGAAGTTGTTGCCTATGTTCTCCTCTAGAATTTTGATGGATTCCTGTCTCACATTGAGGTCTTTCATCCATTTGGAGTTTATTTTTGTGTATGGTGTGAGAGAGTGGTCAAGTTTCATTCTTTTGCATGTAGCTGTCCAATTTTCCCAGCACCATTTATTGAAGAGACTGTCTTTTTTCCACCGGATGTTTTTTCCTGCTTTATCAAAGATTAGTTGCCCAAAGAGCCGAGGGTCCATTTCTGGGTTCTCTATTCTGTTCCATTGGTCGATGTGTCTGTTTTTGTGCCAGTACCATGCTGTCTTTGTGATCACAGCTTTGTAGTACAGCTCGAAATCCGGCATTGTGATGCCCCCAGCTTTGTTTTTCCTTTTCAACAGTTCCTTGGAGATTCGGGGCCTTTTCTGGTTCCATACAAATTTAAGGACTATTTGTTCCAGTTCTTTGAAAAATGTCCTCGGTATTTTGATCGGGATAGCATTGAAAGTGTAGATTGCTCTGGGTAGTATGGACATTTTAACTATGTTAATTCTTCCAATCCATGAGCATGGAATATTTTTCCATCTTTTTATGTCTTCCTCAATATCTTTCAAAAGTGATCTATAGTTTCTAGCATATAGGTCCTTTACGTCTCTGGTTAAGTTAATTCCAAGGTAACGCATGGTTTTTGGTGTTATTGTAAATGGGATGGATTCCCTAATTTCTCTTTCTTCAGTCTCGTTATTCGTGTATAGAAATGCAACTGATTTCTGGGCATTGATTTTGTATCCTGCCACCTTACTGAATTGTTCTATAACTTCTAATAGTTTGGGAGTGGATTCCTTTGGGTTTTCCATATAGAGTATCATGTCATCTGCAAAGAGAGACAGTTTGACTTCTTCTTTGCCGATTTGGATACCTTTGATCCCTTTTTGTCTTCTGATTGCTGTTGCAAGGACTTCTAGTACTATGTTGAATAATAGTGGCGAGAGTGGGCATCCTTGTCGTGTTCCTGATCTTAAGGGAAAGGCTTCCAGCTTTTCCCCATTGAGAATAATGCTTGCAGTAGGCTTTTCATAGATGGCTTTTATGAGATTGAGAAATGTACCCTCTATTCCTACACTCTGAAGGGTTTTAATCAGGAAAGGATGCTGTATTTTGTCAAATGCTTTTTCTGCATCAATTGAGAGGATCATATGGTTCTTGAGTCTTTTCTTGTTGATATGATGTATCACATTGATTGATTTGCGAGTGTTGAACCATGCTTGCATCCCAGGTATGAATCCCACTTGGTCATGATGGATAATCCTTTTAATGTACTGTTGGATTCTATTAGCAAGGATCTTGTTGAGGATTTTGGCATCCATATTCATTAGAGAAATCGGTCTGTAATTCTCCTTTTTGAGGGGGTCTTTGCCTGGTTTGGGGATCAAGGTAATATTAGCCTCATAGAATGAGTTTGGTAGCTTTCCTTCTGTTTCTATTTTTTGAAATAGCTTTAGGAGAATAGGTATTATTTCTTCTTTGAATGTTTGGTAGAATTCCCCAGGAAAACCGTCTGGGCCTGGAGTTTTATTATTTGGAAGGTTGTTTATCACTGACTCAATTTCTTCATAGTTAATTGGCCTATTTAAGAAATCTATTTCTTCCTGTTTCAGTCTTGGTAGTTTATAGGTTTCCAGGAAGGCCTCCATCTCTTCCAGATTGTTTAGTTTTTTGGCATATAGCTGTTGATAAAAGTTTCTAATAATCCTTGCAATTTCAATGGTGCTGGTCGTGACCTCTCCCTTTTCAGTCATAATTTTAATAATCTCAGTCCTTTCTCTTTGTTTTTGGACAAGTTTTGCCAGTGGTCTATCAATTTTATGGATTCTCTCAAAGAACCAGCTTCTAGTCCTGTTGATCTGCTCTACTGTGGTTCTGGTCTCTAATTCATTGATTTCTGCTCTAATCTTGGTCAACTCCTTCCTTGTCAGTGGGTTAGGCCTGTCCCTCTGTTGCTGTTCCAGTTTCTTGAGGTGAGAATATAGAAACTGCATTTTAGATTTTTCTATTCTTTTGAGTGAGGCTTGGATGGCTATGTATTTCCCCCTTAGGACTGCCTTTGCAGTATCCCATAGGTTTTGGACCGTTGTGTATTCATTCTCGTTGGTCTCCATAAATTGTTTAATTTGTTTTTTGATTTCCTGGTTTATCGAGTCATTCTTGAGCAGGATGGTTCTTAGCCTCCAAGTGTTTGAGTTTCTTCCAGGTTTTTCCTTGTGGTTGAGTTCCAATTTCAGAGCGTTGTGGTCTGAGAATATGCAGGGGATAATTTCAATCTTTTGGTATTGGCTGAGACCTGTTTTGTGTCCCAGAGCATGATCTATTCTTGAGAATGTTCCATGGGCATTTGAATAGAATGAGTATTCTTTGGTTCTGGGGTGTAGTGTTCTATATATATCTATGAGGTCCAACTCGTCGAGTATGGCATTCAAAGCCTTTGATTCTTTGCTTAGTTTTTGCCAGGGTGTTCTGTCTATTTCTGATAGTGGGGTGTTGAGGTCCCCTACTATTACTGTGTTCTTATCTATATGTCTCTTTATTTTGGTTAAGAGTTGGCTTGTGTATCTTGCTGCTCCCCTGTTGGGGGCATATATATTAATAATTGTCATATCCACTTGTTGAATACTTCCTTTAAGAATAATATAGTGCCCTTCTGTATCTCTCTCTATGGCCTCTAGTTTAAAATCCAGTCTATCTGATATGAGAATTGCTACTCCAGCTTTCTTTTGAGGTCCATTTGCGTGGAAGATGGTACTCCATCCCCTTACTCTAAGTCTGAATGCATCTTTGGGTTCAAAATGAGTCTCTTGTAGACAGCAAATGGATGGGTCATGTCTTTTTATCCAATCTGCAACCCTGTGGCGTTTTATGGGAGAGTTTAAGCCATTTAGATTGATAGAGATTATTGACAGATATGATTTTAATGATGCCATTTCTCTTTAAAGTCTTTGTATCGGTTGTGACTTGCTGCTCTGTATCACTCTTGGGGCCTTTTTACCTTTATAGAGCCCCCCTTAATATCTCCTGTAGGGCTGGTTTCGTGGTTACGAAATTGGTTAATGATTGGCGATTTTGGAACGTCTTTATTTCTCCATCAATTCTGAATGACAGCTTTGCTGGATAAAGGATCCTTGGCTGCATGTTTTTCTCTGAAAGAGCTTTAAAAATGCCCCCCCAAGCCTTTCTCTCATTCCAGGTCTCTGTAGACAGGTCTGACGTAATCCTGATACCTTTGCCTTGGTACGTGAGAAATTTCTTTGCCCTGGCCGCTTTCAATACTGTATCCTTGGATCTAATATTTGCGAATTGCACTATGACATGCCGTGGCGTAGGTTTGTCCTGGTTGAGCTTGGATGGGGTCCTCTCTGCCTCTTGGACACGAATGCTTGTTTCCCTTGCTAGATTAGGGAAGTTTTCAGCTACAATTTGTTCAAATATCTCTTCTAGACCTCTGTTTTTCTCCACCCCTTCAGGGATGCCGATGATTCTGATGTTGGATCATTTCATAGAGTCAGTAATCTCCCGTAATCTACATTCGTGGGTGTGGATTTTTTTAAGACCAGCTTCTATTTTCGTTTTTTCTTCTACTAACCCATCCTCCAATTCGCTAACGCGTTCCTCTGCCTCGGTGACCCTGGCCGTCAGAGCCTCTAGTTTTGACTGTATTTGGC
>NC_048227.1:101086813-101091747 GCF_002007445.2 Ailuropoda melanoleuca | reverse complement strand
AGTCAGCAAGAAAGGGAACCCAAGCAGGGGAGTGGGAGAGGAAGAAGCAGGCTCGCAGCGGAGAAGCCCGATGAGGAATTCCTTTCCGGAACGCTGTGATCACGCCCTAATCCGAAGACAGGCGCTTAATGACTGCGCCACTCAGGCGCCCCGGGTTGTGGGCTTCTTGATTTTTCAGCCTGCCTTCTGGGGGAGGGGCCTGCCTGCAGGTACTCAGAAAACCCTGTTTGGGTAGAGTCTCTGTGTCCCTTGCGAGGGGGGATGGGGATGGGCACCCTGTGAGCCGGTATTTCCGGGCTTTTGTTCTCTGGCGGCTTTCCCTGGCGGTTTGCTATGCCTCTTCTGAGAGAGCAGCAGCGGCTGAAATTCAGCCTCTGTCTCAGAACAGAGGGATCGCGGATCGTTCTCCACTGATGTTCTGGCCACTTTAACTCTGTTTCTGTTGGTGCTGCTCAACCCTGCAGCATCCCGGGCTGTGCGCCCCACACCCGGCGTCCCAGCCCTCACTTCCAGGGCCGGCACGTCTCTGTCCTTTGTGTTTCCAACCCCGCCNGCTTCTTGATTTTTCAGCCTGCCTTCTGGGGGAGGGGCCTGCCTGCAGGTACTCAGAAAACCCTGTTTGGGTAGAGTCTCTGTGTCCCTTGCGAGGGGGGATGGGGATGGGCACCCTGTGAGCCGGTATTTCCGGGCTTTTGTTCTCTGACAGCTTTCCTTGGCGGTCTGCTGTGCCTCTTCTGAGAGCCAGAGCAGTAGCGGCCGAAATTCAGCCTCTGTCACAGAACAGAGGGATTGCGGCCCGTTCTCCACTGATGTTCTGGCCACTTTAACTCTGTTTCTGTTGGTGCTGCTCAACCCTGCAGCATCCAGGCTGTGCGCCCCACACCCGGCGTCCCAGCCCTCACTTCCAGGGCATGCACATCTCTGTCCTTTGTGCTTCTATACCCCGCCAGCCACCAGCCACCCCGCGCGCGCTCCCGTAGCTCCTGGTCTCAGTCTGAATCCAGTGAGCACACCGGAGTTCCATGAGAAGTCTGTAGCGCGCGCCCCCAGCTCACGGTCTCAGTCTGCTGTCTCGAGGGTGCGGGTCACAGGCAGTTTGCACTTGTTTTATAGGGACCTTAGGGATGTGGGCTTCTTGATTTTTCAGCCTGCCTTCTGGGGGAGGGGCCTGCCTGCAGGTACTCAGAAAACCCTGTTTGGGTAGAGTCTCTGTGTCCCTTGCGAGGGGGGATGGGGATGGGCACCCTGTGAGCCGGTATTTCCGGGCTTTTGTTCTCTGGCGGCTTTCCCTGGCGGTTTGCTATGCCTCTTCTGAGAGAGCAGCAGCGGCTGAAATTCAGCCTCTGTCTCAGAACAGAGGGATCGCGGATCGTTCTCCACTGATGTTCTGGCCACTTTAACTCTGTTTCTGTTGGTGCTGCTCAACCCTGCATCATCCCAGGCTGTGCGCCCCACACCCGGTGTCCCAACCCTCACTTCCAGGGCCGGCGCATCTCTGTCCTTTGTGTTTCTAACCCCGCCAGCCACCAGCCACCCCGCGCGCGCTCCCGTAGCTCCTGGTCTCAGTCTGAATCCAGTGAGCACACCGGAGTTCCATGAGAAGTCTGTAGCGCGCGCCCCCAGCTCACGGTCTCAGTCTGCTGTCTCGAGGGTGCGGGTCACAGGCAGTTTGCACTTGTTTTATAGGGACCTTAGGGATGTCGGCCTCCTGATTTTTCAGACTGCCTTCTGGGAGAGGGGCCTGCCGTGCTGATATTCAGGAAACCCTGTTTGGGTAGAGTTGCCCTGTCCCCTCAATACTCAGCACTGGAGATGTTCATTTGTAGAGATCCAGATGTATCTTCCTGCATCTCAGGCTGATTCTGTGGGTGTTCAGAATGGTCTGGTAGATATCCAGCTCGACTCGGACCAGCTGAGAAAGGATCGCCTACTCCTCCTNATCCTCCATCTGTTCTCCTCCTTGCAGAAAGTGGTTACCTTTCTGTTCATAGAGTTTCTGCTACTCTTTTCTTCATTCTCCAGTTGCATTCATAGGTATTCGGAATGGTTTGGTAGCTCTCTCGCTGAATTCCTGGGACCAGACGAACTTTAGGTCTCCTGCTCCTCCGCCATCTTGGGCTTGCTCAAATTTTTACAGCTTTGGCCACTGGGAGCTCTTTCAGTTGGCTCCCATCTCCCTCTGACATATCCCCATCATTATGTGCATTTATTTTGCTTTCTGAGCACCGTCTTACTTTCTGACACTACATGATGCTCCAGATTCATCATGTGTATTTCCCGTTCCAGTTCCTGAATTACACTTTCTCCTGGAGGGTGGTTCCTTTTATTAGAAAATGGTATGAGAAACCAAGATCTGAGTGCTAGACCCAAGAAACCAAGATCTAGGTGTGTTCGCTCTTGCTAGAATGGGTAAATAGCTTTTGATATTAAAAAAAAAAAATTAACATGTTACAAACCTGGAACATCTAGTTATTCCAGAAGGCAAGGCAAATATCAAAAGGCCTCTAGAACTTGGGGCACATGGGTGCCTCAGTGGGTTAAGTGTCCAACTCTTCATTTTGGCTCAGGTCATGATCTCAGGGTTGTGGGATCGAGCCCCCCGTCGGGCTCTGTGCTAGGCGTGTAGCCTACTTAGGATTCTCCCTCTCCCTCTCCCTTTGTCCCTCCCCGCAAAAAAAAAGACAAAAAGTCTCTAGAACCAACCTGAAGGGGTTTCCACTAACCAAGGATGGGACAATTTGAGCATCAAAAAGAATTAGTACAAGGCATTGAAAAAAGTATGCTAAAATTCATGCATGCTAAAATCCACGTGTTCATGATCTCAAAAAACAAAACAAAACAAGACAAAACAATTCTCACTGTTAACCTCTGAAGAATGGTGTAAAATGTATTACTCTGAAAACTGGTAAGCAAACGGAAATAACAAACAAACCTACATTTAGCCTGCAATTACTTGTAAACAGTAGCCCATAACAAACAAATAGTTGGCAAGGCAAAATTTTTCTTGGTATAAGTATTCTAGTTAATAAAGAAGAAATGGTGATAAGGATATCACCATTTTGTAAGTACTAATGAAACAATGGCTCTAGGCAATGATTGTCAATGTTGCTAAAATCATTAGGTAGAAGGTTAATGGCACTAATGGGAATCCAAATGATGACCCTTAACAAACTCATCAATTTTAACATCACAAAAAGGCAGGTGATCACATATTATATACACATATTATATACCTGATGGTGTGTATGTCATTCCCCATAAATTAGTACCAAAAAAAAAAAATCAAACTTGAAGTCTCTACATAACTAGTTTACAAAAAATACTGAACACAGAAGAACATACCAAACAACTTCCTGGGCAGGGTGGGGGGTTGTCCTTAGGAAAATCCATTTACCCTACAGAATTTCTCATGTTCTGGGTTTTCCTGAAGCAAGGAAATTAATAGAGAGATGAGGAATCTATAGATTAAAAGATTTTTTTAAAAACCTATTAACCTAGGGGCGCCTGGGTGACGCAGTCGTTAAGCGTCTGCCTTCGGCTCAGGGCGTGATCCCGGCGTTCTGGGATCCAGTCCCACATCAGGCTCCTCCGCTATGAGCCTGCTTCTTCCTCTCCCACTCCCCCTGCCTGTGTTCCCTCTCTCACTGGCTGTCTCTATCTCTGTCAAATAAATAAATAAAATCTTTAAAAAAAAAAAAAAAACCTATTAACCTAATGCACGTAATGGATGTTTGGATCTTACTCTTACAATTCAAAAATAAGAACCACCCAATCTTTTCTAAAAGGTATAAGAGTCGGGGTGCCTGGGTGGCTCAGTCAGTTAAGCATCTGACTCTTGATCTCAGCTCAGGTCTTAATCTCAGGGTTTTGAGTTCAAGCCCCACACTGGGCTCCACACTGGGCAAGGAGCCTACTTGAATCAAAAAATAATAAATAAGGTACAAGAGTTGAACAGACCTTTCACCAAAGAAAACATACAAACAGCATATGAAAAGATGCTCAACATCATTAGTCACTAGGAAATGCTAACTAAAAGCACAGTGAGAAACCTCTACACCTACTAGAATGACTAACATTAACTTCTGAGAATACTTCCCACTTGTGTGTGCAAATACCAACTTTTCTTAGTTGATTCCTGTTCTCCTCTGATATAAACAAAGGAAATATAATACCTGTTCCCCTGGTGTAGTTTTTTTTTTTTTTAAAGATTTTATTTATTTATTTGAGAGAGAGAGAGCGCGCACGAGTCAGGAGGAAGTGGGGTGGTGGTGCCGCAGGGGGCGGGGAGGGACAAGCAGACTCTGTGCAGAGCCTGCATGGGGCTGGATCCCAGGACTGAGATCATAACCTGAGCCAAAACCAAAACTCAGACACTCAACCAATTGAGTCACTCAGATGCCTGCCCCTCCACCTCCATCCGTTATAAATTTCCTAAGTATTAAGTCAGGTCCAATAGTGTCTTCCAGTAGAAACACTACGGTCTTGGACTTCCTCCTGTTGATAATGGAAAGCCACTTAAGGCTGCTGCTCTTTTTAAAATATGTATACTTTAGGGGCGCCTGGGTGGCTCAGTCGTTAAGCATCTGCCTTCGGCTCAGGGCATTCTGGGATGGAGTCCCGCATCACGGTCCTCTGCTGGGAGCCTGCTTCTTCCTCTCCCACTCCCCCTGCTTATGTTCCCTCTCTTGCTGGCTGTCTCTCTGTCAAATAAATAAAATAAAATAAAATTTTAAAAAATCTTTAAAAAATATGTATACTTTATATAGATATCAGATAATTTACGATACATGTTATACAAAGAGTACTAAGAGCATTCTTTTTGAGGCTTAAGGCTGTATTTTAGTTAGCATGCATTCAATCATACAACAACATGCCAGGCAGTGCATCTCAAAAAGGGAATGGAGAATATACCAGAATCATAAGATTTAAGGGCG
>NC_048227.1:100948165-101086713 GCF_002007445.2 Ailuropoda melanoleuca | reverse complement strand
GGGGGGGGAGGAAGGGGGATGTGAAAAAGCATATCAAGTATAATGCTTTGATCTGCTTTTAAAAAATGTTACTGAAACAATAATACATATGCTTTAATAGATTTTTAGTCATTTCCTTTCAAAGTTCAAATAATATTAAAGGAGGATATAAGAGTTTTATCAAAAAAAAGATGTGAGTTTTAAGAAACACCGGTTATCGTACAGAACTAAGCATCACTTGTAAAACAGTAATTCACACACATACACAAAAAGCTCAAAACTAGTGTCACATGCACCAATTTCAATTAAAACACTATCACTATTTCCTTTTACTCGTATTTATTACTTCCCAAAAAACAATTGTGAAACAAACTCATTGCATACCTTGGAATTAATTCCTCAATAACACATTTTTCAGTTGGTGAGATAGACAGTGTTTGAAAAAAACTGAAAATGGAAAGAGCATGCAAAAATAAATTCTAATAGGTGTAACATTAACTGTCATTTTAAATTAGTATCCTGAATAAAAAGCATTAATCCCATAAAAATTAGTAAGTCATTAATTTCTTAAGGTCATGATTGTCTATTAGCAAATGATACTCCCCACTCATTGCATTTAGATTTGATTCTAATTTGTAGCAGGGATTGAAACTCAAATCAAAATCTTCACACATGGGGCACCTGGGTGGCTCAGTCGTTAAGCGTCTGCCTTTGGCTCAGGGCGTGATCCTGGCGTTCTGGGATCGAGCCCCACATCAGGTTTCTCCGCTGGGAGCCTGTTTCTTCCACTCCCACTCCCCCTCCTTGTGTTCCCTCTCTCACTGGCTGACTCTCTCTCTGTCAAATAAATTAAAAAAAAAAAAATCTTCACACAGCCCTGGACTAGATGTAGGCAGTGTTAATTTAAACCGACAGACCTGTTAGTTAGTTCCCACAGTATAACTCATACATTTTATTTATTCTTGAATTTCTTTAAAACTCTTCTCAGTCTCTATAATAAATACAGAAAAGCATAAACTAAATTGTCAACCCACCATATTCATGGACAAGACACGCCAGAAAGCATCATCTGTTCTTTTCATCATACCTTGTGTTATCTAAGCTCCTGCTAAATCATATTTAAGATTCAAAATATTCCATTCTAAAACAAGGGAGTGAGCATCCTATAGTTGGAAGGAAATGGACAGACTACAAAAGGATCTGATTCTCAAAAGGAATCCTTGGAATGGGACCTGGAGCAGGCATTATCATCTTCACTTTGCCAAAAAAGGAAACTGAGGTTCGGAGAGATGAATTGGCCGAAAGTACTGAATCAGCAAGAAGCAGAGCAGGGGCCAGGAACCAGGTGTTTCCATTCCTGGCCTAGTGTTGTCTCCCTTCTCTAAAAATAAAGGCAGGCAGAATCATTTGACAGTCCTGTTATTTGGGAACACTTATTCATCCCGGGAAAACGACTGTATTTGTGAGGAATGCTCAAACTGTTTAAATTAGAAAGCTGCAATGTCTGGTCTAGAACTTTTGATCATCCAAAATGAGCTATAAAAAATGTTTTGAGAAAACAAGAAAAAAACCTCGAGACAGAACTAGGAGATGTCAGCACAAATTAAAGCAGCCTTATATTTACTATGAAAGAGAACTTCCTAACAAGGAGTGCTGTCCCTAAATGGAAGGGGCTGTCTCCAGGAGGACCCAGGGTACACCGGACAGGGTTGAAGCAGAGGCCTGACAGCACTGCCAAGGATGCCTGGAGGCAGCTCACCTACCAGGCCAGGGGTGGGGGGATGGGGGGTGGGATTTGCCAGGTTAGCACTGGAGGACTTGCGTGTCACCACCCAACTCCAAGACCACAGATCGACATTAACTGTGCTCTTGACATCAGTGATGGTATGGCCTCAAAAACAACAACAACAAAAAAAGCCAATCTTAAGCTCTTAAACATGCCCAACCTCCACTAAGTTTGCTAAAGGGAAATTCAATTATTTTTTAAAATATTTTCTTTATTTATTTAAGAGAGAGAGAGAGTACGCGCACACGAGCCGGGGGGGTGGGGGGACAGAGGGAGAAGCAGGCTCCCTGCTCGACTCGGGACTGGATCCCAGGACCCCGACATCATGACCCGAGCTGAAGGCAGATGCTCAACCGACTGAGCCACCCAGGCGCCCCAAGAGAAATTCAATTATTAAAGTTAAATTCAACTAACTTGGCTACTTTGATTAAAAATTTATATTTTAAACATTATAATAATCTTGTCAACCAAGTGTGTACTGTAGTCATCATTTACATTTAATCTACTATATTAATTTTCAAGATGTTCAATTCTCAGAGCAGTTAAGACAGCAGGATTTTCAACATCCTGATCTTTAAAATCCCTCCCTTTTAGGCCGGCACATCTAGCATTTGGTCAGGAAATGGCACGGCTCCACACACACTGCCGCCACCTTTGATCTGTAGCCAATTCTGCTCGGCCAGCGGCTGAGACAGAACCTGAGCTCATCTTCCAACAGCCCAACTATCAACACAGCCCCAAGCACGCCTCTCAACCCCAAGTGAGCAGAGCAAAGCCAGAACAGAGAACCTGTTCTCAGTACACAACAGACAATTTGAGGGCTAGCCTGAGTTTTAGCACTCTGCTTCTTCATTTTGCATGAAATATCGAGAAGGCCCAATTTCTAAGGAATCTTCTAGATCTAATATTTTGATACATTAGGTTCTATTTGGTCAAGTACTAAGCAAATATAACGTAGCTGTTTCTAAGTACAATATCCTGCAACTATTAAATTTTCACCACCTAAGAAAAAAATCTAGCACACAGATCATGGCATATACCTGGTAGGAGGGAGGTGGGGAGACGATGGAGGAAGGGAGAGCTCAGTGAATACTGGAGTAATATTTCAATTCAAAGTTGGTATGTTACTTGTTAAATAATTAGTTCAAGAGTGACATATAAATTGAGTTTCTATGCATCATATCACATTGCCTGGGATGGTTAATTTTACGTGTCAAAATGATGGGGCCCCTTTGGATTTCAGAAGCAACATATTCTTCCTTTAGGTGTGATACTCTGGACTATTTACCTAGTGACCCAAAAACCTGCTAGTTTTGAGTGGGGCCCAGAACAAGAGAAGGCTCCCAGCAGGTCCAGGCTGCCGTGCAGGCTGCTCTGCTCTCAGGCTGGGGCTGTAGGATCCAGCACATCCACTGGCACCTGGAAGGTCAGAGCAGACAGGGATGCCGTCTGGAGCCTTCAGAAGGGCCCTGCAAGTGAGTAATAAAGCAAGCCTGAAGACTTTGGAGCAAAGCCTTGCTATCCCCCCCAGATAACGACTCCCCTTCGGAGACACGGCTCCTGGCTTGCTATTGGGCCTCAGCAGAGACTAAACACTTACCCACGGCCCCGCAAGTCACCTCGAGACCTGAGCTGCCCGTTGTGACCTGGCCCATCGGGCCATGAAGTCAGGCACGCAGGGCAGCACTCCGTCACAAACAGAAGCGGTACGTGTGTGATCAGGCCTGAGCAGGCCCCCTAGGGACAAGTGGCCCAAATGCCCACGGTCCCCACTCCTGCCACACCGTCTTCTCTCTCCCAGCCTGACCTATGGCTGCTTGGGGAGTTCTTGAAGATCACCTGACAGAAGAAGAGAAGACTCAGGCCTGGTTTACAGATGGTTCTGCATGGAATGTGGACACTACCCGAAAGCAGACAGCTGCAGCACCACAGCTCCTCCTTGGGACATCCCTGAAGGACACGGTGAAGGGACATCTTCTCCACGGGCAGAACGTTGAGCAGTGCGCCCGGCTACTCACATTGCTCAGGAGAAATGGCCTCATGGGCGATTATCTATCCACTCTTGGGCTGCGGCCATGGTTTGGCTGGCTGGATGCTCAGATATCCGCAAGGAACGGGACTGGACAACTGCGGAGAAAGACATTTGGGGAAGACGAACGTGGACAGACCTGTCCTCAAAAAGTGAAGATTGCTGTGTCCTAAAAATGCCCACCGAAAGTGACCTCAGCAGAAGAGGATTTTAATAGTCAAGTGAATAGGATGGCCCACTCTGTGGACACTGGTTAGCCTCTTGCCCCAGCCACCTCTGTCACATCCCAGGGGGCTCATGAACAAAGTGCCACGGCGGCAGGGATGGAGATTACACATGGGCTCCGCAAAGTACACTCAGCTCACCAAGGCTGACCCACCGCTGAGTGCCCAGTCTGCCAGCAGCAGAGACTAACACAGAGCCCCAATAGTGTGCCATTACCCCTGGGAGATCTGCCGGCTACCTGCTGTCTGCCTCCTGCCGTCGTGGAAAGGGAAGCATTTTGGTCTTACTGAAACAGACATTCTGGATATGGATTTGTCTTCCCTACACACAATGCTTGAGCAAAAACTACCACGGATTTGTGGAATGCCTTATCCACCACCATAGTATTCCACATTCCACAGCTTCTGATCAAGAAACTCACTTCACAGTAACAAGAGTATGGCAGTGGGCCCATAATTATGGAATTCACTGGTCCACACCACCCTGAAGCAGTCAGTTAGACAAAATAGTGAACTGGCCTTTTGAAGACTCCGTTACAGTGCCAGCTAGGTGGCACTACCTTGTAGGGCTGGGACAAGGTTCCTTAAGAGGTTGCATATGCTCTGAATCAGTGTCTAACGTACGGTGCTGTCTCTCCCCCACAGCCAGGATTCACAGGTCCAGGAATCAAGCAGTAGAAATGACAGTGGCACTGCACACTATTACCCCTAGTCACCCACCAGCAAAGTATTGCTTCCTCTCTCCACGACCTCAAGTTCTCCCAGTTCCAAAGAGAGGAATGCTTCCACCAGGGAACACAACAAGGATCCTATTAAACCAGAAGTTAAGACTGCCACCCAGCCAGTTCAGGCTCCTCGTGCCTAGGAATCAACAGGGAGAGAAGGGAGTTCCTGTGCCAGCTGGGTGACTGATCCCTGACTACCAGGGGAAAGTGGGCTGCTGCTCCACAGTGGAGGGGAGGAAGAATGTGTCCTGCTGGCTCTGACTCTGGAGTACCATGACTAACGCACGGCCTAACATGAGAATCACAAACACACTTTGTTCTAAATTTCTGACTGCTCCCCGTCTGGCTCAATATTTACACTTTAAGTTAAAATACCTAAAAATTTTTGTCAAATATTTATTATAACTTTCCCCTTTTAATCTTTTTCTCCCCTAACTATGAAAGTAGTCAATATACACTAAGCAAAATCCAGACGTTATAGAAAATAGAAAATGCCTAGAAATTCGGTACTTCCAAAACAACTGTCTTAACTATTTGGCACATTCCTCCAGATTCATATTTTCTGTTCCCTGTGGAACGACATACCGACCTTCATCCAAATAAATGTGCATTCACTCTCCTCTAAGTGCTAAGTTCCTCGCATCCCCTCCCAGTGACTGCATTCCCTGTCAACATCTTTGCACACATCAATTTGTTTTCAAATGATTTCACATTTCTGTATTTAGTATTTAAGCTAACCCACAAACTCATGGGCACAGAGAGCACTCTCCCCCCACCTTTCCCCACATCACAGGACCCTGGTGCTACTGAGAAGTGGCTTCCTTGATGCAAGTTCTTATTAACCAATGAGGACATCCTGGAGGAAAGTGACAGGAGCCCTCCCTCAGTGATACCACTGAGTGACCTTCAAGAGTCCTTGGATCGCTTTCCTAAAGGGCTGTCTCAACCGAGAACTCCTCAGGGCTCCTGGAACTGGCACAGCTTCCAGTCAGATGAGGGACCATAAGAGAGAGCTTCCCAGCTTTCTCAGCTGGCAGCGGCATGAAGGCCCGAGCCAGCTGTTACTGGCTGCAATCTGTGGCGCAGAGGTGACAGCATACTCCGAGGACCAACTTTCATGTGCCAGCTATAGCTGCCTTGACCTCCGAGGCAAAGCTCTGCTTGCCCAGGTGCCCCGTGCCCCACTTCACAGCTACTCTCCAACTCAGCCGAGTTCGCATGGGCACCACACTGTGCTGAGACCGTCAGTGCTGCCGGGGGCTGGTGCAGGCCCTCCCCGATGGGCAATGCTCAGCAGTTTAAATGGAATTGAAGTGGAAAAGACAGTGAGTGCACGACGGAGTCACAGGGTCAGTTTTTTCTTTAATTCAGTGGGCGGAGTGTTGACCATGGCTACTGCTACAAAAATACCTGTAGCACAAAAACCGAGAATAAAGAATGAATGTGGGGCGCCCGGGTGGCTCAGTCGGTGAAGCAACTGCCTTCGGCTCAGGTCATGATCCCAGGGTCCTGGGATCCAGCCCTGCATTGGGCTCCCTGCTCAGTGAGAAGTCTGCTTCTTCCTCTCTCACTTCCCTGCTTGTGCTTGCACGCTCTCTCTCTCTGTCAAATAAATAAATTAAATCTTTTTAAAAAAATAAAGAATGGATGTGAGAAAATAGGAATGAAGATGGGGTAGCTCTGTACAGGAAGTCGTGGTCATCAAAATTAACTGAAATTTCTTTCACTTCCCAATTACAGAGGTGGAGATGGGAGAAGACTTCAGCATTTTAAGTATTATTTGTTGGATTCTCCTTGATGCCTTAAAAAAGACATGCATCACCCACAGGAGGTCAACTCAGAATTAGGTTTTCGGTGATGTTTGTGCTTCTGAAGTTCAAAGTAGCTCAAAAGAATTTTATTTAACTTGTCCTCATAATATCCACGGGAACCTTCATAACTTTCTCATAAGTCAGAGAGCATTCTGCATATAAGACAAAATACCCAGAAGTTTTATCTAAGCCCTTTCCCCGATTTCTGCAGAGTTGGCACTAGGATTCAGGCTCCTAAATATCAGTCCAGAACACCACACTGCTTCTGAGCGATTAATTTCAACCACAATGAGATGCAGACTGACACTGAGGCATGTTTACAAAAACCAGATGTTCACTGAGAAGTATAAAGTTGTGTACATCTGAAAAAATGAAACAAATCAAAGAACAGAGTGTGGAGGTGTAAACCTAGGAGGTGCCATACTTCCTAGGGCATTTTCCAACATACAGGCCTCACACGGCTCCATCTCTTGTCACTCACCACTATCTTGACATTTGCTTTTTATTTCTTGGGTTGTGGGACACCTTACACTTAGAACCCGGAACAAGGTCGACAGAGAAAAGCAAATAGTGCAGGCACACACATGCACTGTGCTTTATGCAGTACTTGCTCATTTCCAGGAAAAAACTGTCACCCCACAACTACCTAGAGCTTTTCTCAATCCAGAGGCCTTACTGAGGCCTTAGTTTCTACTTACTTCCATACACGGCTGAGAACACCGTATTGTTCCATCATGGCTGTGTGTGAAGAAGTGAAACGTCATCATTCTTTTTAAGTTGTACAATGCACAGAAATACACAAAATAAATATGAACTATGAGGGGAAAACCCCAGCTGTGCTTCGTTATCAAATTCAGGTATGAGTCTTTCTTACTTTGAAAGGCTAGGGATGAAATTCTGCACTGCCAAAACTATTACCAGGATGATATAAGTCATTTTCAATACCATTCTTTACAAATACTGGGTTGGTGAGACCACAGAATTAAGACGCAGGGATACTGGCTACACCCCAATTAAAATGTATGAGAGGGGTGCCCGGGTGGCTCAGTCAGTGAATCACCCGATTCTTGATTTCGGCTCAGGTCATGATCTCAGGGTCCTGGGATCCAGCCCTGTGTCAGGCTCTGCACTCAGCAGGGAGTCTGCTTGAGGGTTCTCTCTCTCCCTCTGCCCGTCCCCCCTCACCCCCACTCACATTCTCTCTTTCTCTCCCAAATAAACACAAAAATCTTAAAATAAAACAAAATAAAATGTGTAAGAGGTACTAGAGGAATGCAAGGTACTTCTTACACTCACAGAGCATTCACCCGATGCCAGACACCATGCTGGAGCCAGAGAGACAGCCCAGTATGGCACTTGGCTCAGGCACCCAGAAGTGCTCTGGACACAGAGACAAGGAGGGAAGGAACTACTCCACAGTGAGCTCTGCACAGGATGCTAGGAATATATGCAGACAGCTCCAGGAGCAGCGCAGAGAACATGTGGGGAGGCTTCCTTAGTCACATGTCTCTTCGGGAAAGGCATTTTTAGCCATCTCCAAACACCCAGAGCCAGGGGAACTTTAGCAATCCCTGCTGAAACCCGAATAGTCTAGAATTCCTTAAATAAGCAAGAGACTTCCCTCCTGCCCAGTGCTCCCTTTTAGAGTGAAAATTGGAGTGGGCTTGTTAACAGCTGCAAACAAAACATTTTTACACGTTCCCTAACATATTTAACATTTAGGATTCCCCCTTAAAATATGTCTTAGTGCTTAATTCTCTGTGTTATGTGCTTCTGTAGTGTAACTTAATATTGGCTCGTGGTCAATAATCTAAATTACCTGAAACATACCTTGAATTCTTTTTTAACCTAAATTTCATCTTAGCAACTTTGTATTTACATTTAGTTATGTGTTACTATTTATTAAAGCCTCACTTTTTCCCATTATTCCATACATATCTGTAGCCTGTTGACAGATAGGACCATGAATTCTTTTTGAAGGGCATTATCAAAGGCAGCTTGGATGGTCAAAGAATTCGGCCACCTCTAAACCAAAAACAAGAGTCAACTGTACTCCATCATGACTACTGATAATCAAAAAAGGGACACGTGACTTGCCAGCGGTGTATGACTGTGAGTGAGTTACATAACCTCCCTGAGCCTCAGTTCCCTCATCTGTAAAACAGGAGGACCAGCACCTAACTGACAGGACTGCTGCAAAGAGTGAAACTGCTACAGAGAATAATAAACAGCATTCATTCTGGACTCACCAGGACTGTGCGCTTCGCACATCACCTCATTTAATCCCCACGCCAAACTGCTATGGGGTCATTAGGACCATCCCCGTTGTAAAACTGAGGAAAGAGTGGTTAGAAGTATTCATGAATTTGCCCTAAATCTCTCAGCAAGTGGGGACGGAGCCAGGGAGGACCCTGGTTGGTCAGACTCCAAAGCCCACCCTACACCACACACAAAAATTAACTCAAAATGGATTAAAGACTTGAATTTAAGACCTGAAACTAATGTGGGGCTCAATCCCAGGATCTTGGGATCATGACCTGAGCCGAAGGCAGACGCTTAACCGACTCAGCCACCCAGAAATAAATTTTTAAAAAGTACCTGGCACACAGAAAGATCTAAATAAATGCTGTGTTTATTATCTCTTAATTAAAGGAATACCCACAGAGCGGCGGAGCTCCCTGGAGTGGGATGTGAAACGCGCTCTCGGGCAGTGTGCTACCAGGCCAGCGTTCACCGCCACGGGAGGACACGCAGTACACCTCACCGAACCTACGTGACTAAGTGCGCTCCTTCTTCGGCACCACAGGCGTCACCCGAGAGCTCGTAAAATGCAGAATATCAGCTGAACCGAGACCCAGTGAATTAGAATCTGTATGTCCACAGGTATTTCACATGTGTGCATTAAGTCTGGAGGCAGTGTACCACAGGAGAACTCAAAGTCCACATCGATGGCTATAATGTCACAGGAAATGCTAGAACCGTTCCGTTGAGAAGCAAAGTGCATCTTCCGTGGGTCGCTGTACTATCTACTCAGTACTCAGCATCAATATAAAGGACCCAGATGAAAGCTGCTAAAAGGGCACATTTAAGCCCATGAGGTCATTCCTTGCCAAGTATCAGCCCTTCTTGTCTTTTGCCCTTTTTCTTGTTACTTCAAGTCCTGGGACAAACTGCCAACTGTGCAGTTTCTCAAAAAATTCAGGATCATTCTGGACAGCTACAAAATGAAGGCAGAGGAAAATACCTATTTCAAAAGAAAATATCAACGTCTGTGAGAGGAAAGCAGTAGCAGGGACACACACCCACGCTCACACACCTACACGTGTACCTGCACACCCACATCGAGGGTGTTTCCTACTAGTGTGCCCGACTGACAACTGGAAGGCAGGGACTGCCCGAGCCTCCGACTGAAACACTGGCTTGTGCTGAGGGAGCAGCTATATCACCAATGTATTGTTCCCAAAACAAAAGAAACGTCGGTTCACTGAGAGGTCGCATTCGCTTTCTAATTTTGTTAAGGCATTTAAAATAAGAAAACTCAGCATTAGAAGTGTCCTAATGGAAAACCATTTTGTTGAGTCTATTCAGGTGGTTTCATAAATGAGAACTGTTTTGTTTTGCTCTGGGGGGAGGGTAGCATCAGTTGACTGACATGTAAGTTGCCTTCTGCCACCGTTACCCCTCAGTGAGAGGCACTCCTTTTATAGAAGGGAGAAGCAGCATTTACAGCAATGTGCCTTCTGGCCTCATCGTGAAAGGGTAGCCCTCAAAATCCTCAGTGGACAGGTCCTGAGCCGGTCACCCACAGGGAGCTCAGTGCAGCCGGGCATGCCATCCCGTGGTCACAATGGGTATCTGGGGGGCAGAGGGGGAGCCTGCAAACCAGGAGCCTGCCTGCTACAAGCTTAGGCTGGAGAAATGGGGAAACCCTTCCCACACATGGTATCTAGGTCATCTGTTGACTTTGCACAGACTGACTAAAAACTGCAAGCTCCAAAAGTATCAGCCCTGGTATCTGCTGAAGAAGGGAGAAGGACTTTGGCTATCGTGTTGGGGGCACTAGGTACCTGTAAAATCATCACCCTGACAGGGCTCAGGTCCTGCTGCTCCCAAATATGGCACCTGTCAGCACACTGCGTACCTTACATTGAAGGCATTTAAGAAATGGCAGATGCACAGAGGCCCTTCCAACCTTCTCCCCTGAAGGAGGTCATGGGGAGGTGCCCTCCTCGTGCCCAGAGGAAAGAAGCATCTTTATCTCTGAAGTTGGAAGAATGTGAGAGGAATCTGAACACACGGGCCTCGCTAAGCTTCCCCCAAGTTAACTACACTGAGCTCATGGCCCACGACTTTGTACTCTTCATCAACCCTAGCCTCAAAACACACAGGTTTAACCACTTCTTCAGCGCTTATTTCCTTAGGAAGACTCTCTTGTCATGTAAAACTTACATTAATAAAAACTGTAGGCTTTTCTCTTGTTAATCTGTCCTTTGTGAAGAGATCCAGCTGGGAACTTAACATGGGTAGGGGAAAGGTATTTTTCTTCCCTACAATCCACTGGACTGTGGGAGCCCGAGGGAATAAGGCCCAGCACAAATACCTGACAGTATCTGGGACTGGATCTGCCCCCACTGCCCTACATAACATCTGTATTTTTCAGACTTTCAGAATACGGACTTTCACATTTTCATGATAAATGAAAAAACAGGGGCCATCAGTATTTACTGCAATAACAACACACATCTCACAGGCTTGAAATGGCGCAGGATGATTTTTTGATCATGCTTCCTACCCACGTGGGTGAGCTGGGGGCTCTGTTCCACACTGTCTGCACTGAGGGACATGGGCTGGCAGAGCCTCTAGGACCTGTGTCATCAGCAACTACAGGGCAGGAAGAAGAGGGCGTGAGAAATCAAGCAGCTCTTCTCAAGGTTCTGCACATATTTCACTGGACACGGCGGGCTAACTGAAAACACCTAACTCGAAGGGAAAGGAGAACAGTGATCCTGCCGTGTCCCTGGTTGGAGGAGAACTGAGGTGTTGTACACCAGTGCAGTAGCTACCCCTCTTGCCCAGATTCCAGGAGGCACTTCGGACTCCAGCCTGGGCTGACCCGTGCCCCTCAGAGTGACTCTGAGACACACATGCCCACACTCAAGGCAGCGTCCATAAAGTCTGTCTAGTGAACAGCACCCCTGCTCCACAACACAGGGGTTCCTCCAGTACCATTTCTCGTGGATGCCCTCTGGTTGCTCCCCTCGTGGTTGTCAGTTTCCACCTAAAATTCATCTTATTGTTGAAAATATTTCTCCTGCTGAGCAAACACATTCTCGCTTTTCATAATTACATTAGCTGTTCAATCCCATCATGATCCACTTTCTTCAACCCCAAGTCAAAGTGATGTAAAAATACAGCAGCCCGAGGCCATACCGCCTCCAACTGTGCTCCCATCAAATTAGAAACCGAAAGCAGGCTCCACCAATTTCTCCAGCATTCCGAATGCTTGTGCTTAAGAAAAATGTGTGTATATTTCTTGTACGGAAGTTAAAACAATTTTTTTAAGGAAAAAAAAAACAACACCTCTCCTACTTGTACTATTTAAGTGAAATATCTTATATCACGATGTATATGCATGTTTGTATACAAAAGCAGTCTGCAAGGAGATACCCCACTGTAAGCAATGGTTATCTCTAGGAGACAGGATTACAAAAGGTGTTCATATTCTTCACGGTATGCATTTTTTACAAAATAAATACATTATTTATATAATTTCATACAGATGATTACAGAAAAATTAGAAAAGCTGTATTAAATTTGGTCCCTTTAGTGTATTTTCATAGGATCTATTTCATAATAATTAATTCCCTTTCCATATTCAGGTTGACCCCTGAGCAACATGGGGTTAGGGATACTGACCTCCTGCATAGTCAAAAATCCATGTGTAACTTTTGTGTCTCCCAAAACTTAACTACTAATAGCGAACTGCTGACCAGAACACTTACTGATAATGTATTTGATTAATATATATTTTGTATATGTATTATATACTATATTCTTACAATAAAGAAAACATTGAGAAAATCATAAGAGAAAAATAACATTTACAGTACTGTATTGTATTTATATAAAAAAAAAAAAGTTTGCATACAAGTGACCCACACAGTTCAAACCCATGTTGTTCAAGGGTCAGCTGTGTTACCTCTTCAATGCTACCTTTTTAAAGTATTGCACCGGATGTAAAGAAGGCAAAAGTTGATTACCACGGTACTGACTTGATTCGTAAAAATGCACCTCTGTCTCAAAAGAGGCACGCGGAACTAAGCTTTTTGTAAATGGTTTTTAATCACCTGACTGAACTGGCTAAAAGCAAGGATGATTCTTGCCAAGTAACACACAAGTGATGAAGTCAGCATGAGAACAAGAAAAGAGGGAAGAGAGAAGCAGGGCTCCACGCCTTCCATGACAGACATGACAGGACGGGCTAGAGGGAGAGGCCGTGCCAGCAGTAGCAGCAGTAATAGCAGCAGCTGAGTGCACTGGGCCAGCACTCTGCTGGGCTCTCGGCTAACGGTATCGCATGCATGTTCTCACTTACACTGGAGGATTACTCTACTAGTAAGAACCACTACTATCCTTACTTCTAGCAATGAGAATATGGAAGCACAGGAAGATCTCACAATGTGCCTGAGGTCTCACAGCTGCCCTGGGCCAGAGCTGTGATGCGAAGTCGGCAATCTGTGTATCTCACCCACATCACACTTGAGGTCAACTCCAGGAAGACGGAGCAAAGTAGAGAAATATCAAACCACAGCATATCCAGTGTAAAACAGAGCTGTAGAGGTATGACATCTTTAAACACTGGCAATTTCCATGATTTGAGGCAACAGTGGAAAATCAAAGAAAAACAGGAGATCTACCATAGAGACATATGCATGCTCCTCTTCAGATCTGCAGTGGACACCCCCGCTTCTTTCTGTCTAGCTCTCCTGGTTTCCACCAGGGAGGGAGTGACTCCTCCTCCACCCACGTGCCTATGCCAGCATGCCACATCACTGTGCCTCCCGGGCAGCTGGCTACACAGAGGACCCTCATGCAGGCTGGCCAGGCCTTCCACACAGATGCTCACGGTGACTGCACCTGGGGGAATGTGACATGGCAGCCCTGGGGGACACGGTGTCTACCTTCTACCTGGCTCTATGAGCTGTTGGGGTCATAGAAGCCTGGGGCTATCAAAAAACACCTACTGTGTCTCTTCAACAAATGCGGTTGAGGAACCTGGAGAGCTACATGCAAAAGAATGACACTGGACCACTTTCTTACACCATATACAAAATAAATTCAAAATGGATTACAGACCTAAATGTAAGACATGAAACCATTAAAATCCTAGAGGAGAACACACACAGTAACTTCTCTGACATCGGCCATAACAACTTCTTTCAAGATCTGTCCCCTGAGGCAAGGGAAATAAAAGCAAAAATAAACTACTGGGACTTCATCAAGATAAAAAGTTTCTGCACAGCAAAGCAAACAATCAACAAAACTAAAAGACAACCTACAGAATAGGAGAAGATATTTGCAAATGACGTATCTGATAAAGGGCTAGTATCTAAAATATATAAAGAACTTCTAAAACTCAACACCCAAAAAACAACCCAATTAAAAAATGGGCAGAAGACATGAACACACATTTCTCCAAACAAGACATACATGCAAAGATGCTCAACATCACTCATCATCAAGGAAATACAAATCAAAACTACAATGAGGTGTCACCTCACACCTGTCAGAATGGCTTATATCAATAACACAAGAAACAACAAGTGTTGGCAAAGACGTGGAGAAAAAGGAACCTTTGTGCACTGTCAGTGGGAATGCAAACTGGTGCAGCCACTGGAAAATAGTATGGAGTTTCCTCAAAACGTTAAAAATAAAACTGCTTTACAATCCAGCAATTGCGCTACTAGGTATTTACCCAAAGAATACAAGAACACTAATTCAAAGGGATACGTACACCCCTATTTTACAGCAGCATTATTTAGAACAGCCAAGATATGGAAGCAGCCCAAGTGTCCATCAACTGACAAATGAATAAAGAAAATGAGATACACACACAAACACACACTCACACACACAGATGAATACTATCCGGCCATAAAAAAGAATGAAATCTTGCCATTTGCAACGATGTGGATGGCACTAGAGTATACTGCCGAGCAAAATCAGTCAGAGAAAGGCAAATACCATATGATCTCACTCCTATGTGGAATTTAAGAAACAAAACAAACAAGTAAAGGGGGAAAAAGTAGGAGAGAGAGAGAGAGAGAGAGAGAGAGAGACAAAGCAAGAAACAGACTCTTAACTATAGAGAACAAACTGAGGGTTACCAGAGGGGACGGGGTGGGGGCTGACAGGGATGAAGGCGAGCACTTGCTGTGATGAGCAGAGGGTATTGTACGGAAGTGCTGAATTACTACATTTTACACCTGAAACTAATATAACACTGTACGTTAACTAACTGGAATTAAAATAAAAACTTAAACAAAAAAGGAGCAAGAAATAAATAACTAAAAAAGGGACTGCAATGGAAAAAAAAAAGTACTGTGGAAGAAACCATGGAAGAGAATATAGTTAACACATGGAGAAAGTAGAGCTGGACACTGCCTAAGTGTGTAAAGCCAGGCATTTCAGTCACAAGAGGCAATTATCTTCTAATTTTGGTTAAGTAAAGTCAGATTTACGTAACTCGCAACCAAAACAGAGATAACGAATGCTGAGACTGCTGAATTAGTAAATTTAAAAATTAAAATAAACTCGAAAAAATATGTCTACCAAATATAACAAATAATGAAGAAGAGAAAAATGCTAAATAAATTAGGGGAAATGCTAATTTTCCTAGTGAGCAAAGAAATACCCAGTATGTTCCCCACCCTGCAGTCAGGACGGGCCAACGAGATGTGAGCAGAAATCTGCTGAAGCCACCCCATCCAGCTTTCTCCTGCCTTTACCCCTCAAGAGGTGGAGCGAGCTGCAGCAGCCAGCCAGTGACTATGAGGAAAAGGCCCAGAGAACTGCATAAAGGTGGCCTCAGGTTTCTGAAAAATGGCAGCAGCCACTTGCCTCTGAGCTTCCTATAATGTGATTCAAATTCCTAATTTGTGTAAGTTACACTTAGGCAAATACTGTTATTTCGTTCAGAAGGTATTACTGAGTGCCTGCCATATTCCAGGCACTATTCTAGGCTCTAGGAATCCAGAGGGAGCAAATCAGAAAAAGCCTGCTCTTGTGACTTCCTACACCACAAAGGGAAGCAGGACAGGTAACACAAAGTATCTATTCATAAGCAACAGTAACGACAAAGGGTCATTATAAGACACCACATCCAGTGCTGGCAAAGACCCTCAAACGGCAACATGCACGAGAAAGCAAGCTGGCGTGTGCATCAAAGCAGCCCGTTCCCACTCTACCTCAGTCTCCTTGATCCAGGAAGTCCAGGTCCTTCACACCACATATGGAAATACATCTGGAAGCCCCAGCCATCAGTATTTCTAGTCTATTTTAAATATTATCTTAAGGGAAAAAATATGGTGTTGCTAAGAGAAAAATACTTTGAAAAGTATTCACCAAATGTGCCCTTGTATGTTTAAATCTCCTAAGAGAGCCCTCATAAATTACAGCTGATTCTAAACAATTGCTACTGAGTATCTGGCTTAAGTCACAACTCCTTAATCCTCGTGGGGGGCAGATGCTCTTTATACATGCAATTTTTACAAGGAAACAGAGAATGACGGCTAATGACCTTGATGTATACAAGGGCTGTACTTGTTATTCAGTTTTTCAACATATAGCCATAGTACTCCATTTCATAATAAAATACTTTATAGTTTTTATTTAAAAATTTACAGAAAGAAATAAATAAGCAATACTTTCATCCCTACCTGCCTCCCAAACATCAATATACAAACAAATACCACACTAAGAAAGAAATCCGTACATTAAAGCATTCATGCCATTATTACAAATATTTGTTTTATTCCTATATTAAACATAGTACTCATGCAAAATAAAATAAATATACTTAGCTCTGAGTGAAATTCTAGTCTTGAGTTTTCAATTTCCACAAAACCATAAATGGTGTGCTTTTCTCCTCTCAATCATCTGACTTTCCAATTACTTGGTACACAGGCTGTGATCTTAGCATGCTGTTAGCTCCTTTTCCTGCTGTGATCTGATTTTCCATCTGCTGGGTATAGTAATGACTTTCCCTTATCTAGGAAACTGTCATATAAACCCCATCCTATAGATGGTCTCTGAAGACACTTCCACTTATAAATGTATTTGATGAAATGAAGTATAAAGACTGATAATTAGGCCCAATTTACGCTAGGGGTCAACCTAGTTCAAACGATATATAAACACTTGGCTGCATAAAGTCAGCTTTTGGAAGAGGTCAACAGTACAAGTAACAAGCTATTTGTGGATACTGCTCCCTCACTAGGGCACATTGCCATACTGTGGAATTGACAGAATTCTGAGAAAACAAATTGGAATTCAAGTTGTTACTTTTTTTTTTTTGAAGATGCTAACAAATCAATACAGACAAAACAAACATTCACCAACACATGGCTAAATAATTAAATAATGGTACATCCATTCATTTGAATAACAATCTTTTTCTTTTTTCTTCTTTCTCTCTCTCTCTCTCTCTCTTTTTTTAAGTGTACTGACAAGAGAAGAAATTCACATACAGTTAATGTACAGAAGAAAAAAAAAACAAGCTGGGGATCAGGTATACCGTGATTCAATTTGTATTACAAAAAGCTGCGTTCATTTATGTTTGCCTGCTCTTGTGCGCACAGAAAAGTTCACGAAGAATAACACACTGTTAGCAATAGTTGCTTCTCCAGATACTAGAGAGCACATTTCACTTCACATACTTCTTTATTTCTCACTGTGCACAGGAATGCACTTATGTAATTAAACATATTTTAACATTATTAAAACTAAACACAACTACCTAGTCTAACTGCTAGTCCATGTGCACAACAATTTTTGTTCAACAAACCTGAGCCAGGCTATATTCTCCAACAGATACTCTAACCTTAAACCTTAAGGGTCTTTCCAGCACATGAGGTGTGAGGTGTACCACTGGGCTCTGGCGACCTTCTGGACAAATCCATACTGATAAACAGAAATCTTGTCAAAAGCAATGTTTGCCAGCTCCAAGGAAAGAAGCACACATGAATCATATGCACCTTTATAGCATTTTGCAATTAATTATTTCAATGAAAGCCTAAGAGATAATTTGTACAATAAAATCCTCAAATCTGCTTTTACTGATCTCCACATCAAGACATGTATTTTTATGTATATCTTAAGAAGTACAAGCAAAAAAATATGCTGCCTCACTTTTATCTCAGGGAAAAGTTGGGTTTTTTAATTGACTTTAGTTGTGGGATTTAGTGAGAAAGTTAAATCCTTTGCCTATTAAGTAAGACATTTCCAACAAAAAATGTACCACAGCTGGCAAAATTATGAAATTGCTTACTTTGGCTTCATATATCTCCTTGAAGCTATGAATCAGCAAGCCCCCGCATCTTGAGCTGGACACTCCTTTTTGAAAGCTCAGATAAGAGATCAGAGATACTGGACACTGGAGAGAGTAACACAGGCCTGTGTTCTCAAGAAGTCCTGGTGTCCACCATGGTGACTGCCTGGGGCAGAAGTGTCACCTTTGCTGTCACCATAGAACTCAGTCCACTCGAGTCTACGCTATATAGTTCATAGTAAGATTTCAATGATAACACTGACCATAGTTTAGAATTGATTTACTTTGATGACTTCAGAAACCTATTTTTTTAAACAAAATTTTATATTTTGGGGTGACTGTTTTGTTAAACAAAAACTATCTATACTTCTGCAGAAAACCATACCCGTGAGGAGGACTTTGATTCATTAGAAAATGAGAACACTATTTTTCTAAGCACTTTATATGATGGATAAGACCAATTTTATTACCATTCTTCTATATAAACAAAATTTCAAAGCTAATTATTTGCTAGTTAAGCACAGAAATTACTAAGTCCTGTACTTCATGAATTAGATGGAATTTGGCAATTTGCTAGGAAAACAGAAAAAATATCATTATTTAACCATTTTAGATACTTGAATCTCCTAAAGCAGTAATTCTCTCCAAGTAACTATGTGAATGAATAAATATTAGGTAAGACAGCCTAACTGATTAACTATATAATTCATTCGTTGGGGAAGTGAGTTTGAGGTGCTCACAGGCACATCCATGAATATAAATTTAACTACGAAACCTAAGTTAAATTTGCAAAGACTAAATAAAAGGTCACTAAAAAAGATTTCAGCTGAATTAAGTGACAGTGATACAACTGTCAAAAACCAGAGAAAATAATCTAGAGAGTGTGTGCACACTGTTAGATTTCCTTTTCCAGTGGCTTTAGAGTCCTACTCATAACAAATGGTTGTAACTATTAAGTTGTATGTCAAATAGGTCAGTTTTATGGTATGTGAATTATATCTCAGTAAAACTATTGGGGGGAAAAAAAGACATGTGTGTGTGATTGTCTGCACGTGTGTTTGTGGGAAGAAAGACAAGCTGCAGTCCCATCACAGCCTCTCCTGAGTACAATACCGGCAGTGCTGTGTCTCACAGCAAGTAGCACGCACCCTGGGCAATGGGAAACATCACTGTATCCATGCAGTGAACATATGGGAAAAACATTCAGTGGTTAATATGCTATTCAGAAATCATGCTTTAAGTAAAATCTTTAATGTGCTTATCCATCAGTTTTTAATGATTCCCTATTTTTTTTTTAAAGATTTTATTTATTTATTCAACAGAGATAGAGACAGCCAGCGAGAGAGGGAACACAAGCAGGGGGAGCGGGAGAGGAAGAAGCAGGCTCACAGCAGAGGAGCCCGATGTGGGGCTCGATCCCATAACGCTGGGATCACACCCTGAGCCGAAGGCAGACGCTTAACTGCTGTGCCACCCAGGCGCCCCATTGATTCCCTATTTCAAGCAACTTTCCCCTCTCCCTTACTTTGGATTAATCAGCTACCTGCCAGTCTCAATCCCTTCAAATAAGGACATCTATTTAGTAAGTACTTCATGAAGCTTTAAGACCTATGTGTGACAGACGTGGTCATTTATATATAAAGCATATAGCAATTCTGATACTCTAGACAAGACATGGTCTTCAACTTTTGGTTTGTACTTTGGTATAGCACAGTGAACTTGCACAAAAGCTAAATTAACAGAACTATAAAAAGAGCTCCACATTGAATATGTGGTAACGATTGCCTCTCCACTGTAGCCCCTACACGCTCAACCCACTCTCCCAACCGCACTGCATACAGTTTCTGCCTGATTTTATCCTCTGCTTTTATAACATTTTTCCATTTGACGTTTTCCCAAAAATCTGTCTATTTCTGTAATCATTTTGAGATGAAAGAAGTAAACAGAAAATAAATGAATTCTTCTTCAATTTTCAAAGTTTTAGAAACAGCTAAGATATAATTCTAAGTGCTTTCCAGGTATTAACTCATTTAGTTCTTTCAACAGCCCTACGAGACAGAAACTATTATTCCTGATTTTGCACAAGAATATAGAAAGCAGAGAGGTTTAGGAATTACCCAAGGTGGTTCAGCTAATAAATGGCTAAGTCAGATGTCTAACCCAGGCACTCTGGCTTCTGTCTGATACTTAACCACTATAGTATATAATGCCTTTCTGAATGAGGAATGTCCCGTCTGAACTTTGTAGCTATATCAAACTATAGTCAAGGAGTTAAGGGTTCCTTCTTATACATGAAATAAGTTACACTTATAAATGCATTATTTTATTTGAAAAATGAAATTTTAATATATACTAAAGTAGTAAAAAGAAATTTTACTACATTGATTCTATTAGTACCTATAAACATTTTATGAAAATGTTACTCTTTTGAAACAGGACTAGAGTACATATTTAATAGTACTCTACTAGTAATCATTTTGCCACCATGGAAGACTGGATGTCCTCCAAATTATTTCTAATTAAAAAGGTTTTATTTGGTTAAATTTGGAGAAGTCACTGCTTTATTAAAGTTCGAGCTCTGAAATTCCAAATTTGTTATTCTAATTCAGAAACTAAGCTTACCTGATTTGTAATTTGTAATGAAACTATTAATAGGGATAGTGATCTGACAGTTGTGGCTAGGCTTAAATAGAGTAAAATTTGGGGTAAATGTTTCAGCTAGACAACTGCAATCTCATAATCAAGATATTATACAACATATTTGTGACTTCTCCTGACTGACATAAGCCAAGCCATATGGCACCATATCTGATGGCAAGACTACGTAGTAAAGAAGGGAAAATAAAAATTAACCTTAAATAAGGAACTTCATGTAACCAAGCACTATACTAAATGATATATACAATACATAATTATATAATGTATATTGACATATTTTATGTATATAATTATACATGTGCATATATCCCTTATTATATATATAGACATTAGTTTAATCCTCACAGCAATTTGATGCAGGTGGTATCACCGTTTCACAGAAAAATCTGAGGTTCCAACAGTAGCTTGCTCAAGGTGACACATTATTACTAAACTGAAAGGCAGGATGGGAAGCCAGACTCTGACAGACTCCAGAAGCCATGCACTTTCTGCCACAATGTGTTCCTTGTTTTGACCAAAACCATCCCATTAGCTATCATCTATTGTACAACCTAATTAAAGGGGGGCACCCAGCTAGAAGCCCTGACTGCAGAGAGGTGATGCATAATGGTAGCCAGATGCAACAGAAAGTCAGTAAGAAGAGTCTTAGAACGTTCTGCCTGTAATGAACTGTCATCATAAGCCCTTGGTATTTTTACCAAGATGATAACTGGGGGTGGGGTTTGGAGGTCAGTAGGTGATCAGGCACTGTTTCTTTTTTTTCTTGGTAATTACAGAGTGCTAAACTCAGAACCTACATTCACACCAGCAACCCACTGAGGCAGGTGAGAGCAACCGCTTTCCAGATCAAAGCATCTCTGTTTATTTTAGTCAACCAACTCTTAACCCAAATAAAAGCCTGACTTTGGGGCTGGGTACTGGGAGATACAATCTGGAATTAATTTCAGAATTTCTAAAGCTACCTCTGGGAAGTTTACCAAGCAGACAGGTTTTTTTTGCAGTCTCTTCACATAAACACTCCAAACATCTTTGAGGTGAGCCCTTGACTGTCCTCTGAACCAACCACCCCCTTGGCGCACAAACCCCAGAATGTCTTGCTGCCAGAATCCATCAGCCACAACCAACAAGGACACACAGGTCTGACACCTCAGACAGACGCACAGTCAACTGCTCATCCTAGTTAGGGTGATAATGTTGCCTCAACCCAATTCAGACAGCTGTCTAATGACCTGTCAAGCAAATTAAAATGCCTGGACTAAAAAGGACCAAGCACTGCCAACTAATAAGGAGACAGGAACATTTAAAAAAAAAAAAAAAAAGAAAAGAAAAGGGGGGTGTGGGCGACTGGGTGCTCGGCCCGTTAAGCGTCCGACTCTTGATTTCAGCTCAGGTCATGATCTCAGGGTTGGGAGATCGAGCCCCACACTGGGCTCCGTGCTGAACATGGAGCCTGTTTAAGATTCTCTCTCTCCCCTGCTTTACCTCCGACCCTTCCCCCCCCACCCCTCCCCCCAATCTCAAAAAAAAAAAAAGAACACAGGAAAGTTAATGTTAAACAAGCATACAGTTCTTACACTAAAAGTCAAATTTCAAAATTAAATTACTTTGTCATAATGTGTACTGTGCTCAGGGAATAAAATAATTGGTTGAGGGGTGTCTGGGTGGCTCACCTGCCTTCAGCTCATGTCATGACATCCAGGTCCTCAGCAGGCAGTCTGCTTCTCCCTCTCCCTCTGCCCCTCCCCCCAGCTCATGTTTTTTCTCTCTCAAATAAATAAATAAAATCTTTAAAAGAAAAAAAGAATTGGCTTTAGATGCTAGAAAATACTTATGTTCAGCATCTTTGAGACACAATACGTTTAAGAAACAGAATATTACTGCTTCTGTTACAGTCTAAGCAACCCCGCCTGGACCCACCTGCTCTATCCAGTCTTGTGACAGTATCTCATTCTGCAGCATGGATCCTCACCCACTTACTCCCTGTCAAATCCAGCTCTTCTTTCACTCTCGTTTTCTTCCAAAGCCTTTTCCAAGCCACATGCAACTCCTAGAAGAGTCAGAGTCACACACTTTGGAACTCTTTAACAGGGGGTTCACCAACTGTGCCCATCCAGTCAGCCCTGCTGAAAGTTATCATTTAATCCCGAAGATCACAATTCTGTTTGACGGTCTGCAGTGAGCGCACCATGCCAGCGTTCTATCTTTGCACCGTGTGCCCTGAGAAGCCACCCCCAGGTTTCTACTCCGGCTGCACCTGCACACTCAGAGAGGCCTGCCTCTGCCTCAGACCTTTCAAGTCCAGCTCAAAGCAGAGTTCCCAGTCACTGTGGCCCCATCCCAGGTGTAGGTTGGTTATCTGTCCCTCCTATAATATCCATGGCACATTTCTATTCACCTTTATAAGAGCTTCATCTCCAAGTTAGTTATCCAGGACCTTAAAAACAGTTACTACTCTAATCCAAATAATGTAAATCCACACCTTGATAATAAGACCTAAAATATCGGTACAATTGTTGTGTGTGCCACTTTTACTCGAACCATTCTGTTACAATCCTCACAGAAGTACTATAAAGTAGATCTAAATATCCCCATGTTACAGGAAGGGAAACAGGACACAAGATGTCACAGAATTCACGAAGTAAAGTTTCATCACCACTGACACCCATCAAATGTACACTGGGTAGGCGGTGGTACCGTAAGAGAGAGTAAGATGGCAGGACGCACCCCAGATCTGAGGTTATGACACTGGGTTTGAACCTAACTTCTACACCTTAGTAACAATGGGACTCTGAGGCAGGTGCTGAGCAGAATGGTCCACAGCAGGATGAGTAGCGTTCAGTCCCAGATTCAACAAAACCTTCCAAATTGCTCCAGCAAATGATTATGACCCACTGGTAGCTAAACTGGCTGTGGCCTTGATCCTTGACCCCAAGTTCTCACTCCATTTTCAGCACTGCTCTCTTTGCCTCTTGGGGTTTCCTTTTCAACTTCCCAAGATTAATGGTATTTATTATGGTATTTGACTCACTTATGTGAAAAGGACATTGCTCTAATTAATATGTCAACCCTTGCTGCAATGACATCTCAACTTCTCAAATAAATGCCAGACTTAGCCATCCGTGAGTCTCCCAGCACACAGAGAGATGAAAGGGGACTGTCATTATTCCAGGCTTCCTGAGCACCATGGCCTGCACCACATTACTGAAAGTATCTCAGTTCATCTCTGTTGCAGACCCGTAACATGGAACTTATTTATTAATCATCACTTCAGAGATGAGAACCTAGCTCAGAGATTTAATGTAGTTTTATCAAAAAGAAACTAGTAAGGAATGGCAGACCAAGGATTCAAACCCTAGTAGGCTAGGCTCCAAAGCTCACTCTTGTCCACTTGGCTACCCAGAGGAATTTGGCAAATGAAGAAGAGAGGAGGGATTCCATTATCCTCTTAAAGGGGAGATCTACAGTGTTGGAAAGTTTGTCTTCCCATTCAACTACAAGGGAAAGTCCCCACAACTTCACAGGGCACTGAAACCAATTTCCTGCCTTCCACAACTCAAGGATTAGCAGGTACAAGAGACCCTGGGCAGAGCCCAAAACTAATCAGATAAATATAAGTATATGCAAATTTTCCCCAGAGCAGTCACCCAGGCAGGTGACTTCCTAGAAATGTTTCTTAAAGTCTGCCCACAAGAGCTTATACAAGAGAGCACAATCCCACCTCTGGAAGCTTCTGACAAACATGGGAGACCTTGGTGTCTAAGCATCAAGCTGCAGCCACGTCGCTACCCCCTCCTCCTATTCCTGCCTTTCCTATAGACGTGCAGGCACACGTATCTACTATGCGAGATGCCAGGGATAAAGAAGAAAACAGCACGTTACCTACCTAAAAAGAGCTTCCTGTCTAGTAAGGGACACCTACAGGCAAACAAATAACTGCTTGCAATTCATTCTACCTGAAGTTTCATAAAGAGAATTTAAATATTTATAATTTGAGCTTTTAGAAAGATAAATGAAACTCTACTATTATCCTTACTTAAGAACAATACACCTGAGTCTTCTGGGTAGCAACTGGCTCCTACAGCTCAGAAAGCAGAGTTCATCCTGCACTGGAAGCCACAGATTCGGTCCCTTCACCCCCACGTTCTACAATGTGCCCCAAAACATTCTTGAACATCAAGTCCATAAAAGGAGAAGAAAATAAAAAGCAGAGCCCTACATTTGGAATATGAGTCCACCATCAATTATCCACAATTGTGAACTCTAAAAATCTCTGAAAATCTATTGCTTTTCACTAACTCATTTGATGACAAAACCTGAGCTAACTTATTTGGCTACAAAATCGGTCCTGAACTGGCACAAAGCTCCATGAAGTCTTTATTCATACCACTGAGTGAGTGTTGCTGAACTGTTATGTTTGATGAAAAGGTGATGCTCCAGCCCTGGAAGGAGTCTTCCACATTCTATGGTATGTGCATAATACACTTCTACAATCCCAAACATCAGAATTCAAGAGCCTCAGATAAAATGAAGCACTGCCATCTGCTTTCTGGAGGCACAGAGGGAGTCAGAAATCAAAGAAACACTACCTTGAAAGAGAAAACTTCCTGTCAAGTAAAACCACGAAGTGTCTACCTTCCTGCCTTCAGTCATTGCCCCAAATCCCCAAGAATGAGTGCCAGTGTGCACCTGCAGGAAGTGCTCTCCAACCCTGACCCCCGTGCCACATCGGGGCTCTGAGCGGCCCTGCACCTGGCCTACCCAACACGTCTGATTTCCTCACCAGACCAGAGCCTCGGGGTGAGCACACTGTCACCTCTGTCTTTCTGTCTGGAGCCTGGGTTCTTACCAAATAAAAAAATCATCTGTGTAGCCCCCAAGTCCTTCTTAGTCATCCCAACTTCTCAAACAAACAGCCTTACCAAATCACCCTTACCTTCAGAAGGGCAACTGACTAAACACTGGGTCAGGAGCATTTCTTCTAGAATCTGTTTTGCTTGAAAGTTGTGCAACAGAACCGAGTGAGCTATTTAAGGCCTGGCTGCTAAACATAGAAAGGCCATTGCAGGGCCGAGAAACACTCGTTCAGCATAACTGTTTCCGCATAATTGTTTCCTAACTCCACGGTACTGCCAGAGCAAAGGGGATGGTGTGCCTCAGGCGCTGGCGAGGGGCTATGCGGAGAAGCTTGATGAACCCCTGCGGAGGGCCCCAAGGGATCCCCCAATCGGAACTGAACACAGCTGCAACCCATAACAAAGATGAAAGTAATAAACTGCTGACAAGACTTTAAAGTAAATGAAACCAAGAAGCTTCTCTTTTTATCTCCGCACTCCTCTTGAGATCTAGGAGATACCTTTAAAACCTCCTTTTCCTTAAGATCTTAAATCACATCTATCATCAAGTCCTGTTCATTTTTCTTTTAAATAATTCTTGCATTTCCCACTTTCTATTCCTATTGCCACCACCCTAATCCAGCCCGATCGCATCCTGACAGCACCCCTAGATGATCTCATCCCATCTAGTGGCTTTTGCTTAAGTGGTTTTCAATATCAGCTATAGACAGATGATCCCCAATTTTTATCTCCAGTCTCAATTTCTTCTCTGAACTCCAGACTCCTTTGTCAACGCCCCAAACGTGGCACTCGCTCTTCCCTGCCTCAGTAAATATCCTCCAGCTGATCGGCCCAGAAAGCTGAGTCCTCTCTTCTCCCTCACATCTCAGATGGCAAATCCTGTCACCTCTATCTATCTATCTATCTATCTATCTATTTTTTTTGAGAGAGAGAGAGAAAGAGAGAGTATGCTGGAGGGAGACAGAATCCAAAGCAGACCCTGTGCTGAGGGTGGATCCCTAAGATCATGATCTGAGAATAAACCAAGAGTCGGATACCCAACCAACCAAGCCACCCAGGAGCCCCTCTACCTTCAAAATATGTCCCAAATCCAGCCACTTCGACCATCATCACATATGCCACCAGCTTGGTCTGTCTCCTAGGTAAACCCCACCTGGTCTCCCTGTTCTACCCTGGTCCTCCTGAGGCCAGTTTACTTGCCAAGAGCAGTGAGGGTTTCTGCTCTCCTCCCTCAAAGACTAAAATTACTCTCATGGTTCCACTTATCACTCTCTCTTGAACCCTGAATTCTCCAGGTCCAAATTTCCAATTAAATACAAGTTCGCTTCTACTTGGATAACCTAGTCACCTCTAACTCGACATTTCCAAACTGAACGTACCTTCCCCCTAAAAACTGCCCCACCATGCCAGTCACTCAAGTTTTGTGCATGGTATCGCCATACTCCCCAGATAGAAACCCTGGAGATACTCTTTTAAGTCCCAATGTACTTGGCACATATTTCTACTATACTAGTTGAGGGAGACTGCAAAATGGTCACAATTCATCTCTTCCCCTTTGCAGTGTGACCCTGCATAGTCACTCCCATCAGGAGGGAAAGCCTATTTACCTATCCCTTGAATCTGGGTTTGTCCTGACTTTGGCCAACAGAACACTGCACAAAAGAGGATGTGCTTGTCCCAAGCCTTGGCCTCAAGAGATACTGACCACTTCTGCCTCTCTCAGAATCCTGCACATTGCCATGAAAACAAGCCCAGACCAGCCTGTGGGATGAAGGACATGTGGCCTGGCTGCCCCTGTCATACCAACTGACAGCCTGCCAGGCCACAGAGTAGGGCCTCCTGGCTCCCTGCAGCTGATGGAAGATACCTGATTGGGTCTATATAAGACCAGAAGATCCACCTTGCTCCGCCTGTCCCAACTGCTCATGCCCAGAATCTTGAGCTAAATAAACAGCTGGTGTTTGAAGTACTAAGTTTAAAGAATGGTGTGTTATACTACAGTGAATTACCATTACAAGATTTACCTCAATGTATTGCAAGAGAACATATATTAATATGTCCTAGTTCACAGAAGGCCCTCAATAAATGTGCCATTCCAAATGTGATTCTGGAGAACTCAGCCCCCCCCACTTGATTGGCTCCTCAGAAGCCAAGCTCCCATTGTGCTCGTTCCACATTTTCAACACCCAGAGTGGCAGCTAGCACAAAGGCAGAGGCTCGAGGTGTGAGCTAAAGGACTGTCAAGTGAAGGTGAGGAATCTCTGTACTTTTAGGGCAAACTCTTCTTACCCTGAAAACAACAGAATACCTTATAATTACACTTCAGCAAGTACTTAACTTTTCTAAGCATCTGTTTCCTCATCTATTAAAAAAATGGGGGTACCTTTCTCACATCATACTTCTGAGTTTAAATTCGATAATTCATGCCATATTCATAGCATAATACTGGCACATAAAAAATATATATGTCTGGTATTATCAGCCATTTGCTTTTCTCTTTTCAAGTAAATTATAAGTTAGCAACATTCATGTTATTTGGGTTTTTTTTAATCACCCTTACAAATAACATAGTGCTGGGCATATGGCAAACTTGTGAGAAATACTTCATTAACAGACTTATTTCACACTTCACAAAAGAAGCTCAAATGGCTTCCCACTACCCATTAAAATTTCATGTAGTGATAATTTTGTTTTTTAAAGATTTTATTTATTTATTTGACAGAGAGATAGCCAGCGAGAGAGGGAACACAAGCAGGGGGAGTGGGAGAGGAAGAAGCAGGCTCCCAGCAGAGGAACCCGATGTGGGACTCGATCCCGGAACACCGGGATCACGCCCTGAGCCGAAGGCAGACGCTTAACGACTGCGCTACCCAGGCGCCCCTCATGTAGTGATAATTTTAAAAAGTCTTACCATGTAATAATTTTAAAAAATCTTACCAACTCATCTATCCCATATTATACAATATCACGTACTATCTCAATTAGAAAGCATACCTCAGGTATAAGCCACAGAAACCTGAGTAACAGTATCTCAAAGAAGTGTTTCTCCTTTCCACCACGTGAGGTGACAATGAGAAATCAGCAGTCTGTGACCTAGAAGAGGGCCATGACCAGAACGTGACCGTGCTGGCACCCTGAGCTCAGACAACCAGCCTTCAGAACTAGGTGAAATAAATTTCTGTTGTTTAAAAGCCATCCAGACCATGGTCCTTTGTTACAGCAGCCTGAACCAACTATCAGACTGCCAGAGCCAACCACTCTGATTCCTTTGGCCTTCTCCTCATGGCCACAAGATGGCTGCCACAGCTCCTAGCATAACAGCCATTTTCATTAGGGTAAGCGTGAGGTGGTAACAGCCATGACTGCTCCTGTTATGTGAAAAACAAAAGTTTTCCCAGGGCTGCCAGCCAACTCCTCCTTATGTCTGTCTCACTGACATCCCATAAGAGAGCCGAGAAAGCAAGCTGTTAGCTCTTCCAGACTCGGTGGTTATAACAGGTTGTATTTCCCAAAGATGGCCAACTAGTATATCTCGTTCCACATGCTTTTACATAATGACACTGAAACTCCCCTACTGAGAGGTGGGATCTAAGTTCCTTCCTCTTGAATCTGGGCAGGCTTCTGACAGCAGCGGAGGGGATGCAGGTGATTCTGTGTGACTTTCGAGACTAGGTCAGAAAAGGTAATACAGCTTCCACCTGCATTCCTCTAGGACACGGTGTATGCCTCTAGAGCCCTGAGGCTCCAAGTGAAGAGTCTGGTTATGCTAAGGAGACCATGTGGACAGACCACAGTGAGACAGAGGCCCAAGAAGGGCTCCCCCAGCTCCAGCAGCAGACATGCAAATGAAGAGCCTTCCAGACAGCCCCAACCACAGTCCCTCACCATCTGACTATGGCCTCATGTTAGACCCTAAGCCAGAATTGCCCAATGAAGTTGCTCCTGAGTCCTGAGTTCACAGAAACCATGAGAGATTACAAACATTACCGTTGTTTTAAGCCACTGAGTTCTGGGGTGACTTCTAAGGCAGCGACAGACAAACAGTGGAAAGCCAGCAAGAGAAAGGGGTCTGGGGAGGGGGGCTGCCTGTCCCATGCTGTCCTCACTTTCCCCCAGACACCGCATGCTCTCTGTGACCTTCATGCCTCTGCTCTTCCCTCACCCGGAACTGCGGCCCGAGCCCTCAGAAGCAGAGGCAGTCTCTGGGGCAGAGCCCAGCCATCTCACTTCCACTAAATCACAACGATCTCACTCATCTCTGCCCATAACAGACAGTTTAAAATTTATATTCAGTCACATTATGCTTTGTCCCCATTATTCTGGATTCTTAGACTGAGTTCTGGTTCATGGAGATCTCAACATACTCTTGCATTTTATATATCAGTTTAGTCTTTGCCAGGTAAGGAAGGAATGCAAGGTAGTGTAAGTACTTGCCGAATGCAACTGAACGTCGTGTGCTTTTTGCTATGGTCAGTGTCTCCGAAAAACCCCTTTTTCACCATAAAGCTAGCCTTCTCTTCACCACTTAGTGATGGTCTGTCTCTGTCCTCTTCAAAATCTCAGACCACATCTAACTTCTCTGTAAATTTTGCACTGGTTAACCCCTCCCGTCCTCAGCGAGAACGGCTCTCTCCTGTCACTGTGTTCCTTACACCTTCGCATCCTTCTCTTTTGGTCCATTATATGGGACGTGTATGGGCCTGTCTCCTCACCAAACCACTTCATTACGGAGGGAAGGATCATATTTTTTTCAGCTTTCTATTCCCAGCACCAAATGCTGACACACAGTAGGTATTCAGCAAATGTTTGACAAATGGAGGAAGAAGGACACATAACACACACTGAATTGACAACAAGTAATGAAAAAGAAAATCTTAAATTAAAAAAAAGAAAACCTCCCATCCAATGGTTTCAATTATGATCGAGAATCTGACTTCTTTAACTTTTACTTAGTTTAGGCAATCATAGCAAGGCCACAGTTTTAAAGATAAAAATAATAACCTGACAACTACATAAACACACCAAGAAATATCCTTAATAAGCTACTATAGGAGAATGTTACATTTCAGACCTATTTTATAGTAACTCCTAGGAGGTAGCACTTGTACTTTTTTTTTTTTTTTAAAGATTTTATTTATTTATTTGACAGAGATAGAGACAGCCAGCGAGAGAGGGAACACAAGCTGGGGGAGTGGGAGAGGAAGAAGCAGGCCCACAGCAGAGGAGCCCGATGTGGGGCTCGATCCCATAACGCCGGGATCACGCCCTGAGCCGAAGGCAGACGCTTAACTGCTGTGCCACCCAGGCGCCCCTAGGAGGTAGCACTTGTAAACAAATTCACTGCTGAAAAGCCGAAGCCAGAAACTCTTTATTTTATGCTAGCTCGTACAGTATTTCCTATGTTCATCGTAGCAGTGTTGTTGGGAAGAGTAATGTGCTTATGGACCCTGTCTGGCCACTTCCAAGAAATGAGAAGTAAAACAGGGAGTACTTGAGATGACATGGGGAACATAAAGGATGGACTTTGCTGCTTAGTTAGTAGCAGGCTGAAGGCAAACTTCCTGACCTGCTCCCTGATCCTCCCCCACCTGGTGGAGCTCCAAACTGGGGAGCCAATCCTAAAAAACTAAGGAAATAAGTTGTATTTCAAAACTCTTCTTTGAATTTCAAAACTCTTCCCCAATTTCTTTCCAGTTTTAGAAAATCAATGTAACCCACAAACCCATTCGTATCTGCAATATGTCCGCCCTACCACTTCACTCCTGGCAAACATCTGCTATTTACCTCCAGGAGCACCTGCAGCCAAGCAGGCCCTGGCGCTGTCCTGTTACCGACAGTATCCTAACGGCACCACTAAAACAACGAACTCCAGAGACAGTCTGCGCAGTCAGGCTCCGAAAGAGCAGGATGCATCCACACCGGTTCCACCTCCTCGTCTGATGTACCTTACAAGATAAAGGAAAATAAGCCTTTCTCACACTCATCTCTGAACTGCACTTGTTCTCCTTTAGATCTCCTGGTCTCTCTGCCTGTGTGGAACCTGCCTAGTCTTCAAGGACCGCTTTGGTCCTAGATCCCTATCTCCAATGATTAGAACACAGCAGGGGCTCAATCAACATCTGCTGAATGTATCACATGAAAAATAACTAAAAACATACTACATTACAAGGCAGAGGGTAAATAGCTATTATGAATAAATCCTAAGGAAAAATCCACGTGGACTGAGGAGGGTAAAGGGAGCTTCTTAGAGGAGTTAACCATTCAGATACCTGGGATTGCTGTAAGCTGTTTAATCCAAATGTCCTTTCCTTGAAAAGCATTTATCTCATTCAGACAGTATTACCATGTAGAGATCAACTCTGAAACTGTAAGCGGAACTGAACAAACTGTTTTTCAAGAATTTCCTACACTGTCAAACCTGGTGTGGCATCCCGTGATGGTCAAGTGCAAAGCCATCAGGGACGATGAGAAAGGTGTGCGCTGCACTCAATCAAGTGCATGCTGCGCTCTGGCAACTGATGCGGTCTCTGTGGCAGCAGCTCCCCTGGGCTTTCTCACCCGGTGGCTCACCGAGGACAGCTCCACTTGGGAGGCAGGACAGGTGGAAATGAAGAGCACCAGCTCCCTCCCTCCACACTTTCAAACTGGGCGCCTGGAGCAAGTCACCTCAGCATCCCGAGCCTCCGCTCCCCGCAGGACCCTGCAGGACCCCGCAGGATGGGGCGGGCACAGCACCTGCCTCAGAAGGCTGCTAAGAGGACTCCGTAGGTTAGTGCAGGGAGAGTGCTTAGCACAGTGCCAGGATTGCAGGGAGAGCCACATCAGAGCTATGTTAAGTATAAACTATGATTGTAGCAATTCCCCTTACCACCATTAGTGGACTACATTTTCCATATAAGACTACATTTTCTCTGTTAGAACTGACTTCGCCTTTATTTACAGGTAAGCTCTGTACTGTTCATTACTTGTTTTAATCTTCAGGTTCTTTCCGTCTAAGCAGCGTCAAGCTGGTCAGACCTCGTTCATTATCGGTAATGCACAGCTGATGCTGAATACGATCCAGTTTCCATTATCACTGCATGAAAATATCTAAATACCAGCTTGATTTCCCAGCTCTTTGATATTTGTGCCGAATGTTTTCTAATTGCTACACCGTGTGCTCCTTTTTCAGAATGTGAAAGTAACGAAGCAGCAAAAACAAAACCGAAACCATACATTGCATATTACACTTGTTGGTAATAAAAAAGACACTCTGGAAATATGGTGCCTGGGATGAGATAATCATATAAAGTCCTAAGGGGGGGAAAAATGTCAAGATTATTGTAGATGGGGGCCATGAGTTCCATATGCATTAGAAACATTTTTATCTTAAAAATCAGGTTAGCTAGAGTGTATAAAATGCTTGTGTTTGAGAGTTCATTTCTATTACTAAGAACAGTGATGCTCAACCGTTACTGAAGCACTCCAGGGCCTTCCCAATTATCTCACACAACTCAGATTTTCAAAATACAAATTAATGTTGAATTCAATTGAATTCAATTGAATCCTTAAAAAGTATGCCACACTGCACTTTTAGGAGACATTCTGCAAATGTCAGAAAACCAACGATACTTCTGCTATTGTGTAATCCGATGGGTTCTGGGGTTCAATGTTACCAGCTTTCAAAAAAAAGTTCCATCTCTATAGTTGCCTGTTCTAATTTTTCTGCCTTGGTGGAGCTGGAGAAGAAGGAAGGTAGTCAAAATCCTTATGCAGTGGTGTCTTCTGAATGCTTGATCAGTCCCTGCCTGTTTTATGACTGTGGAGTTCCTGTTTTTGTTTTGTTTTTAAGTCACCCAACACAGCTTTTTTTCTTTTCTTTCTTTCTTTTTAAAATTAGCAGATAGAATGCAATTGTGGTTTGCTTTTTTCTTTTTTTTTGAAATTAGAATACAATAGGGGATTCAAATCAACTCTGGAAACTAAGCAGAGCTGGTGCTTCCTGGCTGTAATATATCAAAGGGACTTTTATTTTATCTTAACAAAGTATTTGGCCTTGAATAGAAGTATATTTGTGCCAGGCTAAAGAACTAAATAAACACTTTGTTATAATCTTCCTTGTAGCCTCTACTTTACCTTGGAGCAAGTTAGTAAAATGTGAGACGGACTTAGTAAGATGTGAGATGGACGTCTAACTACATATTCTAAAAATTATCAGAGTGCTTTCTATGTGCCAGGCACTGCACTTTTTAGATAAATGCCATTTAATCATTTAGTAATCCTGAAATTTAAATGTTATTACCCTATACCAACTGGGGTATTGTCTTTTGACATACATAACAAGAGACTAACTAGAGCCAGAAAGTGTGTTTCTTGGCTCACGGAAGTAAGGAGTCTAGCCATGGGCCAGGAGCAGAACGAGCTTCAGATGTCACACGTTCCATGCTTTCCTCCATCATGTTGGCTTTTTCTCCGGCTCCAAACCTCACACGCTCTTCTCATTCAAGCCCAGTGGGAAATAAAAAGAATTCTGTCCTTAGATGTGCTACCAGAAGTCAGAATACCCCATTCCTGAGCCAATCGCTGTTGACGAGGGAACTCCAAAGCCTAGGCCTAGGTCATCAGACCACCCATGGCTACCCTGGAACCTGAGCAGGAGCTCCGGCAAGAAAGGGTATGCCTGGCATGAAGGGTGGATGGAGACTAGATGTCAAACACATCCGACGTCTACCCACGTTCCTCATTTTCTAAAAGAGAAAAAAACCAAGACTTAGAGACTTTAAATAAATTGCCTAAGATTAGAGCTATTATCTGACTCCACCAACATCTTGTTACCACCACATAATTTACCACAACTAGAGGCAACCAATGGTTACCATTTGCTTGTGCATCCTTCTGGAGGCAGTCTATGCGTACAGAAGCATACGTAATATGGTTTACCAACACCAGATGACAGCATCATCTGCTCTGCACCTTGCTTTTATTTATTTATTTTTTTTAAAGATTTTATTTATTCGACAGAGATAGAGACAGCCAGCGAGAGAGGGAACACAAGCAGGGGGAGTGGGAGAGGAAGAAGCAGGCTCACAGCGGAGGAGCCCGATGTGGGGCTCGATCCCATAACGCAGGGATCACGCCCTGAGCCGAAGGCAGACGCTCAACCGCTGTGCCACCCAGGCGCCCCTGCACCTTGCTTTTAAAAACATACTAGAAACTCCATCAGGTCCCACCTTTAAAAGCCTCCAGTGAAAACGTCCTGGTATGAGATACAATGAAGTTATCCACCCACATCGACACCCTAAGTCTCAGGGTCCCATTCTTGCCCTGGCCTCCTCACATGGCCTAGGCTAACTCACAGCCTCTTCACACTCAATTTTCCTCCCTTGTAAAATGACAGTCATCACAAAGACATTATAACAAAATAGAAGCTGCACAAAAATACAGGCTCTCTTCAGGTTAAAATCATGGCTTTTCAATGAAAATTGATTTGTATTTTTTTTACTTGATCCAAATAAGATATAAAGGGAGATGCTTCTTGAAATGTGGCACCATATTTTCTACCATGGCTCTTTGGCACTATAAAATAACTCAAACAAGTGCCTTCCAAAGAGATAAAACTACATCATAGCACATTTTCCTGCAAGGTTACAGTCACAGAGAGACCTAGAACCCCATGATAAGGATTCATTGTACTACAGTGATAAAGAAAAATCTCCTGAACACTGTACAAATCCTGCAAAGATAAAAACTTATTTAAAATTGAACTCTTTGCCTGTCCCACACTAGGGGCAACTATATGATTTTTATGTGTTTTGAAAAAGAGTGTGTGTGTGTTTAATGACAAAGGTACTGACTCACACACCACGCCTAAGTCATGTATCCTCGGGCTGTTTCTGCAGTGACAGCAGGAGGATCCCTTCCTCTTCTGGAACCAAGGCTCTGCGTTCAGAAAACTGAAAGCAATTAATTGGCCAACCCAGAGGCTGCAGCAATACTCCCCTCTCTCCAACAGAGTGTTTTAACCAACTGGGCCAATTAGCCCAATTCACAAACGCCATCAAAGATTATTAGGGACGGGTTCCTGATATGCTTTAAACATAAGACAAAAGGCATACCAGATGCTGTTCAAAAGGGCTCAGAACAGTACACCGAATCACGCAGTTAAATTGAAGAGAGCAACTCAATTCTGTTATAAATCATTCTAGCATTAACAATCATCATTCTTCATGCAAAAATTCTAATCATTTTATAAAAAGTCTTTGCTTTTAAAGACAAACCAATATAGAGGCAACAGAACCATCAAAAGCAAATTTGTGGACAATTTGAATTCCGTGAGATTCAATACATCACTTTTTCAGGCCCACTTTTGAGGGCCCGATGTTCTAAAGATCTGGCAGCACCTGTGTACGCCAGAGTTCGGGGGGACAGAGTGCAGGCCAGGCACTAGGTCCCAGCAGCACCACCTTCTCCCCGTGAGTTCACTAAGGAACCTGTCCACCTTCATTATCACCGACTTCTTGCCCCCCTTCCTAATACCAGGCCTTTATTCCCTCTTCCCTAGCAGCAGCTGATTCCCTAAAACTGTAGTCATCTGCAACTTCTCCACTGAGAAGGTTAACAACAAGAGAATCACTGAGAATCATCAGATGGGAATCAAATTCATATTTCCTCAGAATTTCTGCCCACCAAATTTAATATGCTATTTGTAAAAGTTTTAAATTCTTTAGTCTAATTCTAAATTTTAACCAGGAATGATTAAATATCATTTTTATTAAAGTGGAGGGAGTGCTTCAGTTTGCGTCCAGCCTTTTTGTGGGTCTGTTTTTTTTTTTAAAGATTTTTATTTATTTATGTGACAGAGAGACAGCCAGCGAGAGAGGGAACACAGCAGGGGAGAGGAAGAAGCAGGCTCCCAGCAGAGGAGCCCGATGTGGGACTCGATCCCAGAACGCCGGGATCACGCCCTGAGCCGGAAGCAGACGCTCAACGACTGCGCTACTCAGGCGCCCCGGGTCTATTTTTTAAAACAAACTCTGCACCTTCAGTTTCAAACAGATACCCCACGGCTACTTCCTAAGTTATTTATTTTTCAAAAAATGTTAACTGCAATTTTGGCAAGTTCTACATTAAACATGATTTGTAAAACATAAACAGCTCTAGTGATCATCCATGAAGAGACCTCAGAAGCTTGTAGAAAAATAAATTCCCCCTCCTTCTAACAATGACCCCTCTTCTGTTCCTTCTCAAGTCCCATTTGGGCCATGCTGGAATAGTCAGATTGCTAGAAAATCTATTACTTCCTAGTAGAAAATGAAAACAAGTCCCAGTTCTTACACTGTTTCTGGAAGCACACAGGTCTCTGAAGTCATGCCAGAGGCAAGGAGATGTATGTGGGGAGAGAGGGGCCAGCTCCATTCCCATAGCTATGTGGTATCTGGGCCAGTGAGAACCAAGACATTACTCTTACGGTTTAGAGAGATTTGGGGTTTGTTTTATTCCTATTAAAAAAAAAGTCCAGTGTGAAAAAAATAACAACTGGGAAGGCAAATAATAACTGGCAGAGCTTCTGCAGAGGCCACCCCACTTTCGACCTCTTCTGAGATCACCAATTCACCAGCTTGTTTTGCCCAGATCTGTGGCGACTGGAGAGTGACTGGGTTGACCGTTCTGTGCCAAACACGTGACTCCACAGGTAACTTCTCTTGTTGCCTAGAACCTATGGGGAAGTTTGAATTTTTGGAGCTGGGAGGGACCTTCAAGATTACTTAGTAAAGATGAAGAAACTAAGGTGCAGAATTTCCAGGCAGGGTGCCTTGTGAATTCAGGTTTTAAATACTACCTGCTACTCCAAATGACAGTAATAATAAATAAAATATCTTTAGGACGAAAGGAAGTAAGGGGAGGAACGGAGGAAGGAAGTCAGTCATGTTTACAAACAAGAGAAACAAGACATGTGGAACAGAAACAGCTGGCAATAGGGCCTGAAGCCACGGCTGTACTGTTCAGAAACAGGTAGCGGCCCGGAGTGGAGCCAGCAGCCAATGGCACATACGTGCCCACAGTTTGGGAGGGTGGAGGTGGAGGCAAACGGTTCAGAGCAAGACTCACTGCATGAATGAACCACATGGGCTGGAGGAAGCACCCTTTGCCCGTGGAGAGAAATGGAAAAGGCTTCCGTGACCACTGCTGGGGACTAAGGCTGAGGTACAACCAACACCTGGAAAGGCCACAGGAAGCAGAGAGCTTGCAACCAAAATCTGGCTGAGGGACTAGATCTGCCTTACCGTCAACATCAAGGACAGGAGCCTGGAACTTTTAATTCAGTCCTGGTGCTAAGCGAGGGGCCTGGAGTGAGGTGGAGACAACAGCAGAACCACAACACAGAGAGGTGAGGGCAGAGAGAGGGACAAAGGTTCCCGCTTATAACAGCCTTCTGAACAAAAAAGCCCAACATGGGGAAAAACTAACTTCAAGAAGACTGACACACGCTCCACAATCAGATGGAGTCACTCCTGACAAAATGAAAATGTGGCCAACTGAAAAGGACTGTAATATAATTGTGTAAAAACCTTCAGAGATACTAAAGAAAAATTCCCACCCACCCCACCTCCCATTTTTTGGACACAAAATCAGTCTAATAGTGAATCAAGAGGTAGATATGAAAACAAAAGTCCACTTGAAATCCTGGAAAAAAGAAATGACACAGATTAAAAACTCAATAGATGGGAGGAACTCCACACCAGGCACAAAGAGAAACTAGTAACCTAAATCTTACCTAGGGTATTAAAAAAAGAGCTAAAACACTCACAGACAAGGGAAGGAATATAATAGGCAGACTAAGAATAAATGCCCATCTAAAAAAAAAAAAAAAAAAGAATAAATACCCATCTAATAGCATTTCTGGAAACAAAGCTAGAAGGAATGGTGGGAAACAATATTAGAACGAATGCTAACCATTTCCAGAACTGAAGACATGAATCTTGATGCTGAAAGCTCACAGTGAGTGCTAAGCAGACCAGACAAAAATAAATATCCTAGGTGGGCTGTAGTGAGGCTGGAAAACAGCAAGGAGAAAGAGAAAATGTTGAAGAAAAGATCGAGAGAAAGTGAAAAAACGAGTTAAAAGGGGATGATAATGAAGCTGAAGGCAGACTTCTCAACAGCAACAAGCAATACCAGAAGGCAATGAAATCATACACTCCAAAGTTCTGAGGGATCTGCGAATCTAGCATTCCACACCTGAGGAGAGTGAGGATGAATTAAGGCACTTCCTGAAACAAAGACTGGGTTTACCTTCCACAGACAGTTACTAGAAGAATGACAAAAGGATGCAGAGTTCAACAAAAGTAATTTTAAAAAAAACCCAAAGAGAAGGAAGGGGACACAACATGCTAAGAAAGAGAATAAAAAGACTTCTTTCAGGTTTCATAAGTAATAAATGACTGAGACAGATTAGAATCCTGGTATGTTGATTTCAGTTCAGTATTCTTTCCTCTAAACTAACTTTGTGCCTCTTAATTTTTCAATTTTACATTGTTATTTCTAACTTCCAGTCAAATATAAAACCACAAGTTGACAGCTCCTACTATTTTACACAATATTCAGATGCTTATCTCTTTCTAAATTTAAAAGCTTCCCTGCAGCGTGATTATAATGAGGAAGAATGCTTAGAGAAGTTATTTACTAGTCATTTCACTTACTGTGCATTTCCTTCCTCCATTCAGCAGCATGTTCCACTTCCTCCATATTTAACATAAATTCATGATTTTTTCCCACCTATTTTAAAAGGGGAAGTTATAAGAAATTCCTAATTGTCTTTGATTTGCACCTAAATGAAAGGAAACTGTGCATCTCTAAACAAAGCTGCAATTTTCTTTTAATGTGACATTATTTCACTATTTTAATACGCATTCATTAAAGTAAGATTTTGCAAATACCAACTGGGTACTGACTTAATAAAAACAAAAACATATGTGACTATCCTATCTTTAACTCAAATGGAAATAGAGATTGAAATAACAATAGATAAAAATCAAGCCAGCACTGTAGTGAATAAAAAATTAGGTGCCTTTAAAGATACATGAGCAACTCATATACAAATATGTGGTTCCTTTGCACAATCTGCAATACATTAACATGCTCCCTGAAAAAGTCATCTCAGAATCTCCACATCTGGATCTCAGAAATCATCTGCCTATTTTTAGGCGCGGTAAATTATCTGTAACCTCGTACACTGAGCCAGCAAGAGGAGGGTCTAGAGTTTGTCATGTGATCAAACAGGCAATAAAAGGAGTATTAATTTCAAGCAGCATGTAGCTGGAAAACACATGCTGACCCTAATGCAGAGACTGTGACCTTGTACCTGACTTTCTTCGAGTCAGATTTACTGCACAACACTTTCTGTGTATGGGTGAAGCGCAGACAGAGACAGTCTACAACCCCAGGCACCAAAGACTTGACAGAAGTATAAATACAATTATGAAAATCCCTCAATGCCAGCAGCTCGGATCTGGACAGACACCAAATGCAGTCTGTCTGTTGTACTGTCAGCAACTACAACAATATCAGACTTCACTGGAACAAGCTTGGTGTTTTCTATAAAGGATCACTTGGCAGGACATACTGGAAGCCGGTCTGTGGTCAGTCAGTATAAATTACCAAGAGTGCGGGTTCATACCCCTGGGCAAGAGCTGATGCTACTTAATGGTTAGTTTTAGACACAGGACAGTTATGCAACAGAGCTCTTTCAATGACGCGATGGGACCCTCTGCGTAGAATCCAATAAAAGTAATCTAAACCAGCTTTTCAACTACCAGAGAAATTTTTAAAGCTGCAGAGCTTGAATATTCTTGAAGCAAAATGAATAAGCCCCCTAAAATTTTTATGTTGAAGACTGTAAAATGTTCTAAGCCATAAGGAAAACTAGATGGAACAGGCAGAGACTCATCTGTAGGTTAAACCTCAGAAATCAGGAGGAAGTTGGTAGAATTTGGAGGAGTACATACTCTTTATTAAAAAGAAAAAGATGCAATACACATGAAAGTGATAAAAGACAGCAGATTCCTCATGTGCCAAGACAGTTCCCTAACATGCTCCCTTCTGGGAGGAAAACTCACATTTTATTCCACACACTTCTACAGAGTTCAGGTCTCTACGAGGAGAATGTATATGTATTAATGCTAAAAAACAAAACAACAAAAAAAACTAAGCAGCTTGCATCTCTAAAAGAGGATAAACATTTAAAATACTGATTTGAGGTACAAACTATAAGCTAGGGATTCACTTTTAATTAAATAAAATATAATACTAATCTACCAATTAAGGAAAAACTACTGAAAAGCCCAACAATCTGGAACACTGACTAAATAGGCTTTTGAGGTTCTCTTTTAAGGACCTAAGACTCATCTTCTTCAATGCTAAGGAGCAACACATCGCTACTTTCAAAGAGTGAAAAACATTCTACTTATAATTTAATTTTATGAAAACTACAATTAAATATAACTCTATTCAAATAATCAGATATATTGTCAATAGCAACGTCAAACTACTCTTGATCCTCTGCTCAAAAACCTCCAACAGTCCCAAAAACAAAACAACAAACAAAACAAAACAAAACAAAACACACCCTCCAACAGTCCTAATCTCAGAGTAAAAGGCACAATCCCATGGCCATAGCGACACAGGGGGGAAGAGGAGGTAAATCGAACTGTACTGTTTTAGGGCTTTGACCAGAAGTGACTCAATGTTAAAGTATATTGTGATAAGTCCAAGTGAATGCTATAATCCTGAGAACAATCACTAAAAAAATGTAGCAAAGAAATAGAACTGAAAACCAACAGAAAGGTTAAAAAGACATATGAAAAAAAGTTCTGGTTAACATAAAAGAAGGCAGGAGGTTCAAAGGAACCCAAAAAAGGGGTAAGACAAATAGAAAACAGCAAAATGGCAGACCTAAGTCCAACCACATCAATAATTTCGTGTAATTCTGCCAACAGCAACATAAATGTGGTAACAGGCTGATTTCTGGTGGGGGAAATGAAAACACGGCTAAACTTCTGCTAGACTTCTTTATCTAATAGGGTTTCACTTGCTGAAGCCTATTTTACCTGCTCAGAGTTTGTGAGATACTATTCTTATAATCTTCCATATCTTCCAGCATTTAGTAAGCATATGAGCAACAAAATCTGCCAAATAAATATTAATGGTTCCTTTCTTCCCCTTCTACCCAATTCTCTATAGTTATTGCTGTCTTCTCATTCTGTAACACAACCTGATTCTTCATAAATGAAACACACCAGCTGCTGTTGTTGCACGGCAACAATATTCTTTTTAACTTAATCTTCTACATTACTCAGAAAGACAGCTATCAACCTGGAAAGCACTGCTAAGGTACACGACATATAATAATACATCCTCTTGGGCAGACACTGATACTCTCGTGAGAGACTGCAAGCCCAGAAGCAGGTGAGCTGAGGGTCTGTCATCTCTCGGAGGTCTCTCCAGTGGACTGTACCCAACACTCCTAGATGGACAGAAGGACACCAAGAACGCAGAGTGGGACAAGAGGAGCAGAGCTGTGCAGAAGCAGTACGCAGTGCTGCTCCTGAGCCCACAGGCACCTCGCACCAGCATGCCTGCCATCTGTAATTTCTGTCACACACCGCGACGCCAGCCTCACACGTTCAGAGTGAAAGGGAGAGGCCGGGGGGGTGCACAAAGACTTCAACTCCTTTAACAAAATCAAAACGTTAGTTTTGACCCCTGGTCCAACAGTGCCTAACAATCACCAAGTCCCCGAGGCCAGATGAAATGAACGAGCAAAGGGCAAAAGCTGAACAACACACCAAAAGCTAGTCTGTAGGGCCCACGCCCACAGAGCAGCTCATCACATAATTAGACAAAAATGTAAATCTTTTATGCCAAGGTCCATTTAACCGAGAAGAGAGGATAGATAAGTTCTGGGTGTTGAAGACATTTAGTTCAAAAAGAAAAAAGGAAATTTAGTTTACAGGTTAGAGATATTATCTGCCTTTGATATACCTAGGAAGGAATAAAGCAATAATTACCTATCTTCCTATGAAAAGCTATCTTACAACAAAACAGATCAAATTTTACTCCTTATGTAATATCACAGAATCTGTACTGAAGAGAAATGTGCATATAAATGAATGACCCTTGCCTACTGCGTAAAGATCCCACAGGTTGGATTAGCACCTGCTTTTGGACCTGGCCCAGCCTGCCTCTAACCCCAGCCCTCCCCAGGCCCCCAACCAACAACAGCTGCTTGTCCTCACATGGCCCCTGCCCCCGCCCGCCCCCAGCAGTGCCTGGGTTGGCATGACTTGGTTTCCATTCTTCAGCTAGGGAACTATCACCCAACACCTATCAAGACCCAATTCAAATGTACTGCTTCTGGAGGGGTCTCTGACATCGTCAGAGAGGATATCTAAGTTATCACAGTGCTTTCAGTCTTTCAGTACTCTGGAATTTTTCATGATCTGTAGATTACTGGCCTACAAATGTGTCACCCACCCTCAAGTAAGAGCCCTGTGAGTACAACCATTCCTCATTAAGTCTTTTTATACCCCATGCTAAGGAGATATGACTAGCCTATGGAAGACACTTCTTTTACTGCAAGAACCAATAAATTCACTTGTTATCTCTTGTTACCCATAATGATACTGAGAAATGCTTCACCTTGAAGTTCTCCACAAATCAGGTGCTAACTGCCTACGCAAGGCATAAATTCACATGAGTCCATTTTCCCCAAGCGGACCAATTCAACTAAATAAAGTTTTCCCTCGCCCTCTCTCATAAAACACCACATACTACCGAGGACTGACAGGTTTGTTTAAATAAATAAAATACCTTAGCAGAGCGAGGGTAGAGCATTCTGAGCACCATAAATAAAAAGCACACTTAAAACACACACATAGAATCACTTTTGCCTCTAAGGAGAGTTTATACATCTGTATCATTATCTTAATTTAACAAAGTCTAGTTTAAAAAAAACTTATCAAAGCTTCTTGGGTCCAATCACTGCCCCCCCACACACCCAATATGGTTCTACAGAGATGTTGAAAAATACATCTTTGGGTGGCATGGGAAGGGTTGAAAAGACTGAAAATCAGGGTCTTCTCTGGACTTTTAACAATAAAAACAACTAACATTTGTGTGGTGCTTTAAAATTTTTAAAGTGTTTTGGTTAGGCCCTCTTATTTAATGCCTAGAGCATTCCAATGTTGTAGGCAGGACAGACATAATCATAATCTAGCTTCCAGAAGTGAACACTAGGTGCAGAAGGGTAAGCAATACAACCAAGTTCACCTCATTTAACTAAGTGGTATAACTGGGACTTCAACACCAAAGGATCTTCAGAAACCCATGCATGAACAGAGGTCCTAAGTTTTACAAAGAAACAAATCAGGAGGTCAGAGAGTCCAGTAAGCAGCCCAGATGGACGTGAAAGCTTTCTGCCTGGCTTAGCCCAACAGCCCAGCAACTGGAAAACGTCAGACATGTGGGAATTTAAAACGGGGTTATGCAGCGCTCACTGCAGGGCAGGGCCAGGCCTCAAACCAGAGAAACATTTTAGGTTCCAGGAGACATTTCCTTTTCTGGGCACAGGATCACAGCAAAAGGTGTAGCTCTCCTGGCCAGTAAAAACAACAGCAAAAACCACATCTTTCTCCACTAATCAGCTAGAATTGCTGGTATCTGGGACCCTATGAGCTTACTGTGGTCATAGTTAATGTAGGATCTCAGATGTGTTTTACATGCAAATACGGATTCCTGGGAAAGACAATGTTCTCAGGGTGGTCCTCAGACCAGAAGCTAAGATTTACATTTCAAATGCCTGATAAAAGACAAGCCACAAACAAATGACTCTGGCCTAATGGCTCAGATTTAAGCCGGACATAGCCCTGTGCCCAGCTCCAAAGGGCAACACCAACTGCTAATCCTTCTATGTATTTTCATTATAGAAAGCATATTCTCAGAGAAAGATGGGTGACGGGGGTCAAAAGGTACAAACTTCCAGTCATCAGAAGAATAAGTTCTGGGGATGTAGCATGCAACATGGTGGCACAGTTAATACTGTATTTGGATAGTTGAAAGCTGCTAAGAGAGTAGATCTTAAAAGTTCTCACCACCAAAAACCCCTGTAACTCTGTAAAGTGATGGATATATTCACTAACCTTATTGTGGGTACTAATCATTTTGCAACATACACATATATGACATCATTACATTCTACACCCTAAACTTATACAACTTATTTGTCAATTACATCTCAATAAAGCTGGGAATAAAAAAAAAGAAGCATCTCCTCTTCAAGCAAAAGGCTCTAATTTCTGGCCAAACAAATCTTTATTGGGGGAGTCACAAAGTCAATCACAAATGGAACTCCAGTGTGTGGGGGACACAGACAGGCTGGGCAAAGGGCTCACGATGCCCACCGTCCTAGATGACGCTCTGCACTCCCTGGGAACCAGGACTACAGATGGATCCATATCTTGCCTCACATAAAGTAATGCCTCTTAGTAACCATATTAAAGAAAATGTTAATCTGACGATCTAACATTTTGTACATTAGTGACAGAAACCTGCCTCTCGGAAATGCTGGGCACACTGGAGAGACCACAGCCCGCAATCAGCACTGCCCCAAGGCTTCTGGTCTCCAGGCTTACCTCCGCCCAGCTGTCCTTCATTCAGCCTTGACCAGGACCCTTTCCTGCTTCCAGGGAGCAATCTCAAGGCTTCACCATGCTCTATAAGCCGGCTGGTCTGCCTTGTCCCCTGCCTTCCATCCCTGCACAGGCTTTCCACTTACGCACCCAACCTGACACCTCTGTCCGTCTGCTTTTAGAGAAATGGGAAACGGGTTTTTTCCTATGTCAAAGTCTGACCCACCAGTCTCCTCAGAAGACCCCACCAACTGCCTCTACCTAAACCTGGCCTTTGCCACAAGAGCCCCTCAACCTACCAAAAAAAAAAAGATAAAAGGACCTTGAAGTTGTTAAGAATTAGACCCTGACTCCCCCAACCTCCTGCCACTTCTCTTGGCCCATCTGCAGCCAAAGTTACAAGAAAGAAGGTCCTGCCTGTTTGTCTCCTGCACCGTCGGCCTTCCCACTTCAACACCCCCAAACAACTGTGATGTCACTGAAAAACAATGACCTCCGAACTGCTAACTCTTACAGTCTCGACTTGACATCTTTGCAGCAAGTAGAACTTCAGGCCCCTCCCTCCACAGAATTCTCTTTCTGGGATTCATGTCACTGTTCTCTGGCTCATCTCCACCCCTAACCACTATCCTTCTCTCCAAAGGCTCCTCTTCCTTCCCCTGTCCTTCAAGGTTGGAGTCCCCAGATCTCTTTCTCTGGCCCTCTTTTCCTCCTTATACTTGAAACAGACAATCTCATCCACCCCTGGAATTTCAACCACAACCTAAACCCTACCTTACCCCAATGTTTACTTACCTTTGGCCCAGACCTCCCTTTTGAACCTGAATTTTTAAAAATCAACTTTATTGAGGTATAACTGCCATACAATAAAATGCACACATTAAAGTATACCTTTCAATGAATTTTGACCACAATCAAGAGTCCATCACCCCAAATACCCTAATGCACCCCAAACCCCTCAATCCCTCCAGACAACCACTGATCTGCTTTTGGACACTTGAAATTAGATGTGTCTCTTCTGGAGTTTCATTTAAATGGAATCATGTACTTTGTATGGAGTCATTTGTGTCTATCTTCTTCACTCAGTACAATGTTCCCGAGATTCATCCATGTTGTTATGTGTACAAATTTGCCTGGACTTTAAATAGACATTCTACCTGATCCTCAAATGCAACAAGTCCCCAAATGAAGTCTACCTTATTGGTCTTAGTCACATCTGTTCATAAATTTGGGAGTCCGAGTTCTGAGTTTTTCCTTGCTGGCCATCCCCATCAAGCCTGTCAGCAGTCCCCTAATATGACCTCCTCTGTATCTTTCAAACTTGCCCTCTTTCTTTCCAACGCTATGGCCTGAGCAAACTTGTGCCTGGATTCCTGAAAAAGTCTGAAGCCCTGGCTCCCAGTCCCTCTTCTCTTTCAATTCAGGACCTACACTGCACACACAGAGCTTCTGTAAATGCATTTTACAGAAGTGCCTCCAGCTGCTTTCATGGATAATATTATCCCATCAATGGGATAAACATCATCCCTTCCTTGGTACACATGGTCCCACTTACTCTACAAGATGCTCACTCTTTTGTTTTTTTTTTTGTTAAGATTTTATTTATTTATTTGACAGGGAGACAGCCAGCGAGAGAGGGAACACAAGCAGGGGGAGTGGGAGAGGAAGAAGCAGGCTCCAAGCAGAGGAGCCTGACGCGGGGCTCGATCCCAGAACTCCAGGATCACGCCCTGAGCCGAAGGCAGACACCTTATGACTGAGCCACCCAGGCGCCCCCACAAGATGCTCACTCTTGAACAAACGAGTCTCCTCACAAACTTCTATTTACCCTTCAAAACCACTTATAATCCAGCTACTCTGAACCATCCCCTGAAGATTTCTGTCGCATTCTCCTCCCTGCTTCCAAAACACCTTGTACACACACCTCTACCCAACTACTATATCTCACTGTAGGGCAATTTTACTTATACCTGACAACAAGCATCCTTTATTCATATTTGTCACCAAGTCACCCCAACAAGTATTTTGATGTGTTTGGGGTTTTTTTTTTTTAGTGATGAAACAAGAGAAAATTGACACTCTGCTAAGTCTGCCTGCTACACACATTCCAAGTCTGCCCAAGAAGACAGAGTTTTGTGCTTGTTCACGGTGATACCAACCTGCAAGTGTGCTAACACAGAATGGAAAAGGCTGGCCTATTAGTGCACTAAAACGTGCACTTCACTTGCTCAGTAATGACATCATGCGGTTGGACACTCTCCAAACGTCTCAGAGACAAACTAAAAGAAGCTAAAACACAGAAAAGTTACTCGTACTTTTGCTTCACACTGTTGCTTCTTCTATCCTTACTAGTTCACTCATTCTTTCTGTCAACTAACAATTATTAAATACTTTTCTCCAAGAAGTGGTGGAAATACTGGGGAAAATAAAAGACAGTAATCCTCTAGTAAAATCCCTAAGGTACAGCGGTTAAAAAATAACTCCAAAATTCCAGGGGTGCTCTGAAAAACAGCAGTGGTGCAGAACCCCAAAGGGCCTTCAGTGGAAGGACGCAACATCTCCTGGGTCAATGGGAAGATTCCCTGAAGGTTCCGGAGCCAGTTTCAACAGCAACTACTGTGGCTAATTCAGAGAGGATATTATTCTCTGACATTCCTAACAAGTGCCCACATAGAATCACTTCAGAGAATCTCAAAGTCAAAGGCTTTATTTAGAAGAGTTTTATTGTTCAAGAATTCACATTGTTTCAATCTCCAGAAAAAACTAAATTTTAGTGCTTACAGGGACTTCAGCAATGATCTATTCTTGGTGCGCCTGGGTGGCTCAGTAGGTTGATCGACCAACTCTTGGTTTTGGCTCCGGTCCTGATCTCAGGGTCATGAGCTCAAGCCCTGCAACAGGCTCCACGCTCAGTGGGGAATCTGCTTAAGGATTCTCTCCCTCTGCCCCTCCCCCTGCCTGCTTGCTCCCTAAAATAAATAAACCTTAAAAAAAAAAAAAAGAATGCTCTATTCTCAGGGATCTAAAATAAAAACAGAAAATACAAGTACCACTGTATTTGAACATGTCTTAACACTCGTCCTCATCAGTCTCCCCACCAACGGCACTCCATAAAAAGATGTCTGAACTAATGAGAGAAGCTGTAAACTTTCTACCTGGATGGTAGAAAGGTATTTTTAGGCAGAGTAAGAGAACACACTGTACGTTTTACTACGCACATTACTTTCAAGTTACAAAGAGCAGTGAAATATATATACATATTGAATATGTTTATTGTTCTATGGCTTCAAAATTTTAAGAAATTATACAGGTCTATAGGATCTGGAAATGAAATTGTAAAGCAATCACATTTGCAATAAGAGTAATTCGGGGGAATTAAATTAAAGTGGGATATAAGCAATCTATTTAAAGAAAATTATAAAGCCCTAATGACAGATAAAGAAAGACAAATGGAGAAATACATGAGGATTCTATCTGGAATACTAAATATAGCAACGGAGACATGTGCCCAGTTAATACGCAGGTTTGAAGCATTATCAAACTCTCGGTGGAAAACTATTGGCAAAGCCACAGGAGGTGGGGATGGGAGAGGCAGACGGATCACTGGAGCCAGGCAGTCTGGGAGGCAGATGGACCACACGCCACAAATCAGCATCAATCCTGTGTGAGGATTTCTCGCTGGCTCACCCTTATTTGGGGCCCAAATGTTTTTCATAGTTAGAACTTGCTCTCTGCAACCCTGGCTATTAGGAATAAAAAAATGACAGTAAAATTTACCAGAAAAAATAAGTAGGCATAAATACCAAAGAATATTGCCCTTCCCTGTGTTGTTTAAATCATAATAAGAATTTAGAACAGAGAGGTTTTGTATTTATTTTAACTGTAAAATAAAGCTAATTGTGACTGTTAGAGATACAGAGGGTGTGATTAAAGATAAAATAGGTTGTTGATTTTTTTTTAAGTACCCAATATTTTAATGGGTGGAGAAAACAATTTTAAATAGAACATATAAAAATTTGCTATACCCCAAAATTAACAATCAGTATCAGTCTACATAGATGACAAAATATTATTTTAAAATTTCAACCTAATTAATAAATGAAGAAATAAAAACAAAAACCATAATATACTACCTTAAGCCCCTAATTAGCTGCAAAAAAATTAAGACTCCACGTGAGCTAGAACTTCTAGACTCCAGAAGTCTTCAAAATATCTGGTGTTCATCATTTTGCTAATCTTTCTGGAAATATACAACAAACATTTAAAATTACTCAAATTCGTAATCCTATTAAATCCCACTTTTGAGAATGGAGCTCCAAAAAACCCCAAAGGAATTTATACAAAGAGAGTCTATTTACTCTAAGGAAAACCTGAAAATACTTTTTAAATGCCCTCAGTGAGTGAATGTTTAAATAAAGAATGGTATAGCTCTATGAAAAGATGCTACTAAGTCATTACAAATGACCAACTAAGCTTTATCAATGCAGACAATCCTGATTTGCACAAGGCAGCTAGCCTGTGAGTCCATAAATACCACACTGGCTCACAGTTATAAAAGCCAGCACTACCTCCCAAACTTTTCCCCAGGACATGCCACCAGTATTTCTTCATCTCTTAAGAATACAACCAGTGTGACCATAAAGTGTAAACGAAACAATACCATTTTAAGTTAATAACAAGGCCTACGGGGCGCCTGGGTGGCACAGCGGTTAAGCGTCTGCCTTCGGCTCAGGGCGTGATCCCGACGTTATGGGATCGAGCCCCACATCAGGCTCCTCCGCTAGGAGCCTGCTTCTTCCTCTCCCACTCCCCCTGCTTGTGTTCCCTCTCTCGCTGGCTGTCTCTCTCTCTGTCAAATAAATAAATAAAATCTTTAAAAAAAATAAAAAAATAACAAGGCCTACTTTCCCTGTTGCTAATCTGTATAAGCAGGTGGCTGAGCCTCCTCTGCTCAGGAAGTGAAATTAAGGCTCACTCAGCCTCTGCCTCAAGAACTCAAGAATAGACCTGACACAGAGCTGGAGAAGCAAAATGCAAACACCACCACAAGAACCACTCACCTTGGTCCACAGGCCGAACGAGGGAGAGCAGCAGGCCGTGACTGAGAGGACCAGCTTAACCAAGCATACAATGTTCACCTTATTCTGGTTTTTCATTGAGGAGACTAAGTAAGCATGAGCGGCTCAGTACCACACAACTCAGGACCATCTGATGTACATGAAAATATAAGTACAAAGTACCAAATGACAGGTGCACACCCACCGAGCTCTGTAAAAGCATACACAAACACGGAGAAAGACCATAACATAAAATCATTCACGTCATTAGCATTTGGGATTTATGACATTAGTTAGGTTATTCATGACATCTGTCAGAACCATCTCAGAAAGGGAAGGGACTCTAAGTATACTGTATAAAACATAAATGTTCACATGACACAGTAAATCAGGAAAGAAATCCAGCTAGGAGAGTTTGCATTTGATATCAATTTAGAAGATGCTTCTAGATTTTTAATCATAAAGGTAGTAGAAACCAAATGTTATTTCAAGGGAAAAAATCTAATTGTGATAGGCAAGAAAGCTGGAGAAGGGATAACTTGTGGCTTGGTCAGGGAAAGCCCCTCGGAGGAATCAACCTGAAATAATGGGCATCTAAGTGAGAAAAGGCACCAACTGGGCAAAAGGGCTGTGGACCTCGGGCCCTGGCCCTCAGGGTGTAGAAGGAGGTCAGTGCATGGACTGCACTTCAGGCGGGACAGGAGGAAGTCAGGAAAGGGCAGGTCAAGAGCTAACCGAGTCAGAGGGGTAAGGCATCTCCTGATGCTTGGAAATGATATTCTGGCCGCTGTGTGGACTAAAAGAAAGTCCAGAGAAGCAGACGACCAGTTAGATGGGAAGAAGTGATTAGACTAAGAATGTATGCATAAATTTTATATTTCTATATGTACAATTATATATGTATATATGTGTATGTATATAAGTATGTATATATATATACTTTATGGATCATACATTACTTTTTAAATAAGAAAGTTCTTGGGGTGCCTGAGTGGCTCAGTCAGTTAAGTGTCCGACTCTTGGTTTTGGCTCAGGTCATGATCTCAGCGTCGCGGGATCGAGCCCCAAGTTGGGCTCTGCACTCAGCAGGGAGTGTGCTTGAGATTCTCTCTCTGCCCCCCCACCCCTCACCGCTCTCCCTCAAATGAATAAATAAGTTCTCATGTATATAAAATATGGAGATCTCTACTTTTCTTTCTTTTTTTTTTTTAATTAAAGATTTTATTTATTTATGTGACAGAGCGACAGCCAGCGAAAGAGGGAACACAGCAGGGGAGTGGGAGAGGAAGAAGCAGGCTCCCAGCGGAGGAGCCTGATGTGGGACTCGATCCCAGAACGCCCGGATCACGCCCTGAGCCGAAGGCAGACGCTTAACGACTGCGCTACCCAGGAGCCCCGAGATCTCTACTTTTCAATTAATTATCATACAGTAACATTTAATGAACTGAAAAACTACACTCAAAATAATCCTGCTATAATGATTAAGGTGGCACTATGGAATATTGTAATGCCTTAGGATCACATTACTCATGTCAATTAACTGCAGTGCAGGACAATAAAGATTTCCAATTTATTGAAAGCTATATAACCATATTGTACTGTAATGGTTTATTTTAGGGAAAAAGCGCAACAAAAAATTATTTGCTAGGGGAAAAAAAAACGTACCTGACGTTTCTTTTATGGGATTTTATAACTGAACTTTATCTTTCATGTCTGCTGCAGATGTGATCATATTTTACACTGAAGTTTTGGAAAAAAATATGCATATACATTAAACTTAAATTCCAATGCCAAATTAGTTAATAGCAAATATCAAAGAATTATGGAATCATAATTATTCCTGTCATAAAGGGTAGAAATGTAAGCTTATTTATATTTTAGGAAGAAAGGGAAGGAATGGCTGAAGGGGTTTTGCTCCAGCCAAAGCTGAAAGTCTAGACCAGTCTTAAATCATTAAATACTTTGCCTAAGTCAGTCTTTAGAACCCAAATATTGAACGTTTTAGCACTAAAAAAAGCCCACACAGATCCTTTTTATATATGATAAGCTAGACAGAGTGATAGGAATAGTTCATATACTTCATTTTATTAGTATTTTGTCCATGTATTTCATTTTATTAGCATTTTCATTTTAACTGAAACTATCTGTCCTGACAGATTATAACAAAATAAAACAAAAAGCCAGTGAAGGGCCTTTAGTCTTTTCATCATGACCCCCTCCCAGCATTAACTCGTGTTTTGTTTGGTTAGAAACACAAAAAAAGTAAGAGCGTACCAACAATGATTCAACCAGCCAAAGTCTGGAGAAGCTAAATCACAACATTGCTTTGGACTCAGTTTCAACCAGCATGAGCTCTGTTCTCATTTAGCCCCTTGATAAGAACTGGAGCAACACTTCGTAGACAAAGCACAAAGCCCAGACTCGCTCACAAGCAGCTCTAAGTTAAGCACACTTAGAGCACAATTTGTGCACAACTCCTACCCCTCCCTGGAGTGAACTGTGAGCTTTGGCCAACCCGAACGTGCCACCACCTCAAAACCCCAACTCCCCCTGCTCCTGCTTCTGCTGCTGCAGTGGGTCCTGGCAGGGCAGCCCTAGAGGCGGCGGGCCCAGCACTTCCCTGGTTCCACAGATATCCACAGCAAACCACTATTCTGATTTTATGGGATGGTAACTGTGAAGCCGTATCCCCAAGTTTAAAGGTCTGGGCCCCAAGCATACTGTCAATCTGTAATCGCATTGTACGACAGAAAGCCTAGGAGTTATTTATTGAGCATCTTCTCAGAGTCAAACACTACACCAGGTATTTTCTGTAGGAAATAAATATACATTATCCCATTTAATCCTCATGATAGCCCTATATGATTTTATAATCCTTGCTTCATAGCTAAGACACCGTGTTGAAGAAAATACAATCACTAAGTAATAAAACCCAGAGTTGCTGCAAGGTCCATCTAACTCCAAATCCTACATCCTTTATAACACGATGTCTGTCATCTATCCTTTCAAAAGATCAGTAATATGGGCAATGCACACATGGCCTTACACGTTCACTTGAGAGTACCAAATATAAAATCCAAAACACATATTATATAATTGGTTCTTTCGTTATTCTAGGAACTCGACATGCTTAAGATACCAAGTTAGCTATGCAATTACCTCCCTGAAATGAAATCAGCCATATGGAGATATTTTCCCTCCACAAACAACCCAGGCTATATAAACAAAACACTAGTTCTCAGGATTCAGGTCTAAAGTGTGTGCAAATGAACAACAAAGTTAAGATGTGACTCATGTTGATAAATAATACACGCCTGTGTAAATTAATCTTTTTAAATGCAACAGTTTTCTTTTCTTTTTTTTTTTTTTAAGATTTTATTTATTTATTTGACAGAGAGACAGCAAGCGAGAGAGGGAACACAAGCAGGGGGAGTGGGAGAGGAAGAAGCAGGCTCCCAGCAGAGCAGGGAGCCCGATGTGGGACTCGATCCCAGGACCCTGGGATCACGCCCTGAGCCGAAGGCAGATGCTTAACCACTGTGCCACCCAGGCGCCCCTAAGTGCAAGAGTTTCTTAAGCAAACTTCCAAAATAGGGATAGCCTTAAAATTCATTAATTCTTCAGTCTTACTTCATCTGTGCCATTTCTAGCAGCTCAGCAGTCCTTCACAGGCTCTAACTTAAATCGCATAAACCAGATGACGTGCACATTCTGAAACATCATAGAAAGCAAAGGGTTCCCTGTGCAGCAAGCGGTACACACAATGAGAACCACCAAGTGCTGAAGCGGGAGGGCCCTCGGGGACCACAGGTCCAAACAGTGGGGCGCTTTAGGAAAAGGCAGGACTAAATGGAGTCCGAAAATGGAACCATTTTTCCTGGTGATGTAAGAGAGACGGGAACTCCCCATGGGAAGGTCAGAGGTGGGACTATGACAGCACAGTCACAGAGGGCCCAGGACCAATGTGCTTGGGGTGAACAGTTCCAGGAATGAGTCCAGGCTACTCTGTGGAACCACCTCCTTCCTCCAACAGGGATAATACCAGCAAAGCCATTCCCACCAGATTTGTGTGTGTGTGCGTGCGCTTGTGTGTGCCTTACCCTGACCCCGCTATCCCCCACCCAAGACATGCACATATAGGAGGGACGCGCGCACAGAAGGCAGTGGGAAGGATACTCAGTGACTCAGGGACAAACTTAAGAAAATAAAAATAAATTAATGCGGACCTAAGCAGTAAACATGATTTGTACTCAACAGTTTTCAGTGGCCATAAACTGAATGTCTACACTACTGTTTGAGGTTTGTTCAATCTACTGGCTAAGTAAACATAAAACAATTCTGATAAACTTTCCCAGAAAAGCACATTTTCACTAGTCACCAACTTACCAAGGTTACAGTACACGCCACCAAATAAAATGAAAGATCTCTGACTATGTCTACCGGTGGCTACTGCAGTTCCAACAGCGTGCTGGGAGGTCACCACCAAAGGACAAGCAGCTGTCCTCAAGGTCCAGGTCAGACTGCACTCCTGCTTCTGTCCTCACAGCAAGTGTCATTCATTACCCAGGAGCAGATCGACCTTAGTTAAGCTAGCTTGGCCACTGGATGAATGTTCCCTGAGCTCTGTGATCCCTCTGAGGACAGTGCTCACAAGTGAGCATGGAGAACACTCACTGACCAGGAGTGATTACACTTACATGAGAGGACGAATCCGTTCTCAGGGACTCCCAGGAGGGGAGACTGCAGACCAAGTGAGGCAATGCTCCCACGATCAGGAGAAAACTCTGCCATAGTCAAGGCCTATCTTAAAAGCCATGCTGGAAATATTCTGTGATCACCCCTCCACCTCCGAAGTCCCCTCTTCCATGTCTGGTCCCTCCGTGGTCCTGGCTCTGCCTCAGGGCAGCGATTCAAGTCCCTAAGCAAACCTCACCTGGCAGCCCACTGGGCTCACTCCCCCACAGGAAGTGCAGCAATATTACCAGCCCCTTTATATGGAGATGGAGACCGCTCAACGCCCCCAGGGGACCCGGAGCTGTCAGCATGGCCTTGGGGTGCTTACAGTTTGGCAGCAGCGGCAGCTACCAGGACCAGAGACAGCTCACAGGCACTGAGTCAACAGGCTTGCTACCCCAGAATGTCCAAAACAAGGTTAACTGCCATGGACCTTCACCAAGTTACGTTTCCTTTAAGCATGTAATCTTTAGGGTCCATTTTTTTATTGTTGTTATTTATCACACTTCATATAGTAAGGTTTGTATTGAAATCTCCTGCTAGGTGCTCCTACAGTGGCCTGGATTTTCTCTATCATGACGGTGCTGCTGCGGCCAGCACCGCCACCACCACAGAGGCTGGAAGGCAGACAGTGGCTACTGTTGACACCCTTCATTCTCTGCTCCTAGGGTAGAGCCTTGATTTTCCCCTAGGACCACCATGTCCTGTTTTCAGTCTACTTGCTAGAAAAGGGATGACTCCATGACTCCATCCACCCCTGGCTCAGGCCTTGCCAGTCAGAGCATTGTCTCCCTTTGCCCACCATGTCTGGTTCAGGTTTAGGCCTATGACCAGCTTCACATAATAAGAGTCAAGCCCAGCACTTTTACTGGGGAAGAGCAGTCTCTCTTTTACACTGGGGTAAGAACTGGGAGACTAGTAGCCTGAAGAATGAACCAACACTGAAAGAAACAGAGAGATGGAGAGACACCTGGTCCCAAGAGGCCGAGCCATGACTCAAACCTGACATCCCTTAACTGTTCTTACTTCCAGAAGCCAAATGCATTTCTTTTACTAACTGCTTAAATCAATATTAGTAAGTTTTCTGTACCTGCAACCAAATACATCATAATTAATTAAAATCTGTGTTCATCATATTTTTTTTTTAAGATTTTATTTATTTGACAGAGAGAGACAGCCAGCGAGAGAGGGAACACAAGCAGGGGGAGTGGGAGAGGAAGAAGCAGGCTCATAGCGGAGGAGCCTGGTGTGGGGCTCCATCCCAGATCGCCGGGATCACGCCCTGAGCCGAAGGCAGACGCTTAACGACTGAGCCACCCAAGCGCCCCTGTGTTCATCGTATTTATCCCTATAACCACAGCACTCAGCATGGCAGCTAGCACACAGCAGAGGCTTAGTGTTTTTCAAATAAGTTGAATGAAAACTTAGTCAAAATATTTTAGGTATTTTTATTTTTTTAAATGTCAACTGTAAAATAACTGCCACAATTCATCGTCACTAAGAAAAAAATATGAGAAGTTGACTTTCCAGGTATAAATCTATTCTAGAAAAGAAGCTTTCCATTTATAGCAGTTATTATAAATCCATAGAACTTAAATAATTTCATACTACATGAAAGTCTTGGCCTCTCCCTCTATATTAAGCTAAATCTATGACAATCATTGGCTGTTATGCGACATGGCAACATGAATTATTCTGTACTTTTGATCATTAAAAACGGGATGTGGGCTACACTTCAAGAGAACATCTGGATCTGGGTCACATCTTTGAAAATTTAATTGGCTCTTTTTCCACATAAGAAAAATAAGATAGCTGCTCAACAACAGGGCCAAATGTTCCTAATAAATGTCGTACCAGCTGAGAATGGATTCTCTTTTAATAATTAAATTATCCGGGGCACCTGGGTGGCACAGCGGTTAAGCGTCTGCCTTCGGCTCAGGGCGTGATCCCGGTGTTATGGGATCGAGCCCCACATCAGGCTCCTCTTCTATGAGCCTGCTTCTCCCTCTCCCACTCCCCCTGCTTGCGTTCCCTCTCTCGCTGGCTGTCTCTCTCTCTCTGTCAAATAAATAAAATCTTAAAAAAATAATAATAATTAAATTATCCATTCTTCAGACATGGAGGAAATCCCATTATATAAATGAAACAGCAGAACATAAGCTGGGTTGGGGGGGATGTTGAGGGTTTCGATATGAATTCATTACCATATTTTGATTGTTTTTCAAGTTGCTTGGATGGGTCAAACCACACTTTCACCTAATTCTTTATCCATCCAACAATGCATTTTCAAGACCTCTGGCCATAGTTATGGATGGGTATAATTTAGGGCTATGAAACAAAGTCAAGTTACTGGTCTATATGGAATTAAACCTGAATCATTAAGGTCTACCTCAATGTCACTAACTCCCTAGAACTGATTTTCCCTTCTACAACTAAGCCACACTAAAAAGACATACTATTTACCATTTATTTTAGATGCCAAAGGTAACTCCCAGCTCCCATGGAGTTTACACACAAACAAATGACAAACCGTCAAGCACCAATGAGCTTATCTGAACACCGCTCTTAAGACCAAGAATTTTCAGAAGAAGGTGAATATTTGGTATTAAGGGGGGGGGGCAAAGACTCAAGTGCTTAGCAGTTTGGAGAATGGAACAATTAAACATGTTAAAAGTAGGAAATAAAAGAAAGAAGAATTTGGAACCTTGGAGCTGGAAGAGTTCTTTAAAGACCACCTGATTTTTAAGGACAAAGAAAATTAAAAGTCAGAAAGTAGCTGGCCCATGGTCACAGATGCAGAGACTATCAGAACTGGACCAGAACCCCAGGCTCCTTCCTGTTTATTATGGTCCATCATCACATGGGAAGTTTTAAAGAGACGATGATGGCTCAGTGTCAAGTGACTGTTTCCTGGCACCGTCTTCGTTTTTCACTGTATGAATATGATTCACCACAACATTATTTTCAATTACTCAGTAAGAAAAGGGAACCTGCTCCCTACCAGCCTCTGGACTGCTGTGAGCTCATTAGCAGAGGGGGCCTTTCACATAAGTCTCTACAGAGAAAGGATTTGAGGACCTATTGCTTAGTACCCTGCCTGTCCCACACACAGAGGTAATAAGCATCCCAAGTCTCGCTCTCCTCAGTGAGGGTCATGGAGAACAAGCTAAGAAATATCATGGCCTGTAAAACCTCTCTCCAGATAACTTCAGCCCTGAGGTCAGACAGACAGAGTTCTAAGATGTTGATGAGACTGGGCAAAATGCTCCATCAAATCGGGGAAAAACCACCTTAAACAAAAGGACCAAAAAACAGACAAGAATCTCAGAAAGAGTAGACTGGTCTTAAAGATAACTCGGAATAGACAAATCAAACAGTTTTTAAAAAATAAATTACATTCTCAGGGCGCCTGTGTGGCTCAGTCAGTTTAGCATCTGTCTTTAGCTCAGACTGTGATCCTGGGGTCCTGGGATCAAGACCCGCACTGGGCTCCCTGCTCAGCAGGAGGCCTGCTTCTCCCTCTCCCCTGCTTGTGCTCTCTCGCTCTCTCTCTCAAATAAATAAATAAAATCTTTTTTAAAAATAAAATAAATTATATTCTCAATACTGTGACTGATTGAAATTCAAAATTTACCTGGATGTTGATCTCTCTGTTCTTTAGTTTATCCATCTGTAGGAGTTAAAAATCAAACTGCCCGGCAGATCTAAGAATGCTTAATTACCACTGGTCTTATTACAAGAAAGCCAGGCATGAGAGATTCTATAACAAGTACAAAGTATACATTGATTTTCTTACTAGCAATAATCTGTTATGAGCCTTTTCCTGAACCTATAGAAAATATGAGTAAATTCACCTATAACTGAGGTATAGAAAGGGGCTAATTATGACTCAAAATCCAGATGCAATAAAAGACTGATAAATTTAACAAGATAAGAAGTTTTTAGAACTTTTGCATGGCAAAAAAAAAAAAGAAAAGCAAAGTCAAAAGATAAATAAAACATACAACAAAGAATTTTTAAAATGTGAAGGCAAAGTGAATCCTGTAGAAAAATAGACAAAAGATGTGACTACACAACTCGTAAGATACAAAAATGACCCTTAAGTACTTGAAAACATGTTCAACTGCATTTACAATAAAAGAGATTCTAATTAGAACTACGCTGAGGTTCCATTTCTTATCTAGCAGATTGGCAAAAGTTTAAAAGCTTGATAATACACTCTGTTGGTGAAGCTGTGGGAGAAAAGGTATTTTCATACATTGCTGGTAGGAATGCAAAATAGTTCTACCATTATGGAAGGAGTTTGGCAATATATAACGAAACTACATATGTTTTCACATTTCAACTCAGCAATCCTACATCTAAGAACTTACCCTAAAGATATATCTCCAATAATATGAAAATACATATGCACAAGTGATTCACTGCAGCATTATTTATAATTACAAACTACAGGAAATTCCCAAAACATTCGAGCTTGGAGGCTGCTGAAGGAACCCTGGGACACACACAGCGGAGCATCACTGGCTGGAAGAGGCTGTGGACGATCTGCGTGAGCGGACATGAGGTCACCTCCTGATGTTAAGTGGAAAAGCGAAGTGTAAAAAAGCATATATATGTGTGTATATGTACACACACATGCACACGCACACACCTAAAACTAATACAATGTTATATGTCAAACTGTATCTCAATAAAACAGGCAAAAAACATATATATATATTATGCTCTTTTGTCAAAGAAAAAAGAGGGAAGAAGAAAAGGTTATAAATACATACAGACACGTATTTTTATAGAAGGCAAACAAATATCACAAGGTAACGAAGTATTTATAAGGTGGGTAGAGAGGCTGGAAGAGATAAGCAAAGAAATGTCAGTTCTCCGAGAATACCTCCTTATGTGTTTCTTAGTTTTCATACATGTTAATGTTCTAAATATGCAAAACAAAATAAAATCAACAAGAATGGAAAGAGGGAAAACCCAAAAATGAAAACAAAACTGAAACAAATAAACTGAACAGTGTTTCAGATGAGTTCTTTAACTAAACTGAAGAAAAAGTAGAGGGGAATTAACCCAAGCCATTTATGAACATCAGTAGTTGCACAGTTGTCCCTAGTATGGGGGTAGGTGCAGGCAGGGAAGCCCTGGCAGCAGACTGTGAGCTCTTCTCTCTTAGCTCAGTGGCCATGACATAATACCATGGACTGAATGGCTTAAACAACCAAAATTTTCTCTCTCACAATTCTAGAGGCTGAAAATCCAAGTTCAAAGTGCCCAGCAAAGTAGGTTTCATTGCAAGGCATCTTCTGTGGGCTTGCAGATGGCCAACATCTCACTGCGTGTTCACCTGACCTCTTCTCTGTACACTAAAGGCAGGGCCAGCTCTCTGGTGTCTCGTCTTACAAGGAAGCTAATTCCATCATGGGAGCCTCACTCCATGACCTCATCTAACCCTCATCACCTACCTAAGGCTCCATCTCTAAATACTAGCCATTGGCAGTCTGGGCTTCCATATATGAATTTTGGGGAGGCATAAACAATAAATCCATAACATCTTTTTAAGTAGGTGTGTTTTTGCATCAGTATGGGTGAAGGAACTCTGAAACCATTTCAGATATATTACGAGACTGAGCAAACTGTGGAAGAAAAAATACAAATATGAAATGAAGGAAGCCATGGGGGTAGTCTGGAATTGGGAATATTGGTATAAACTCATGACTTCAAAATATACATATGTGCTATATACGTGTGTATATGTATATACATGCATGTGTATATATGTGTGTGTGTCAGTTTATCACCTCTCAGCTCCAAATGCACCCTTCGGTATCTGCACTGGTAAAACAACAGAATTCTATTAAGCATTTCTCCTTTAATGTGAGCATGATGGTAAGCGTTTTCAGTAGAGGGCACTGGAGGCACATTATGGGAGGAAGAGAATTCCCAAAGGTCATGAGGGCGGGGAGATGCTGGGTGGGTGTGAGGAAATCCAGTAGAAACTGCCACAGCCACTGGCTCAGAACACAGTCTCTCTTGTGACCTCTCGGCCTTTGGCTAGTGACATTTCTGCAGTCCCCTCACCACAGAAACCAGAGCCCCTGCCACCTGTTCTCCCAGCTGTCCATGGCCTGGAAGGCCGCACACTGAGTGGTCAATTCCTTCTGTAAGCCCCCTTCCTCCAAGTCCCCGTGTGGCCCATTCACTCTGAAAGCCTTCTGTCCCCAGACTGCCCCTGCATAACACATCACCAGCTGGTGATCACCTGCTCCCCTGACAGCTCTCCAAAGGGTTGTTTACTGCTTGCCTTCAGACCAGCTCCAGTCTTGCTAAACCAACAAACTTCTCTGCTATCTGCTGGGATGAATCACACCTTTGCCAGTGAGATCTGAACCCCCTTCCAAGCTTGTCTTTCCTTGGGTCCTCACCCTCAGTCCTAGGGCCCCATATAGTTTCTTTGTATCTACTGTAACTCTTTTATCAGTTAATAATTTTTATGTTAAACCTTCCCTGTTTAACCTACCATGTGGTCTCTGTCTCCTGACTGACCCAGACCTCCACAGTACATATATTTGTGGTATATATCCACTAAAAGGGTCTGGTGGCAATGAAAGCCTAGTATCAATGATCACATCTAGAGGCCAGATCTTGGTTTCTAATACCATATCCCTCCATACCCCCACAAAAGCAGAATTTCTCCTCAGAGAAATTAAGTACAAGATGAGGCTGGGGCATCTTCTTATGTCCCAAAGTAAAGAGGCACTCCCAATGGCTGGAGTATCAAAAGAACACATCAGCCTGAAGGAGCTTCTACTGACCAGATCTGGAACAATTTGAGCAAACTGGGTATAATTAAGTTTAATAAGCATGGAAGAAAAAAACGGAGTTCAGAAAATTGAGTTTAAGAAAAATCCATGAGTTCACACTGGTCACAGACAGGTGGGTGGATGGATGGATGAACACGGTAGAACAAAGAGCTCTTGCTTACACAGAATATCCATATATGCAGGGAGAACTGGAGCTGAAAATCACCATTTTGCAACCATCACAGTAAAGGCTGGTTCAAGCAAGAATCAATGGATGATCAACCACGTAGGAAATTCTGGTAAGGAACAGGATATGTGCATTGTTCTAAAGTATCCTCCACTGACTGCTTGTAAATGCAAGGGGAAAACACAGTAACTACACAGCAAGAACATCAGATCAAAATTAACATCAGCAACAAGGGGTAGACAGATGCTGTGTGCCTTCACATGTGCTACCCTAAGAAAGACACAACATCCAATATCACTTATGGAGGATTCAGCTGGGGATGATTAACCTGAATTTCAGATAAACTCCAAATGCAGAACATCCTATTAAAGAGGGGGAGGAGTGTTCTTCCAAAATGTCAATGTCAAAAAAGACAAAAAACAAAAACAAAACCCTGAAGAACTGCTCCAGATCAAAGGGGCTTACAGATACATAATAACTAAATGCAACAGGTGATCCTAAACTGGATCCTGTACTAGAGAAAAAAAATTGACAAAAGTGGAATATGGATAATACATTAAAGTACTGAATTAATGTTAAATTTCCTGAAGTTGGTAACTGTACTATTGTGGTGATGTAACAGAATGTCCTTATTCTTAGTAAATATACACTGAAATAGTTCAGATAAAAGATCAAGATACATATTCTCAAATGGTTTGGGAGGGGGACACACACACAGAGCATGGGAAGGAGGAGGGCTCAAGGGAAGGAGGGAGCACATAAGAGAAATGAGTGCAGGTTAGCAATAGGCGATTTTGGGTAGAGACTGAGCGTTCTTTTTACTTTCTTGTAACTTTGGTATAAGTCTGAAATTATTTCCCAATAAAAAGGTTTTAAAATGCCTTTTATCCAAGGTTCTAAGACATACATTAAAAACTTCTCTGGAGTAAGCATGCAGCTCTGCCACAATACTCAAAGCAGTGTTGTCTGAAGCAACATAGCCCAAATGCTAGCCAGCGGCCACATGTGCCAATCGAGCACTTGAGATGTGGCTAATTCGAACTGATATATAACAGATTTCAAAAATTTAACATGAAAAAAGAATATAAGTTATCTCATTAATAGTTTTTACATTGATTACATGTTGAAATAATATTTTAGATATACTGAGTTACATAAAACATTAATTTCATGTTATTTTTTACTTTTAATGTAGCTACTAAAAAATTTAAAATTATATATGTGGCTCATAAAATGTTTCTATTGCACATTGCTGATCTAAAATACAATATTTTTTTTTAAAGAGGTATTGATCTCAGGTGCCTGGGTGGCTCAGTCAGCTAAGCATCTGCCTTCAGCTCAGGTCATGATCTTGGGGTCCTGGGATCAAGCCCTGTTGGGCTCCCTGCTGAGCGGGGAGTCTGCTTCTCCCTCTCCTTCTGCCCCTCCCCCCTGCTCATGCGCACACGTGTTCTCTCTCTCTCAAATAAAATCTTTAAAAAAAACAGTAAAGAGGTATTGATCTCTTAAACAAGTATGTCATTACTAGGGGAAAATGTCAATTTACATTTCAGATCCTGACTTCCTTAAAATAATTTCAATCTTGGAAATAAGGTAGATAGTTAGGCTTTCTTAATGCATAACTAAGGCGAAAGAACATTTTAAGGCCTAGAAAATAGGAAAGAGCTCTTTGGTCGTGTTGTTTAGGTAATTCCCTAATTAGTCACAAATGCTATCTATAGCAAATTTCCTGAAGAGGGGAAAAAGAAAATCTAAAACCATGAAAATATCAAGTTAAGTGGAGAGACAACAGCTGGTTTTTTTTACATTTTTGTTTTCAAACTCTGAGTAAAATGAATAAAATCAACTTCCCAAGTCCTACACATTAACTTAAAGCATCCTTATCAAGAAGGCCATTAAACATTATTTATTTCTGCTACTAAGGAGTTACAAAATAGACCTTACCAACAACCATGTTATTTCCAAGGTTATTTATTTTTTTATTTTAAGGCTCTGATTAACGACCATGCCCTTAAACTCTAAAACCTAAGAAGCAAAGAGAGAGAACAGAGCTCAGACCGACAAAATTGGTTTTCGTCTTGAGCACTGTTACAGGGTCACATGCAGCAGGAAGAGGTTGGAGGTGAGCTTGAACAGGGTTACTCCAGGACAAAAAAAAAAGGCCCCTGGGACAGAGACAATTTCCTCTGTATTTAGTAGACCAAATCTAAGTAGGCCAAGTGGAAAAAACAACAAATGCCAGTAAAGATTCCATAAAACAGCAACAATGAGGAAGAGAAACCAAATGTAGGTTGCCAGAAGGTACAACAGAAACACCCAGCAGTATAATCTTGGGCAAAACGCACAGGCGTGTTTGTTTTGGAAGTTCAGAGTCAAGCATGTGGGTGGACCCAATTAGAAACACCAAACTGAGGCACAGCATAGAGTCTCGTGTTCTCTCTCCCTTCCCGCACCCTCCCAGGCGCAGCCCAGACCACATCCCAGAGAGATGACTTGACTCAACTTCGGACAAAAAACCACCTATTAGAGCATGCTACCCACCCCCCAGGACACTATGCATCCACTCTGCATTATGCCCGTGCCCTCCCTGCAGAAGGATCAACAGGTGGCTCCGTGACACCTGAGGCCACAGGTCAGGTTCTATGAACTCAGATGGAAGCAGAAAGGATGAGTGAGCTCCGCTTAAAACAAAGTCAGGAATGCCTTCCAGATAAGGAAGCTGTACACGAGGTGACCAACGTTCCAGAATCCCAAACCTATAATAAAATACTAGCACAAGCCCAGCCTCCCTCCTAGCAAGAACACCTCCAACCTGCTCCTAACTCCTCACCTGCCTCCCACCTCACATTCCATTCCCATATTTTGCAAACGTGAGGCCACTTCTCATCAGAAAGGCCATGGCTCCACTGTTTCAGCCTTGGAAGGAAATGCAGATGGGTACAATAACCAAGGAACACAGTGAGTCTAATAATACATAAATAAGAACAAAGACTTATGAGCTCTTTCATGTATACTGTCTGCGGATTCCAACTTCAGTCACCACCACTTTAGGTGGGAGGTGTCATTGTTCCCTTACGGATAATACAACCGCAGCACAGAGGCAATCTGGTTCAGGAGTCCATAGTTCACCCATTAATAACTCATGAACACAGATTCTACAGTGGGGGAAATATTCATTTGCCCAGAACTTCAGTAATAATCTCATTCACTCTCATTGGACATGATGTAGCTTGAAGCTACTTCCCTTGGAGGCTATTACCAAAAAAATTATTGCCTTGTATCCACATCCCTCTCTCATCCTCTCTAGCAGAAATACACCCAAAAGACTGTGTTTTCCATGTGTCTAAGTTACCTGCAGACATGATTATTTATTTCTTTTAGGAGGAAAAAAATTTTAAACAAATTGGTAAAGGAAAAATAAACAATGCCATCTTTTTAACAAATTCTATTTTCTTAATAAGATATAATTCTATTATATTCTCATTTTTGTTTAGGGGGGAAATCTGTATTTAATGCTTTTAAGAACCTTCAAAAAATATCTTAACAGGAGATTTCTGATATAAGATATCAAACTAAAGATGACCCTAATCCTTCTCTTAGAAACCACTTCACACAGGGGCGCCTGGGTGGCTCAGGAGGTTAAGCGACTAGCTCTTGGTTTTGGCTCAGGTCATTATCTCCTAATCGGGACATCAGCCCAGCTCGGGGGGAGTCAGCTTCCCCTCTGCCCCTGCCTCCACTAGCGTACTTCCTCTCTCTCTCTCTCTCACACGCATGCAGGGCATGTGCTTTCTATAAATCTTTAGAAAAAAAAAAAAGAAAGAGAAATCACCTCACAGCAAGGAGCATGAATACAAACACAAAGGCCATCTTCAATGATGCCCAAATCACAGCATATGAAGACAGAAAATGGATAAGGAGTAGCAAGTGGATTCCCAGAATAGAGCAAGGCCAAACTGAGTGCCTGCAGAGAGATGCCAGGAACAGAAAGCCTAGAAAGGTTCAGGCATAAGCCCAGGTCCTGGGAGAAAAGCCACACACAAGTCAGCCTGGCACAGGCCAGCAGAGGATGTTCCTTCCCTCGGAGCACTCCTGGTGAAAGCAGGCAGGCTTCTCCCTCACAGCACCAGACAGTGACCGCTCATTCTCCTGGCAGCACGAACCACAGACAGCAGCCTTGGGGACCTGGCACAGGGAAGATGGTAACAGGGACTGAACCTCGGGTGATTTTCCAAGAGGTTAAGAGGATGGAATCTGGGGTGCCTGGGTGGCACAGCGGTTAAGCGTCTGCCTTCGGCTCAGGGTGTGATCCCGGCGTTACGGGATCGAGCCCCACATCAGGCTCTTCCGCTATGAGCCTGCTTCTTCCTCTCCCACCCCGCCTGCTTGTCTTCCCTCTCTCGTTGGCTGTCTCTATCTCTGTCGAATAAATAAATAAAATCTTTAAAAAAAAAAAAAAAGAGAATGGAATCTAAGGGGCTCCTGGTTCAGTCTCAACTCTGTCAATTAGGAGAGATGCGTCACCTTGGGCAAGCTGTTTAACCCCTCTGTACCTCAGTTTCCTCAGCTATAAAATATGATAGTAACAGGTTCAAAATGAGAGAGTTGATGTCAAGACTGAATGAGTTAAAGCTCTTAGAATAGTGTCTAATACACAGCAAGCACTAAATGAATACTAGCTCCTTGTCCTCCTATCGCTATCTCTTCCCCCAGCATACATGTGTGCATACACACACACACACCCCCCCTTAGCTCTTGAATGCTGGCAGCAGAAGTAAATTCACAGGCATGTGACTAGAAGGGCCTTATCTAAAGAAACTGAACAACCCCAGAGAAATATGCTTGGATGCTGACATTTGGCAGTTAGCAACAAAACAGTCAGTTCTCCCCCAGATTACTCCACAGTAAAATCCACCATCTGAAACATCATCCCATGTACACATACACAGAAGTGCCAAACAGCTTTACAGTCGTAAACATGTTTGTGAAATTCCAGAATATCTACGATAAAGAGCAGTTGCCAAAACTTCCAGATTTTTTTAAGAGGATTTAGAATAATAATAATCACAGCCAACTTATAAAGCCCACATGATATACCAGGCACTCTTCTAAATGCTTTACATACAGCTACTCACTTAACCTTACAACAAGTCTACATGAGAAAAGTACTATTTGTAAACCATTTCACAAATGAGAAGATTAACAGTACACAGAAGTTAAACAATATACTTAAAGCTAGGATTCAGAGTCTAGCTTCAGGGCCTTAACTACTATGCTTCTCAATAATAACTCTCCAAGTCTGAAGACTATGGAAAAATGCTTTCAAAATTTGGAAGGAACCAACCTAGAAATCTATACCTAGACAAACTATCAATCAAGAGTGAAGGAAGAATTAAGACACTTTCAGACATACAAGTCTTGAAATTCATGACTTACAAATTATTTCTTAGAAAGATACTGGTGATTATGCTCCAACAAAAGAACGAGTTAAACCAAGAAAGAGAAAGATACAAGGTCGAAGAAACAAGAGATATAGCAGAAGTAAGAGGCAAAGGAAATTCTCAGGGTGATGAACAAAGGGAAGTTCAGGAAGTCAGCTGGGCAGCAGGTCCATAGAGCTACCAATCCAAAGAGCAACAGGAGGACAAAGGACTCCCAGACAGAGGTCTCCAGGTAAAAAAAATAAAAACAAAAAGAACCAATACATCATCTTACTGGTTTGAATATGCAGAAACATACTGAAGATGCCGAAAGATTCAGAACAGATGAAGAAACCAAACCACCAGGAAAAATAAAACTTTTTTTTTTTTTTTAGGTTTTATTTATTTATTTGTCAGACAGAGAGCGAGCGAGCTCAAGCAGGGGGAGCAGCAGGCAGAGAGAGAAGCAGGCAGAGGGCCAAACAAGCTCCCCGCTGAGCAAGGAGCCAGATGTGGGATTTGATCCCAGGACCCAGGGATCATGACCTGAGCCGAAGGCAGATGCCCAACCAACTGAGCCACCCAAGCGTCCCAAAATATAAGACTATTTTTATCACAAAGGGAAAAAATGCTGAACAGTAAAGGAAATATAATCATAGTATCCTACTTGACTCGCCTGGGCACAATATTGACACAGTTTAAATAACGTAAACACTGCATAATGAGTTAACCAATTATGATAGAGCAATACTGGGATGATTAGCTTGCAGGGCAAGGTTGGGCGGAGTGATCAAGGAAGGGAGAGATAAATCTCCACCTGCCAAGATAGGAAAGAAACCAACAGATAAAATCCCAAAACTGATTAATCAAACAGGTAATAATAAAAGCCTTTGGTGAACAGCCTGGACAGGAGGCAGAGGAAGGAGACAGAAGTAAGAACACTTACTTTTCATTATTAGCATTTACCCACGTGTAAGTATTCCTGTGATAAAGATGAACCCACACTACTGAGCCCTGGTGTAAAAATAGATAAACCAGTTTAGGTGACACAAAACTCTAATCTTCATATACAGAAACAGTCTTATTTTGGCTCTTTGCTAGAACAGCTCCCTGTTCAAAATAACAACTGGTAAGACACATTTAAAAGAGCTGTTTCTCACATACACCTTCCATCTACAATACCTGGTTACACTCTTTATTCCAAGAGTCTTACTAGAGCCATTCGTACATTATCATAGTATCACAGTGACATGTTTACACGGTACTTCTTGAAGACTATTATTTCCATAATAAACTACATTAAAATTATAAATACAATAATATGTAAATTATAAAAACATAATAAACCCATTAAAATAACCAAATAAATTCCATAATAAATTGAGTCAATGCTGTCAATTCAGTTTTCCACAGTGGTGGATCAATGCACCGAACTGAAAGATCATTTTTATACCCACGTGATTTTTTTCAACACTTCTTTTTGAATACAACAGTCTTCTAATGGTCTTAGAATGTAACCCAAACCAAAAGCAGTACCTCTTTCATTCCATAAACATACATCATTATTGCTTTTTCATCATAACTACTCACAGTCCAGTGTTCCCAACCCACACAGCTCCAATACTTCACCAAACTCTTCACCATTCAAAACACAGTCACTCATAACTCCGTTTATCTGATCACTATGGTTCACCTTTGCTGTAGCAGTGTCTTACAGAAGGAAAAACAGTCAGACATGAATTTTATCCCAGGTCTGCCATCACCATCTCGCTCCTCTATACCCTGGATAACTTCCAGAACATTTCTAAACCTCAGATTCTTCAGCTGTGTAGAGGAATAAAACAGAGCAGCAGAGAACTGTTACAAGAGCTAAAAATAATAATAATAATAATAATAACAGACATAAAACACATAGAAAATTGTGGCCACATAACACATGGCAACTGTCACCAGCAGTTACTGTCACCAACTTCATTTGCATGCAAACCATATCCGTCCTCTGACACAAAGGTCACCTGGGCGGGAACTGCTCCTTGGTTGTTGTGGAGCCAAAGCCCAGCAGTGGCCAACCGACAGTGGGCTCTCAAGTGTGTACAGAACCCAAAGGGGCTCCGAGATCCAGCTCACGCCCCAACCCCATCCCCAGAAAGCATTACCAGCCACTCTTGCCAAGGTTTCACCCTCTGCTCCACTGCAGCACTCTGCGGCCCAGCACACCCACCACCCAGGTTTTCAAGTCTATTCTAAAAAGGAAAATACAGGGGCGCCTGGGTGGCACAGTCAGTTAAGCATCTGCCTTCGGCTCAGGTCATGATCCCAGGGTCCTGAGATTGAGTCCCGCATCAGGATTCCTGCTCAAGAGGGCACCTGCTTCTCCCTCTGCCACGCCCCCTCCTTGCGTGTGCATGTGTGCGCTCGTGCTCTCTCTAAGAAATAAATATAATCTTTTAAAAAATAAAATTAAATTAAAATTAAAAATAAAAAAGAAGATACATCCCTCACCAGGAAAATTAACTATGGCTACATTTCCGAAATATAAAAAAATATTTTTTAAATACCACATTTGCTTCATTCATATATTGCTCCATCTTCCCAGTCTCACCATGAAGATCCTCTTATCCCATTTTTCCCACTCAGAAAATCTTTAATACTAACACTGGAAGACAAAAATGGATCAACCTAGTAGATACACTTTTTTGTTTTAAATACCCTTCCAGAATATGAAATTAGGTAAGTTCCCATTGTTTGTTTCATTGTCATTATAATACAAGTTTATCTGAAAAAGCGTTAAGAAAGGCCGAGGGACTGTCGTATTCATATCTTTAATTAGCTGTACATAATTAAACTTTCAAATCTCTTGTGCACACCAACAAAGCCCCAAATTTCTGCAGCCCTGAGCTGCTTCTGCCGCCACTGCACCTGCAGGGCGATCCTAAAGAGGGCTTTCCCCTATCCACTGCAGGCAAAGAACAGCTGCCTCTGGTTCTCTGAGAGAACCCTGAGCAGCAGTCTCTGCTCTCTGAATGCGATGTGCCTATGTGGTGAACACTTGAAAGGCTTACCTGGGAAGGAAACAAGACAGACATGGTCACCTAGCATACTGAAATATGCTCACACAAATAAGCAGAGGTGACTGCTTTACCAGAAGAGCCACATAAAGTGAGTCACTAACAAATTATCTTTAACTCAGGTCATGAACACGAGCATGTAATCTTTCAAACTTGACTATAACTGCACGCTGATACATTAAGCCCAGAAACAGCTACATCTGAGCATTGTGTAAATCAGATAGATTACTAAGGAGCACCTTGCTTAAACCTTCTGCCATGGATTAACTGGAATATAGAATGCCCCAATATGAATAAATTCCCCATACAAACCAGAGTATACCTATACACAGTAAACATTTCATAAAATAGTGGGAAGAGCAAAGTATATCAACCTCTTATCAACTGTGGTGGATTTGTTCCAGGGATGGCACAATATACATATAGGTCCTTGTCCTTGTCCTTGTCCAGCCAGACCCCAAATGCATCTTCCTGGGGATGCACCTGATGTGATAAGGTGAATACAGACACATGCTTAGGCTGGAGCCAAAGGAAACCCAGCCTTGTCAACTGGTAACCCTCTTACACTGTTGGCGGGAATGCAAATTGGTACAGCCACTTTGGAAAACAGTAGGGAGGTTCCTCAAAAGTTAAAAATAGAGCTACCGTATGACCCAGCAACTGCACTACTGGGTACTTACCCCAAAGATACAGACGTAGTGAAAAGAAGGAGCACATGCACCCCAATGATCATAACAGCAATGTCCACAATAGCCAAACTGTGGAAGAAGCCGAGATGCCCTTCAACAGACAAATGGATAAAGAAGATGTGGTCCATATATACAATGGAATATTACTCAGCCATCAGAAAGGATGATTACCCAACATTTGCATCGACATGGCGGCAACTGGAAGGGATTATGTTAAGTGAAATAAGTCAAGCAGAGAATATCATATGGTTTCACTTGTATGTGGAACATAAGGAATAGCATGGAGGACATTAGGAGAAGGAAGGGAAAAATGAAGGGGGGGAAATCAGAGGGGGAGACAAACCATGAGAGACTGTGGACTATGGGAAACAAACTGAGGGTTTTAGAGGGGAGGGGAGTGGGGGATGGGCTAGCCCCGTGATGGGTATTAAGGAGGGCATGTATTGCATGGAGCACTGGGTATTATATGCAAACGACGAATCATGGAACATTAGATCAAAAACTAAGGATATACTGTATGGTGACTAACATAACATAACATAATAAATAAATAAATAAATAAAATATCTACACTGTCATGAATTAACTAAAAAAAAAAAAAAAAAGGGGGACACCAAGCACCTTCAGGGCACACAGAAGAGAGAAACTGCTTCTCGGAGGCCAGAATGTAGCTTAATCTTCTTGCATCACTCAGGAAAAAAAACTGCCTAAATTCTATTTCTCAAGGCCCTGCTCAAAGGTCATCTTCACAACAAAAGCTGCGGTAAACTTCAGCCTTAATTTTTCCAATGACCCAACTCTTTCTTTCCATACTTAACTGAAACACACATGGAGAAAGAGACATCCAGGTACACACCTCGCCTTTACTGCTAGACTATGGACTCCCGTCGGGCATAATCCATAATTTATCTTGGCCCATAGTGGCAAGTACACAGCACCCAGCCCACAACACAGATGCAATAAATATCTACTGACTGCATATGTGTTTTCAAATCTTAACTGTGAAACAAAAATCGAAAAACACTGTCTCTGGCCTCATGAGTCAGACTAGTAATGAAATGTAAGGGTATTAAATAGCATTACAAGGGCTAGACGGTAAGAATGCAGCTAAGTAAACAGGGTGTATGAGGCACACACAATATCATCATCCACATACACAGCACCCACCGTTTTCAAAGCCCTTGCAAAACTGTACCTTCATAGGTTCTTACAACAACTCTGGAAGAAAGGAATTATTATTTCAATTTAACCATGAATAAACTAATGACGTGAATGACTTGGACAGGACCACACCAGCTAGTTAAATGGTAGAGCTAGAACTACTTATAACAGACATATGGAAAAAAAGGAACAGAAATGGGAAAAGAAGCCAGCACCCCAGGAAATAAAACACAGTCCTCTCTTCCATCCATCACTATGATACCACGATGGGTGATCACAAATCTGCCAACTTACCTTTTTGTGAAGAATTCATAAGGAAGAGAAAAAAAATTTGCAATGACTTTTCATTGGCTTTAATCCAAAATTAGCCACATTTTCTCACTAGAATTAGTGTATAGATCCTTAAATATGTTAAATTCTGTGTGTATGTTTTTAAATCAAAAGTGGTTTTCAAATCTCAAAGTTTAAGAAAGTTGATCATCACCATGTACAGTGGTACGAAAACAGGACCAGGCTTGGCATATGTATGTAAGTATATGTATACATACGTACGTGTAGATGTGTGCATTTGTGTGTGTGCAGTAAGTATAGAGGTATTTATAAAACATAATTCCTTGGATAAAACCACTTTTTTCATATGAAAAATTCAAATTCAAACGAAGTTTTTTATATAACTCAAGCTTTCATACAGTGATGGGGGGGGCATAAAATGGCACTATCACTTTGGGAAATTGGCGATTTCTACTAACCCTAAATGTATGCCTACACCAGGACTCAGAAATTCCACCGTGCATGCACAGATCCATAAAAAAAACACAAACGTTCAGAGCAGGTTTAGCCAAAACACCCAAAAAATGGAAGCAACCCAAATGCCCATCAATACAGGCATGGAAAAACTGTGCCTTCTTCCTTGAATGGAAGACTAACATCAATCAAAAAGAACAAATTAACAGCACACACAACAGAAATGGATCTCACAAACAGGACAATGAGTGAGAAAAGCCAGACACAAAGGGTATATGATGAATTTACGTGACGTTCAAGCACAGGCACAACTTATGTGGGTCACCTCTCAGCGTGGGGCAGAGCCTAGAAAGGGGCCGCAGGTACCTGCGAGGGCGGATGGAATGTTCTACAACTCGATCTGGATGGAGGGTACTTGGGTGACTGCACATATGCATAATCACTGAGATGTAAGCCCAAGATTAATGCACTTTATTGTACGATCTACTTCAAAAATATTCTCCCTCTTTTACAACTATCCGGTAACCATGCATGGACATTTTATGATGGATTCCTCCTCCCAAGAAAACACACAAATAGTGAACAGGGAGCATGAATACTGTTAGCATGCTATGCAAGTACATCACTTCTTTTAAATGCGTACCTAACGCTTAAACACTGCTCACCAAACACTGGCCGAATGGATTTCACAGGTGGTAACAACTGTTTATGTTTTAGAAGCCCACAGAAATCCATATATATGTAGAGACAGCATAATATCCTCAATATAAGACACCCATCAGATATGAAAAACTATGGCTCTTGTCCAATTACTTCTGTCACCTCTGTCCAATGAATTCCTTTGTTCTTGTTCTTCCAAGTACAAGAAATACAAGGCAGGTGTTAAAACCGTCACCCAGAGCAAGGCAGATGCTAACCGAGTAAGGTGAAATGACAACACCACCTTCACTGTTTACAGTGCCAGTCTCACACACGGGCACAACTCTTTGTTATGCAGTCAGGCTGAACAAAAAGGTTGAGAGCACGACTCGCTGGCTGGGATCATCTAATCGAACCTCCCAGCCTGGGCAGAGAGCCGCCCTGGCGTCCCTGCTGGTGCGTAGCCCACCGCCGGGACAGGAGAGTGAGGGCACCTAAGAGAACGGACACACTCGGGGAGGGACACAGGCCACGGGGAACCGTGTCCGCCTTAACACGTTCCCCCCGGGACACCGGAGACAGAAATCACAGTTCGAAAAGTGTCACTTGGCAGCAAGTGGAGCAAAGTAAGTTCTGAACCCACGGGAAGGGGGCTCAAGAGTACCACCCCAAGCGATCAGACAAAAAGTGCAACAAACCCCAGCTCACCTCGCTATTGTGGCCCCGCAGGTTGAAGTTTATTCTCTGTGGCGTGTTTCTGTCCCGGCGGCAGTGGCTCGAGGTGAAGGTCACCCCGACAACGCCCCGGCCGTTGCCCGTGGCCAACCAGCCCTCCTCATAGTAGCGCCTGCGGCACACCGGCTTCTCCTTCTCACTCTTGGGAACACGCCCCTTCCAGGACAGGCAGAGGATGTTGGAGTCGCTGCAAAGGACAGGCCCATGTTCCACCGCTGCATACATACTTTTTTCCAGCGAATTGTTTTATTTAAAAAGTAATGCTGAATGCCGAAAAACTTAAACCAATGCTTTTCATGGATCAACTGATTGATTTTTGTGGTTGGCTTGCGTTATTTTCCCCGACCCCTTTTAATGAAGACTGACCTGAATCTAACTACAAGGTCAGTATTTTATAAAGAGCCACCAAATGCATAGTGAAAAAATTCCTCTAGAAAAGATGATGGCAGTCTGCTAGGAAAAGGTAATGCTTAAAAACAACATGCGTCCATTTTTATTTTCAAGTCCTTAGAGGAAGAGTGTCATTAACACGTGCTGATCAAGAAAGGGGGTTTTCTTCTTTTTACTCAACTTGGTTATTCTCATTCAGCCTGAGATTCCAGTTTAGTGTAATATGATTCCAGAGACAAAGGGTTGCAAATACATAGATTTCAAGTAACTTAAGGCTTTAAAGAATCCCTCGAGCTGGAATTTCTCTTCAAAAGTTCAGATGCAGAGACAGAACACGTGGGATCATCTTCCTTCTGAAGCCACCCTCTGGCATGTTTTCTCAACTAGACAAATTTCTGCTGCTGAAGCTGAAAAAGATTGCATAAAGGGAAAAAAAGGCACACAAACCGTGCAAAACAGACCAGAGTTTGTGCAGACAGCAGTCCAAGTTCAGAAAGAAAAAAAGACTCTCCCCACTGTTCTGAACCAGAAACTTCCCACCTCAGGGCCCGGCCTGGCTTCCCAGCAGGCAGGTTGCTGTGTCCTGGCAGAGAGCTGGGCTCCATCTGACTGGCCCTCCACAGACCGGTGCACTCTTCAGTGCCATAGAGGCGGAGAGAGAAAACCCCTTCGCTCACAGAGCCAGAAGGTTCTAAAGCTCTTTAAGTGGCACACGTGTTTGCATTGGGTGAATCCTAAATCCTCTCGTTGACAAAACGGAGCCTCACTACAGGATTCTATCTCTTTTGCCCCGTCTCCTTCTTCTCTCCCCTACTGGCTTCTCCCCTTTCTGTTCCTAAAGATACCTATTTTTCCATCTTGAAGGAAAAGACTATTTTCAGAATTAAGTACATCAAGTACTCTTCCTCCTACATGCAAGTCTTCTTGGACTCAACAGGGAAGAGAAGCCCTTAACGTGAAAACAGACAAGAGTTGGGTTCTTCCGCACTGTTTCCCTAGAGAGTCAGCAGGCTGTGCTGATGGGCGCTCTCCTGCTCACATTCAGAGATGCTTCCAAATGCCACATGTACAGTCCAAGGAAAGGAAGCTTTACTTGGATGTTCCTTGATACTTATTTTGTAAATACTGGTTTCAATTGCTACTTTAAAATATTATCCTATAGATACGGGAAAGGAAAAGGGAAATAATAAATTAAAACTTCGAGAATACAGTTAACTGAAAAAGGCAAAGGAACCAGTTCAATGTTCAAACTCGTTCCATCATACCTGACCTTGCTTTCCTGAAGTCATACACAGCCAGAGTTACTTCTCAGTCCAGAGTTTTGAAGTCTGTCCAAATCACCAAAAACACTGGAAAATAAAGTGCAAAACCCACTGCATGATGCCGCCCGCGCTGCCTGACACCACACTTCTCCCCCGGCCACCTTCTCACTTAGTTCCTTCTTTAAACTGCAGAGGTATTTTTGAGGCTTGAACTGTGCAAGTTTTTTTTTCTTCTTTTTGCAAACTTTCTTTACCCGTGAAGACCATGTGGAAAACTGACCATTAGTAACATATTTTTCTCCCCGGGCTCCTGAGCCCAGTAGTGTCAAGTTGCTCCATCTGATTCTTAAATTAATTTTCATCAGTTGTAAAACTCTTCAAGTGTGCACAAGAATGAGCCTGTCTTCTGGTGTCAATGTGTATGTGTACAAAGGAGGTCTTAGATATACACAGACATACGCTCTTCGATGGGCACCAAAGCGTCTGTCTTCCTAGTCATTTCAGGAACCATCTGATTAATCACAGCTTGAAGGCCCTGGAGTCTTACAAATCTGTAAAACAAAATAGGATATATATATAAATATATACATATAAATATATATAAATATAAATATATATATATATAAAGAACTTTAATACACTGATGAAGATAGGTTCTAACTGAATAACCGCTGTAACTGAAACTGGGAGACCCCATCTTTACACACACACACACACACACACACACACACACACACACACACCCAAATAGAGCTACTGATTGCTCAAATTCAAATAGTAAAAGGGTACACCTAGCCAGCTCATAGACAACAGACAACATAAGGAGTTTGAATGCCATGGAGCATTTATTCAATCTGCCAGCAGCTGGGCATATTTGAATGAAACCATCCCCTCTGTTCTCCCACACCATGCCATCCTTTCTAAGACTCTGGGTCCTGCATGTGCAACTCAATCCCTCCAGGGGCCATCATTCTAGTTAAGCAGGGAACCTCAAAAAGGAGATTCAAGAGGCTCAGGCAAGTTATCTGATTGGTTTTTTCACTACAGGTGAAAGCTGCTGCCTGAAAACACAAGAAGCAAGGGCCTTTAAAAATGCCTCTATCCCTGATTGCTGGCAGGTCAGACCAAAGAACAGCTGTTTTCATAGCTTTTAAGCTGTCTACTAGTGATAAAGTCCTAGAGAATCTATCTCCAGCAAATCCATCCTTTATTCCTTCCTACTGCCATCAGTCCAGGTCTGCATCACATCCACAAAAACACTGCACAACATGGTCCCCACCTTCCAGAGGGTCCTCGGGGTGACCTTTCTAAATTTCAAGGTTACTTGAAGAACCTACACTGTTCTCCCCTGGCCCAGGCAGTCCCCTAGAGGGCTAGTTAAACAGCCTAGCTCCACCCAAAACACCTGTCACTGAAAGTCCATGCATTTTCTAGCCAGTACCACAGAGATATTCAAACCCCAGCAAGACCCTTCTCCTCTTCTCCAGCCACTCTTCTCCTCCCGGTCCAGCCCTGCCTGTGTTACACTGTTGCATCTGGCCACTTCCTGCCCCCCAAAGGGCTGTGCCCTTCCTCTCCTTCAAGTCTCCACTCCTTGCCAAACCCCTACACACTTTCCTTAAAATCCACCTACAATAGTACCCGTTCTGTGAAGCCTCCCAGAGCACCTTGCATTACCTTCCCTAACGCACTCATCATGCCACACTCGAACACTCTTCTCTTATGCTCCTAGTGGCTGGGAACCTATCTTTCTCATTCCTGGCGTAGAGTCCGGTGTAAACTAGGTATTCAAGTAAAAGTTTACAGGAGGCAGGCAGGAGCAAGGCAGCAGCTACACACAATTTCCTTGAGCTATTCTAATTCAGATGAGTCATAATATATATATTTGTATGAGCCTATAAATCAAAACCACTAAATTTTCTCAGGCATTCTCTCAAGGAAGCACTTGTACTTGAGGGAAAAAAAGTAAAAACAAATGCTATAAAATTCAAATTAACACCAAGTTTCTCCTCCTAAAATGCTAATACCACTGTATAATATAGCCTTAGTCCCTATTCTGACTTGGGACAGCCACAGATGGGAAAAGCAGACACAACTTCTCAAGACCCAGCTATATATACACAGGTTTTAAACTATTTAACAGCAGAATCCATGATTATTAAAGCATCCACTTTATATATGACCAGTGTAAGCTGTCAATTCCCCTGAAATCCTCATAGGGAATCCATAGGGTCAAAATTATTTTCATAATAATACTAAGACATTAATTTGCCTTCTTCACTGTACTGACAATTGTATCAATGGTGCAAAAGCAACAGTGGGTCAAACTCAGCTCGTTAGCACCAGTGAAAGCACTCGTACCAAAATCTATCAGTACTCATGGGGATTTTTAAAAAACGCCAGACTCACTTAACAATATTCTTGATGCAGGGGCACCTGGGTGCCTCAGTAGGTTAAGCGTCTGAATCTTGATGTTGGCTCAGATCGTGGTCTCAGGGTCATGAGATCAAGCTCCGCGTGGGGCTCTGCACTCCACGAGGAGTCTGCTTGAGGTTCTCTCTCTCCTTCTCCCTCTGCCCCATCTCTTTCTCTCCTTAAATAATAAACATGGGGCACCTGGGTGGCACAGTAGGTTAAGCATCTGACTCTTGGTTTCGGCTCAGGCCGTGATCTCAGGGTCCTGAAACAAGAGCCCTGCATAGGGTTCTGCTCTCAGTGTGGAGTCTGCTTGAGATTCTCTCTCCCAATCCCTCTGCCCCTCCTGCTTGTGCTTTCTCTCTCTCTAAAATAAATAACCAAATCCTCAAAAAAATAAAAAAGGAAAAATAACAAATCTTTTTTTTAAAAAGAATATTCTTGATGCAGTACAAATTACTAATTTCATTAAGTCTCAATCATTAGCACACGGTTGGTTAATACTCTGCATTTCAAACCATGCAGTACACAGAAAGCATCCCTCCTAACTCCTGAAGCACAAGGGTGCCCCAGCAAAGGCACCTGCGCTGTCGTGTGAACTGCAGGCTGAACTGCTGTTTGCTGCATGGAGAACCATGTTTACTGCAAAGAATGAATGACTGATTACGGTAATTCAGGCTTGAGTCTTTGGTAGACATTTTCTCAAACATGAACAAAGGGAGTGTGTCACTTTAAGGAAAACAACTGACAGAATTTGCTGTCTATAATAAAAGTTGAGCACTCAAGTTAAAATCAGAACTTTGGGAAAACCAGCGTCTATTACCATGAGCTTGACAGCTTGCCCAAATTTAAAGATATTCTGCACGTGACTGGAGGTAATATTAACAAATGTGAATTTTTTATATTGCATTTCATATTTCATAGTGTGTCAGTATTTGGAAGATTCACAAAACTTGGCAAATCAATATTTTCCAAATGACCAAAGCATGAGGATACAAATTACACTGGAGTAAAAGAGCCATCGAGTTGCAAGAAAGACCAAAGGATTTAGATCTAACCAAGTACAAAAAATTCACCAATAACATTTAAAATTCCCTACTGCTACTAACCTTTAAGAAACTGTCATTTGTTAAGTTTTAGTACAGTGTCAAAAAAAAAAAATCCATGATTATCTGAAAAGATTATTAAAATACTTCCTTTTCCGGGGCGCCTGGGTGGCACAGCGGTTAAGTGTCTGCCTTCGGCTCAGGGCGTGATCCCGGTGTTATGGGATCGAGCCCCACATCAGGCTCTTTCGCTATGAGCCTGCTTCTTCCTCTCCCACTCCCCCTGCTGTGTTCCCTCTCTCGCTGGCTGTCTCTATCTCTGTCGAATAAATAAATAAAATCTTAAAAAAAAAAAAAAAACACTTCCTTTTCCAACTACATATCTGTGTGGTCAAGTTTTCTTTATATATTTTAACAAAAACAGCATACTGCAACAGATTGAATGAAGCAGCAGATATGAGAGGCCAGCTACCTTTTACAGTCAGACATTAAAGATATTTTACCAAAATGTAAAATAATGCCACTCTTCTTGGTAAATGTTTTTAGTTAGAAAATACAAGTTTCGGGGCGCCTGGGTGGCTCAGTCGTTAAGCGTCTGCCTTCGGCTCAGGGCATGATCCCGGCGTTCCGGGATCGAGCCCCACATCAGGCTCTTCCACTATGAGTGCTTCTTCCTCTCCCACTCCCCCTGCTTGTGTTCCCTCTCTCGCTGGCTGTCTCTGTCACATAAATAAAATAAAATCTTTAAAAAAAGAAAATACGGGTTTCTTCACACGAAACGTATTTAAAACATTTAGTAGGATTATTATTTTTATCTGAATTAGTAATTTTTAAAAATTTCTCAGTTTTAATTTCTAGTATGGTAAGTATCAATGGCTAATATGCACATAAACAAAAGCTCCTTTGGGTCTTCAACAATTTTTAGGACTATGAAGGGTCCCTGAGACCAGAAAGTTTGAAAACTACTGATATATGCCAACTCTCCAAAATGTAAGCCTTAAATACTATTATACTAAAGCACGTAAGACAAATTTCTGTAGTAAAAGCACAGACAAAAGTGTTTCATTCTATATATGTGGCTATGCTTTTTAACCCAACTTTTAAAATTATAAAGCACTATACGGGCTAAACAAATAAGGCAAGTGTAAAGGAAAAATGACATACTACTTTAGGTTGACTCAAATGAATAGCAGACACAAAAACCAACAATAAAATACCACAACTGTGATGCCCTGATCACTGAAAGGCTGGCACCTACTCTAGTGCTACCCCGGACAGAAACCCATGATGCCGCACACCTTCCTTCCTGCGTACTCGCGAGGATGAGAAAACGAAGACAGAACTGATCAGCTTCTGAGAGCAGTTCACTATCAATTCAACGCTCCTAAGTAAAAGGGTCTGGTATGGAAAGATTAAAAAGCAACTATTCAACTGAAAGCAGGGACTCCAACAGTATTCTATACCCATGTTCATGGCAGCATTATTCCCAACAGCCCAAAGGTGGAAGCCACCCCAGTGTCAACAGACAGACGAATGGATAAACAAAATGGGGTCTATACATACAGTGGAATATGATTCAGCTTTCAGAAGAAAGAACTTACCAGGGCACCTGCGTGGCTCAGTGGGTTAAGCGTCCGACTCTTGATGTCAGCTCAGGTCATGATCTCAGGGTCGTGAGACTGAGCCCCTCAGAAGATTCTCTCCCCCTCCCTCTGCCCCTCCCCACCCCTCATATGCGCACATGCTCTCTCTTAAAAAAAGAAAAAGAAGAATAAGAAGGAGAAGGAGGAGGAAGAAGAAACTTTCTTTTCTGCTGGACACACACTACAACATGGATGCACCCCGAAGACATTCTGCTCAATGAAATAACAAGGCAGTCACACAACAACAAATCTTGTAAGTACACTTGTATGAAGTACCTAGAAGAGTCAAATTCATAGAGACTGAAAGTAGAATGGTAGCTGCCAGGGGTTGGGGGTGAGGGGACTGGGGAGCTGTTATTTCATGGGTATAGCAGTCCAGTCTGGGATGATGAAAACATTTTTAGAGATGAGCAGTGGCAATGGCTGCAAAAGAATGTGAATGTACTTAAGGCCACTGAGTTGTCTACTTTAAAGTGATTAAAATGGTGGGGCGCCTTGGTGGCTCAGTCGTTAAGCGTCTGCCTTCAGCTCAGGGCGTGATCCCAGAGTCCTGGGATCGAGCCCTGCATCGGGTTCCTTCTGCTTCTTCCTCTCCCACTCCCCCTGCTTGTGTTCCCTCTCTCGCTGGCTGTCTCTCTCTCTCTGTCAAATGAATAAATAAAATATTTTTAAAAATAAATAAATAAAAATAAAGTGATTAAAATGGTAAGTTTTGTTATGTGTATTTCACCTTAATTTTAAAATCAAGTAAATTAAGAAAACCAATTATTCTTACAAAGTCTTTCCCTAACAGATTGAAAGTAAATACTCCTAAATTTGGCAATATGATATTTTTTACCCTAAACACTGTAATACAGGCCCAGACCTGTTTTTGGTGATTAGAACTGATTTTCAGACTATTCCTGTAAATCACTGAAAAATCATTTCATCCTTGCTTTTTGGAGATTACAATGTGAAATAATAAGTGTGTCTGACTGAATTAATAACCTGACGGTGGCATTAAGAGTCAGTAAACTTATAAGATGCTTCCCACTTTAACTTTCCATACTATCCGGTTCTCAATGGCAAATTAGGAGGCCCAGAATTCGGAAAAGTACAATTTAGGGACAGAATGGACCATTGTTCAGAAGAAGAAACCTTGCAGGAGTTAGACACTCCCCGATTAATCAACCAATAAATCTTAACTGAGTGTTATGCAAAAGGCCCCTGTGCTGCATTCTCTGTCTCCTTTGTCTGTAATTACTTTATTTTCTAACCTGAGTTATTTCACTACAGTTTATTTTGTTCTATCTGATTCCTACTTTTCACCAACATGGATAAAATTCACTAGTGGAGGGGTGGGGAGAAAAATACATCTTTGGTTTATTTTTTAATTATCTGAATTAATGTTAGAGATCAGAGATTAAATTAGGAAAGATATTTTCCATTTCCACGATTTTGGCAGAAATATATTCACTGAAAGTTATAAGAATGTAACCACTCTGGGGTATCAGCTAGGACTACTGAGGATGTGTGTACCCTGCAAACAGGGACCCCACTCCCAAAGCTGTGCACTAGACACATGGCTCCCCAGTACCCCCACCCCGGCCAAAACAACAATCCCCACCTGAGTGGACGGAGTACACCAGCTTCAAGAGACAGAATTCTATACAGCAGTGTAAATGAGCACAATACAGAACAACATGGGTGATTTTCACAAACATCATGTTGAGCAAAGGGATCCTATGAAAAAATGCCTACAATATGAATCCATAGATATAAAGTTCAAAACAGGCCAAACTAATTTTATCAGTTAAGACTGCACACATAGATAGTAAAACTAAAATTTTAAAGGCAAGGAAAAGATAACACAAAGCAGCACAGTGGTGACCTGGGGGTGCAGACTGTGAATGAGAAGGGGCACACACACAAGGGTGTTACTGGGGGGCTGGCAATATCCCATGTTCTGATCGGGGTGGTGGTTATAGGGTGCTCACTCTGTAATTATTCTTTACTACCTCTATGTTGAAAATATTCAACATGCATGATATATCTCACAATAAACAAGTTTAATAAGCTATGAACTAGATTAGGCATCAATCCTCTGGGATTTTTAGAAGACTTAAATCAACTAGTAAGAAAGAATTTTAAAAATTATTATATACAACCTTAACAAGTACCCTGCCAATCTAGAAAATCCCAGTAAAGTACCAAAGACACTAAGTTCTCAAACTAAGGCGGCATCCACAAAGAAAATGTATATAAAGAGTAACAAATGGAGATGAAATTTTAGAATAAAGTTCTATTTCTTTCTAAAGGATAAAAATTTAAGAGAATGGTTCAGCAGAAGACTGAGATGAGAAACAGAAAGTCGATTTCAGGAAAAAATATACAGATGTTAGATGAATACAAAGAGAGAAAAAACACAGTAGAAACTTTTGAATAAAAGTTCCAAACACCCTAGAGTTTCAGAGTTGTCTGGAGACAGTGAAGGAAAGGAAAATGAGTATTCCTACAGGGTGACAGAGATAAACCCATCCCAATTTCTCCTTTTTGCTGTCCCTCATCCACTGTCTGGGACTCCGCTCTACAGCCAGGTGGCTGCCCCCCTTCCACAGCTGGCGGCAGACCCTGAACTCAACATTTATTCTTAACTAAAGTAACTACAGGGACCTGCCTCTAATTACACTCACTCCATTCCCTGGGGAGTTCTCCACAACCCACAAATATCCACCTAGCCCAAAGCAGTTCTAACTGGTTCCTAATTAGTTTCAATAGCTGCCTAGAGGCTGGTTGGAATTGGCCTTCCCGGACTGCCTTTTAAGGCAGGGATACTCTCAGTGGTAACCTGTCCGGTGGCTACCTGCAGGTGAACAACTACAAACGTGAGAACATCACAACAGCACTGCAAAGGTCATGGAGTTCAATCGTGGTCTAATATATTTATTGTGTTATCATTCTTCAGCCCTGAATTCCCAAAACATGCTAGTGAGATAATGAAGATGTATGTGCTGCTTTTGCCCAGACTTACTCAAAGATGTGTGCTTACTACAAGTGTATTCATAGCCAATCATTTTCCCATTGACTTGCACCACAAATGTTAGAGATGCATTCCTCAGGAGACTTCTGTCTTGTTCAGAACAGCACCAGCTCCTTTAGATGTAGTACACCACAGCACTGTGCAGACTCACATGGCAGGGCTCTTCTCGACTTGTGGTAGGGCTATCTTTCTGTGTCATTCATCATATCTACGAAAAAACAAACTCCTACACTCCAGTTTCTATCTCACCTGCAGTAGCCACCAGTACTGTATTTGAGTAAATGTTCAATAAGATACTAAGTATGCTATAGAGCCTCAGTCTTCCAAGAAACAGGGAAATAAATGCTGACTGATGAGGTTCTCTGTACAAACCCTGGGCAACACCAGCCACTCAGAATCTGGGTCTCCTAAAAGCCTAAGGCTGACAGGCACCGAAGTACATGTGAGTAAAGAGTTCAAGGGAGGAAGCTGGGGGTCCACTGCTGTGTTCAGAGAACAGCAAAGAAGTATATTTTCAGTGAAAGCTACTCCCTATTTATTTTTTATAGCTCATTTCAATAGCCAGTTCTAAGAACATGAACATGTATCTATCTGTATAGACAGAGTAGGATATGGAGGCTGTAAGACAAACCTTGATTAGCAGTTTGAGAGTGGGGGCGAGACACTTCTAAGAGTGAATCTATACCTGAAACCTGGTTGTCAAAATACGGTGGGGCCATATATAGGGCTCACTAGTATCAAAAGTAATGTGCCTTACTTAAAAAGGGAGAGCATTTTATTATTTCTCCAAGTGACAAAGACTGAAAGACATGATATTTCCCAATGTCATACAAGGTATAGACAAACAGGAAACCAATGTGGCGATATAAATCAAAAGACTTAAAATGTTGCAAACCTTTTGATTCAGCAATTTCACTTCTGGAAATTTATCATAAGGAAATAATGTTGCATCGTGCAACGATTTAGCTGTATGGATTTCCACCACAGCATTTTCGTATATTGATTCAGTAAGTGTTGGTACAGACGTAAAACGGAATCCTATGCAACCACTAGGAATTATACCGTAGAAGACTATGGAGTGACACGGAAATACGTTGTCAATAACTTAAGTAAGAAGTAAAATTACAGGTTATACTTCCAGGATGCTCTGAAGGGCTTGCCCACTACTATATCACTAGATCTTGGGTAAATTACAACAGATATCATTTTTTGCTGGACTTGCAGGAAAGTATGAGAAATCTCCAAGGAAGGTACATACACACAAACATACGAGAAAGCCAGGGTTATCTAGCAAATGCACATATAAGACACATATATGTCCAGAATTATCTAGACAAATGCAGATATAAACATTAGAATCAGAATTTAGGATGCCTCATCACCCCAGTTTGCCCAGAACTGTCCCAGTTTTACCCTGGAAGTCCCATATCCCAATAAATCCCTCTGTCCTAGGCAAACCAGAAAGTTGGTCACCCTATCAGATATCCAAACTTTGGTCCAACCTCAGTGTAGAGACTGAATCACACACATTGCGCAGGGCCCACGAAGGAGGCTAAAGCTATCTCAGACTTCTAGCACCCCATGGTTCCAGATTGGAGCAAATGCAAATCTTGTCTGCATGAAAACATTCCCAACTTAGGACCTAAGGATTCCCAAAGATGAGGTTCAACCAAAAATCTGTTACCAATAAAAAATTACCAAACATACAAAGAAAAGAAATTATCATAGGTTGTCAGTAGAAACAAGTAATTTAGATCCTTTGGGCTTCCGTAAGCGAAATGAACATAAACAGAATTTAAAATAATTTAAGTTTAGAATTTAGGTTTGGATTTCTGGGTTCCAGTCTGCCATAAAAGAAGCTTAGAAATCATCACTTTGTCCTAATAACAAGTAGAAAGCTAAGCAAACAGAAAAATCAATGCTTCTTAGATCTGTAAGAAAAGTGCGTCACCCACTGCACCTAAAACTAGCAAAGTCCAAAAGGCTAACACAAAGAATTACAGTTATCAGAGCAGAAACCGGTAAGCTAAAACTTCTGTGGAAACCAGCCCTGGGGTAGGGAAACCTGAACTGTAATTGATGGACTGCTGGTGGTTCAGTGTGGCCAAGTTTGAGAGAGAAAAACATTGGGGGACCCAGCCCTTGGGGCCCCTAGATTCTTTTGAGTTTTACCTCCAGGAGCTCACTAGATCCTCACAGAAAATATCAGAGGAAAATCTCCTGTGCTTCCAGCAGGGGAAAGGGAAAAGGAATCACTGTGAAATACACCACAGCATTCTGTTCTTAAAAAGGTATGCCTTCAGGAAAAACAACTTAAGCAAGGTATAACCAGTCAGGATTTTATCAGAACCTAAGTGACCTGAGGGGAGAGAAATACCCAACTCCAGCCCATTCTAGCCATCCTGTCCCACCTAAGAGGGATGGGGAAAACTGAGAAAAATATGTGAAGCCCATCCAAGGCAAAGGCCCACTAAAAGATTGAAACCCAGAGTTCTGGGGATGTAATACACAGCATGGTAAGTATAGTTAACAGCACTGTGTTATATACTTGACAGCTGCTGAAAGTAAATCTTAAATGTTCTCACCATGAAAAAGAAATGGCAATTATGTGAGGCGATGCAGGTATTAACTAAGCCCACTGTGGTAATCATTCTGAATATGTAAGTGTATCATATCGCTGTGTTATACACCTTCAACTTACACAATGTTATATGTCAATTATACCTCAATAACACTGGGAGGAAAAAAAGAAACTCAGAAGGGGAGAAAGAAGCACAGAGAAATTTTGGGAGTGATGGAACAGTTCCATATTTTGATATGGTGGTGGTTACACAACTGCTTACATTTGTCAAAATGCACAGAACTGTGGTGGTGCCTGGCTGGCTTTAAGCAGTAGAGCATGTGACTCTTGATCACGGGGTCATGAGTTCAAGCCCCACACTGAGCATGGAGCCTACTATAAAAAAAAAAAAAATGCATAGAAATATATACTAAAAAGGGTACTTTACATATTTTTTTTACAGATTTATTTATTTGAGAGAGAAAGAGAGAAGGCATGAGAGCAGGGGGAAGGGCAGAGGGAGAGAGAGAAGCCTCAAGCAGTCTCCCTGCTGAGCACAGAGCCCCACACAGGGCTTGATCCCAGGAGCCTAAGATCATGACCTCAGTCAAAATCAAGAGTCAGATGCTCAAACCACTGAGCCACCCAGGCACCCCGGATACTTTACATATTTTTTAAAAAACAGTATCTGGCACACAGTAAATGTGACACAGTACAAGTGATTATTAGTGTTGTTGATGTTGTTGTTGTTATTATATATCAGGCATTAAGTTGGGCGCTGAAAAGACAGTAAATACAGATATGGTCCTATTTTCAAGGAGCCTACAGTCCAGTGGAGATTAGGCATTAATCATGTAATTATGGCTATGACAAATGCCACAAGGAAGAGAGTTACGGTGTTCTGAAAGCTACAATCTGAAGGAAGAGCAGATGTTAAATACGGGAAGAAGGGGTGGAGGAGGCAAGAGGAGACATTCCATGGAAATGCAATAGCATGTACAAAGACCAGGCAGAAGAGAAAACAGCATTTTGAAGAAATTAAAAAGAATGTTAGTATGACATCTATTCACACACATATCTACAATGAGGTATTACTTCACACTAATTAGGATGGTTAGTATATAAAAAAAAGTGTTGGCAAGGATGTGAAGAAACTGTACTGTCGATAGGACTGCAAAATGGTAGAACTGTTACGGAAAACAGTACGGAGGTTCCTCAGAAAGGTACCATAAGATCCGGCAATTCCACTTCTAGGTATGCACCCAAAAGAATTGAAAGCAGTACCTTGAAGAGATATTTGCACCCCCATGTTCACAGAAACATGTGTAATATGTACAATAACCAGGTGGTTAGAAGCAATCCCAGTGGTCCATCAGATGAATGGATAAAAAAAAATGTGGTATATACATAATAAAGGCATATTATTTGGCCTTAAAAAGGAAGGAAATTCTGACACATGCTACAATGTGGATGAACCTTGAGGACATTATGCTAAGTAAAATAAGTTACTCGCAAAAAGACAAGTAAATTATTCCATTTATGTAAGATACCCAGAGTAGTCAATTTCACAGAAACAGAAAGTAGGACGGTGATTGCCAGGAGCTAGGGGGAGGGAGGAAAGGGAGGTTGTTGTCTAACAGGGACAGAGTTTCAGTTTTACAAGATGAAACAATTCTGGAAACTGCTTGCTCAACAATGTGAATATACTTAACACTACTGAACTATACACCCTAGACATGGTTAACATGGTATATTTTATGTTATGAATTGTTCACAATTAAAAAAAACGTGTTCACACACACCCACACACAGACTGAGATGTAATCATATGACTACAGAATGCTTCTCCTCCCCCCACACCTTACCACCAATTTACAACAGTTCCTTTTAACCAGTACATTATGTTTCACTAACAAGAAAAAATTACAAGACATATTAAATGACAGAAAACAAATTTGAAGAGGCAGAGCAAGCATCATAACCAGATTCAGAAATGGCAGAGACGCTGGAATGATCAGAACAGAAAGTTAAAACAACAATGATAAATATGCTAAGGGCTCTAACGGATAAAGCAGACAGCATATAAGAACAGATAAGCAATATAAACAGACATGGAAATTCTAAAAAAAAAAAATGCTACAATCAAAAATACTGAGAAAACAAACACTGTAACAGAAATGAAGAATGCCTCTGATGAGCTTATTAGTAGACTGGACACAGCAGAGGAAAGAATCTTTTTACTTGAGGATATCTCAACAGAAACCACCAAAACTCAATAGCAAACAGAAAAAAGACTGGGGGGAAAAAACCCACCATTTCCAAGAACAGTGGGACAGCTACAAAAGGTGTGATATACACATAACAAGAATACTAGAAGGAGAAGACAGGGAAGGGAACACAAGGAACATTTGAAACAATAATGCCGGGATTATACACCAAATTAATGTCAGACACTCAGGAAGCTCAGAGAATCACCAAGCAGGGAAAATGCCCCCAAAGCCATTGCTAGGCATCACTTTCAAACTACATAAAATCAAATACAAAGGAAAAAAATCTTGAAGGAAACCAGAGGGAAAAAAACACTTTAGAGAAAGAAAGAGAAAGAAAGATAAAAACTACACCCAACTTCTCCTCAGAAACCATACAAGCAAGTCTTTGAAGTCTTGAGAAAGACCCACCAATCTAGAATTCTGTACCCTGTGAACTAACTCTCCAAAAGTAAAAGAAAAAGACTTTCTCAGGTAAATAAAATTGAGGAAATCTGTCACCGATAGACATACCTTACAAGAAATATTAAAAGAAGTTTTTTAGAGGGAAGGAAAACGATATAGGTCAGAAACTCAGACCTACATAAAAAAAGAAAATTAAAGAAGCAAGAAATGAAAATAAAATAAAAACTTTAATTTTTCTTATTCTTGGCATGCCTGGGTGGCTCAGTCGGTTAAGCAGCTGCCTTCAGCTCAGGTCATGATCCCAGGGTCCTGGGATCGAGCCCTGCGCTGGGCTCATGAGCAGGGAACCTGTTCTCCCTTTGCCCCTGCTTGTGCTCTCTCTTGCTATTTCTCTCTCCCTCTCTCTCACTCTCTGATAAATAAAGGAAAATTTTTAAATGTTTTTCTTATTCTTCACTGATCTAACAGGTAAGTTTGTTCGTAATACCAAAAATGTATTCAATTATGTGTGTGTGAAAATATATGCATGCTTATTTATAAGTGAATGACAGCGATACAAGGGACGGGAGGGAGGAATTAGGATTATTTTGTTATTATAAGGTATTAAAACTACCTATGACGTAGTATAATATTATTTGAAAGTGGACTTAGTTATAAATATACAATGCAAACTCTAGGGCAACCATTAAAAAATGTAAAAGTAAGTAGTTAATAACTGATATGCTAAAAGGAAAGAAACAAAAGGGAATCATATAAAATCCTCAATTAAAACCATAAAAGAAAAAGAGTGGAAGACCAAAAAATTAGGATCAAAGGACAAGGGCAACAAATAGAAAACAGTCAGAAATAGGTGGATATTAATCCAACCATATCAATAATCACTGTGAATGTCAATGGTCTAAATGTACCAATTAAAAGACACAGGTTGTCAGAGTGCAACAAACAAGGCCCAACCATATGTTGTCAACAAGAAACCTACTTTATTTTTTTATTAAGATTTTTTTATTTATTTGACAGAGAGAGAGACAGCCAGCGAGAGAGGGAACACAAGCAGGGGGAGTGGGAGAGGAAGAAGCAGGCTCCCAGCGGAGGAGCCTGATGTGCGGCTCGATCCCAGGACTCCAGGATCACGCCCTGAGCCAAAGGCAGACACTTAACGACTGAGCCACCCAGGCACCCCAAGAAACCTACTTTAAATATATTAGACACATAGAGATTAAAAGTAAATGGATAAAACATACCATGCCAACACTAATAAAAAGGAAATGGGAGTACCTATATTAATTTCAGACAGAGCAGACTTCAAAACAAGGAAAGGCATCAGGATATTAAATAAGGGCATGATGTAATGATAAAGAGTCAATTCCCCCAAAAGACATATTAATCCTTAATGTGTATGTACCTAACAACAGAGCATCAAATTACATGAGGCAAAAATGGTAACACTGCAAGGAAAAAAGAGATGAATCCACTATTATACTGCAAATTTCAACAACCCTCTATCAGAAACAGATGCATCCAGCAGGCAGGAAATCAGCAAGGATATAGTTGGAGCTCAACATTACCATCAATCAACTAGATATAATGAACATCTATAGACTATTTCATCTAACACCACCAGAATACACATTCTTCTCAAGTTCACATGGAACACCCACTGAGATACATCACATTCTGGGCCATAAAACACACCACAATAAATTTCAAAGAATAAAAATCATGTAAGTTCTGCTCTCGGTCTACAATGAAATTAAACTAAAAATCAATAACAGAAAGAGAGCTGGAAAATCCCAAAATACTTGGAGATTAAACAACACATTTCCAGTGATACATGGGTCACTGAAGAAATCTCAAGAGAAATTTGAAAATATTTTGAACTAAATGAAAGTGAAAACACAACGTAAAATTTGTGAAATGCAGTGAAAACAGTACTTGGAGATTTATAGCACTGAATGCATATATTAGCAAAAGAAGAAAGATCTAAAATCAACCATCTAAGCTTCTACCTTAGGAAACTAGAAAAAGAAGAGGAAATTAAATCCAGAGTAGGGACAAGAAACGAAATAATATGAATTAGAGTACAAATCAATGAAACCAAAAAGAGTAAATCAATGGAGAAAAATCAACAAAACCAAAAACCGTTTTTTTTTTTTAAAGATCGATAAAATTGAATGCCCCTAGGGGCACCTGGGTGGCTCAGTCGTTTAAGCATCTGCCTCCCACTCAGATCATGATCTCTGGGTCTGGGTTTGAGCCCTGGGTCAGGATCCCTGCTCATGGGGAAGTCAGCTTCTCCCTCTCCCTTTGTCCCTCCCCACCTTGTCCTCTCTCTTCACATGCACTCTCTCTTTCTCTCTCTCTCAAATAAATAAAATCTTTAAAAAAAAAAAAAACTGGATGTCTCTAGCCAGGTTAATAAAAAAAAAAGAAGATACAAATTACTAATATTAGAAGTAAAAGAGGGGACATTGCTACAGATGCCATAAACGTTATAAGGATAATGAAGGAATAATATGAACAACTCCATGCCCACAAATTTGATAATCTAAATGAAATACAACAATTCCTTGAAAGACATAATCTGTGAAAATTTACACAAGAAGAAACAATCTGTCTAGTCCTATATCTATTAAAGAAATGGAATCAATAATTAAGAACGTTGCAAAACAGAAAGCACCAGGCCCAGGGAGGTTCACTGGTGAATTCTACCAAACATTTAAAGAAGAAATTAAACCAGTTCTCTATAATCTCTTTCATCAGAAGACAGAAGCAAAGAATACTTCCCAACTCATTCTATGAAGCCAGAATTACCTAATACTAAAACCAGACAAAAACATTACAAAAAAAGAAAACTACAGGCCAATAGCTCTCATGGACAGATATAAAAATCCTCAACAAAATATTAGCAAATTGAATCAAATAATGTATAGAGAGAATTAAACACCACAACTATGGGGGATTTATTCCAAGTACACAAAGCTGGTTCAGCATTCAAAACCAATTAATGTAATCAACCACATCAATAGGATAAAGAAAAATCACATGGTCATATCAATCAATAAGTGCCAAAAAAAAAAAGGCATCTGACAAAATCCAACACCCATTCATGATAAAAACTCTCAGTAAACTAGGAACAGAGGGGAACTTCCTCACGTTGATAAAGAGTATCTACAAAAAAACATTCAGCAACTTAATGGTGAGAAACTCAATGCTTTCCCAATAAGGTGTAGAACAACACAAGGATGTCCCCTCTCACCGATGCTTTTCAACATTGTACAGGAAGTTCTAGCTAATGTAATAAGACAAGGAAATAAACAGTATACAGATTGGGAAGGAAGAAATAAAGTACTTGAAATGTTTAAAGGAATGAAAAAGTAAGCAATAAGACACAATCTAAAACGACCAGAGAGAACCAAATAAAACTTTCAGAAAAGGAAAACCTAACATCACTAAAACTGAATGCAATATATAAGCACAGCATCAGCCCAAAAAAGGAATTAATGAACTGGATCTAACAGCTCAAGAACTCTGTGGAATCTTTATAGCACTGAGACACATGGAGATATAAAGGAGAAATTAAGAGAAACGGAGGGCAGATTAAGGAGGACCAATTTAATTGGAATTCCAAAAAGCTAAAAAAGGAAAAAATGGAAAAGATCTGAAGACATAATGACAGATTTTGCCAGAACTGATGAAAGATCCACAGATATGAGAAGCATAATTTATACCAAGCAGGATAAATAAAAAAGAAATCCACCCCTGGGCACATTTTAGTAAAACAGAGAAGGGAGTTGAAAAGCAGCCAAAAACAAGACAGGTACTTCCAAAGGAATAACAATGAGACTGATTGCAGACATTTCACAACATGGCGTCAGAAATCAATGAACTAATATCTTTAAAGTACTGGAAGAAAATACAGAATTAGATTCCAGATATACAACACAGAATTATATACCCAGAAAAACTGTCTTTTAAGAATTAATATTGAATAATACTGCATTTTAAAAAGAACAAAAGGGAAATTTTAAAACCAACTGATCTCACAAAATAACTTCTAAAGGATATTGATCAGGTTAAGAGGCAAATGACTCGGAAGGTCTAAGGCAGAAGAACAAACAATGAAAAAAACACAGTTAAGCACACAGGTAAAATAAACTATGTCTTCTCAAAAAAGAACAGCAATAACAGCAAACACATACAGTACTTGTTAACTGCTGGGTATAGTTCTAAATGTTTCTAGGCATTGCATTTCTCATTTAAAAGCCTTAGCCCTATCCGCTAGGGGCAGAGCTGGGATTCAAACCAGGCTGCCAGGGTCCAGCCCATATGTTTAAAGACCAAGCTTTGTCTGTCTATTTCAGAGAGGAAAGAGAAAATTTTAAAAAAAAAAAAGATACTTTTATCTGAAGAAGGATGACCAGAGCTAAAGTACTCCAAGACCCTTATACTGTTCAGGAGAGCAGTTAAGATGCTGATTAACTTCACACTTAATTGGTTTAGGTAAGCATGGTAAAATTTAAAGGGCAATCACTAAAGACCAGAAACAAAGGTGGAAAGAGGTCAGGCAAGACACTACACCTCAAATCAGTCCCCTGATAAGAGGAAAAAGAAAAGGCAGAATAAAATAAAAGAGATGGTAAAAATGCAAATATATCAGTAATCACAACAGATTTAATAGATTTAAAAATCTATTCTTGACAGTTAAAGTATCAGATTACACAAGGAAAAAATAATTATAGTAAAACCACCCAATTCAGTAGAAAATCCACATGTAACTTTTGACTCCCCAAAAACTTAACTACTAATAGCCTACCATTAACTGGAAGATTTACTGGTAATATAAACAGTCAATTAACACGTATTTTGTGTGTTATATATATTATATTCTGTACTCTTACAATAAAGTAAGCTAAGGAAAATGTCATTAAGGAAATCATAAGAGAAAATACATTTATAGTACTGTACTGTATTTATCGAAAAAAATCCACATTTTCATCTGTTCTTTCAATTACAAGGTAGGAAAAAAAAAAGTAAACATTTAGAAGATGTGAACATCACAATTAACAAATCTGGTCAAGGGGCACCTGGATGGCTTGGTCGGTTGGGCATCAGACTCTTGGTTTTGGCTCAGGTCATGATCTCAGGGTACTGAGATCAAGTTCCACATTCGCTGGGTTCTGCACTGAGTGGGGAGTCTGCCTCTCTCTCTTCCTCTCCCTCTGCCCCTCCTCCTGCTCACGCACTCTCTCTAAGATAAATAAATAAAATCTTTAAACAAACAAACAAACTTGGTAAAAATGAACATATTTAGAATCATGTATCCAATACAGAGGATGCACATTCTTTTCAAGCACAGACAACATTAACAAAAACTTACCACATAAAGTCAGTCTCAACATATTTCAAAGAATAAGTGTCACAGAGACTTATCATATGAGTTAAAACTACTTAGTACCAAAAAAAAACTTAAGTTAAAAGCGATTACAAAAATATAAATTATAAAACCATATGTTGGAAATTCTTAACCTTAGGAAACACATTTCTAAATAACATGAAACAAAAGAAAAAGCCATAATGGAAAGTTTAAAATATTGAATATTAATTAATATACACCAAAACATGTCTGCTATGGAAAAAGCATACTTTGTGGGAAATTTATTTCCTTAAATGCTTATAATAGAAAAAAAAAGAAATACTGTAAATGAAGGAGTTAAATGTTCAGTTAAAAACTACAGTATAAACCAAAAGACAGAAAATGAAAGAGATGATAAAGATAAAAACAGAAACTCATAAAACAGAAAAAGTAACGTTAGAGAGGCTAACCCAAGCCAAATGTTGACTCTTCAAAAAAAAGTAATCAGAGACACAAACCTCTCACAAGATAAAAGAAGCAGAAACAATACTGTAAACAGAAAAGGGGTATAATTGTAGATACAGTGAAGATTAAGGAGATCAAAGAATATCATGAACAATTTAACACTAAAAAAATTTGATAACATATGAAACAGACAAATTCCTAGGCAACATAATTTAATAAAACTAACTCAAGAAGACAGATAAAGTCTAAACCGCTCCAAAACCATTACAGAAGATGACTCGGTAGTTTAAAATTAGCCCACAAAGAAAACACCAGGTCCAGATATTCTCCAGAGAGGTTCTACCAACATTCAAGGAACAGACCACAGCAGTATTACAGAAATCCCTCCAAGAGAACAGAAGTTGTAACACCCGCAACTAATTCTATGAGGCTACTATACCTTGATACCAAATCAGATATGGAGAGTGCAAGAACAGAAAATTAAAGGCAATATCACTCATGAGTAAGACCTAAATTGAGCATTAGTAAATCAAATGGCATATAAAGAAAACTGTGACCAAACAGGGTTCATCGCAGGAATAGCATTCATCACAGCACTTGACCTCATTTCTGCCTAAGGACGCCCTCCTCAGCCTGTTATTTAAGGCTGTTCACAGAAGAGACCCACACCTATCTTTTCAGCCGATCTTCCACTCTGACCTCTAAAAATTATGCTTCTTTCAAAGTACACTTTCTGCTTGTACACCAAGCTCCAAACTCATCCTGCTGATTACAAAGCTCATGCCAAAACCCCCCAATTTTAGCCATCTTTCCGGATGCATCTTCAAAAATACCCACCCCATACATCCTTGCCTGCCTCTCCCTACTGGGCGTGGACTTCTCTTCTTTAATCTTCACAGTATAGTGTTCGTCCATTCAGTTCTCCACCATACTGTAGGTATCTGGGCCCCTATATTCCCCACGAGCCTGGGCATTACTTAAGGGTAAGGACTTTTAAATGCCTGTTGGTCAAGATATCTTTTACACTGTATACATTAAGTACTCAAAAAACATATTCAATTGAATAAAAGTGCTTTCATTTGTATGTGGTGTTAAAAATGTTTTCCCCTAGGAACAAATGATCCTATATAGCAATAAAAATGCTTTCTCAATGACGTTATAAATTGTATTTTTTTGAACAGGCCAGTAAACTACAGGAAATCTTTCCTACTTTCACGGGCAGAGATAAACAGACTCATGCACGCACAATTCTGGTCACACAAATGCTACACAGAGTTTAATACACCTCATTCACCCTGAAATTCGAATCCAGATCTGTCTGGATCCCAAACGTGTATACCCCCAGCCTGCCTTCCTAAGACTTTTGTCCTGGTCTATCTTTCCCATTATGTTGTGAATCTTCTGAGAGAGGGAAATAACGCCTTCTCACTGAATCTCTAGACTTACACAAGAACTCAGTATTTGCTAAGGGATTGACGAGTGAACGTAGGAAGAAGCCCAACATGCAAACCCTTCCAAGAGCAACAGTTTGTGTCCTCACAAAATAATAAACTGAAGGCCCTAAGTAATAAATCACAGGTTCTATTATATTCATTATCCGCTGATTAAAAAGGGAGCTGCTTATTTTGGAAATCTTTCCATTAAAAAAGCTGAAAATTGGGGCACCTGGGTGGCTCAGTCGTTAAGTGTCTGCCTTCGGCTCAGGTCATGATCCCAGCATTCTGGGATGGAGCCCCGCCATCGGGCTCTCTGCTCAGCAGGAAGCCTGCTTCTCCCTCTCCCACTCCTTCTGCTTGTGTTCCCGCTTTCGCTGTCTCTCTCTCTGTCAAATAAATAAATAAAAAAAATCTGTAAAAAAAAAAAAAAAAGCTGAAAATTTGAGGGCTCTTAAAAGGCTAAGTTCCAGTCATCTAAAACACTATAGTCTTGGATGATAGTAAATATGTCAAATATAATCATATAATAAACAAAACTGGTCTTGAAATACTAATAAATACATTTATGTATGTATGTATGCATGTATGTTGAGAGAGAGAGAGGATGTGGGTGGGGGAGGGGAAAAGGGAAAGAATCTCAAGCAGACTCCCTGCTGAGCAGGGAGCCCAGCTCGAAGCTCCATCTCAGGACAATGAGATCATGACCTGAGCCAAAATCAAGAGTCAGATGCTCAACTGACTGTGCCACCCAGGCACCCCTAATAAATACCATAACAATATAAACTTCAACGTAGCTAAAAATATCCCCAAGCCCCTACCAAGGACCCTTCCGCAGTGTTCAGGTGGTATCACCACACCGATGCTGACCAGGGATACCAGTGATACGGGATCTTTTTCACAGATACATGTCAATGCAGGACAGTCAAACCAATTATGGCCTAGCACATTATCAAGAACAAACAAGTTTAGGTGTAGTGAAGGTATTACCCTCCCAGTCATAGCTACAGAGGAAACACAAAATATAAACAACTTCCTTTGCAAAAAAGAAGAAACATAAAAATAACTGCCAGAGAAAAACAAAGGATGTGGCAGAACAACTGTACATTAGTTTCGATACCACATTCCATATTCCTGGAAATCAATTTATCTGTACAAAACAGGTACAAATGATTATAGTAAATCTGAATATTAATATGTCTTTTGGTTCTCAAAACTTATTCAGCTTATTGCAATACCAACATAAATTTCAGCAAATTTTTTAACTTACAACTTGAAGTTCTTTCCAAAGAAACTGAATTGGATTATAACAGATAATCGCAATTTGTTATTTTTCTTAATTTTTACAGCCAAATATTTTCATGAATACCTATTTATTGTTAAACAAAAATGAAAACAAAGCACCAATTTACATCATGATGAGTAAATCTGTTTTCACATCTGCTGCCATCTTTTTTGCTTGCAAAAATAATCCTCTGGCACTTTCATGTTTTTCATATAGAAAGGGCTCAAATGGATGGCTGAAATGCAGCCAGCAACTGCACAGAAAACAGAGTCCTGGCTCTGGCCCAGCCTCAGATGGGTTCTATGGGAGGGATCACTTCCAAGTGATTCCTCCCTGGTTCCAATGGTAAGCAGGAGTGCCTGACCCTCGATCAACAGATGGACAGCACAGACACAGAACGCAGGCCCAACAGTTCTTCAGGGCCTTGTCCTGGGGCAGAGGGCGGGGCAGAGGGCAGGCAGGCAAAGGACCAGAGCAAACTGATGACCCTATGCCCATACAAACGGACACATCTGCAGTGGCAAACATGTGCTTGGGGCTACAGAAGCAGTTGTGGGGTATCAGGAATTTTCAGCACACACAAAGCGCCCCAGACTGATGAGCAGCACTGATGAACAAGCCTGGCGCCAAATGAATGAGCAGTCCTGCACTGTAAAGAAAACTGCAGCAGAAAACCAGGGGGGAATCATCTCAGCAATCAGGGACAGAGAGAGAATACAGACATCTACCTCATAAGCGGCCAGCAAAAGGATTTCTTTACTTTGCCAAAACTCTCACGTAAGGACCATAATGACTTCTGGACAGAACTATTTTTATTTCCTCGTAACAATGGCATTACATGCTTAATCAAGCCACAATAAATGAATACTATAAAACACCTGCCAAGAAAACAACCAAAGACTAGATAATATAAAGTTAATATAAAAACAAAATCTGATCCCTGGACTCATTAAACAGTTCACAATCTAGCCATGGAAGCAAAACTAATAAACATGAAATGATCATAAAACAATTAATAGTGAAAATGTGGGACTCTGTATGAGCTTGGACAATCAAAGATCTTATAGAGTCAAACCAGCAAAAGAAAAGCATTTGGGCTGAAAATCAGGAGGACTGAGTCTCCGTACTATTTGTGACTATCTGAGGGAAGGAGAAGGAAGAATAGGCATATTTGTGGTAGATGATGTGCTAGTTAAACTTTCCTTGTCATAGCTCCCCTTTGGGATAGATACTATCCCCATTCTATAGACAAGGAAACTGAGGTTCATATCCTGGGCAGATTATTTGACCACTGCGATCTCAGTCTTTTCATTTGTAAAATAAAGGAACTAACACAAATCAACAGTTTTCAAACTGGGACCAGCCAAGCACCAGAGTTTTCTGGCAGTGACTCAGAGCCCTCAACCAAATGTACCAAACCCTTTGGTCAAGACCCGATTCCCATTCCCCATGGGAAATATTTTGCTAAAAATAGTACCTAGTATACAATGAATGATGCATAAAAACTTGAGGAATGAATGGATGAATGGATGGAACAAATGGCATACTACAATCCACTTTAAGGTGGCCCTCACCCATCGTGGCTCATTTGCTTGTATGTTTAGTAATCTTTTATTTGCTCATACTCCAGAGCTCTTAATCAGTGGGTTGAGGGCGTCATTCTTCCAGAGAGTATTTGTGTTTACTTCTGCCAAGCCCTTGATGCTTCCAACCCAGAAGTATTGAGATGAGTTTCTCAGCCTGGGGTTTTCTAGACCACGTAGGTAACATAGGTAGGTAACATAAATTCATATCCTAAACCCAAGAGATTAAAAAAAAAAAAAAAAAGCCTTCTCCCTTTGCTAATGGGTGTTCTCTCCCCACCCTCGGCCCCAGCCTCACCCTTCAGAGAGGTTCTAATGAAACTCCATATCCCTGAAGTCCAGGTACCCCGTATCAGCAGACCTCCCCTCAGTGTCCCCTCCCACTCTTCCTCTTTCTCTCAGTAATGCTCACTCCTCGTTCTCTTTTTTGCCACTTGTGAGTTTCTCACTTCCTTGTAATAAAGATTATAAAAGGGTGTTTATCTTCTCCAGTATTTCTACTGGAAGTGTTTACAGCAGGAAGGCTTTCCAGAATACCCAGTCAACCTCATTTCCTCAGGCCATATTCCACTACCTACCACCTTCAGATACAGGTTTAGACATTATCCGCAAGGTGAGCAAGAGCTGAAACCAGGTAAGCAGTCAAAGTAGGAGATGCCCAGCATGGGTGAGGGAATCACAAGAAGCCAACAGGAGAGCGAGGCTAGAATTGGCTAGAAAGGAGGCCAGTCCCGGCTAGGGCAAGGAAAGAGCTGTGGGAGCAGAAGACAAAAGGCAGTTGACTTCATAATGATAAGGAGACCAACCTGAACTTAGGAAAGAAGTTCTGAGGGATGACTAGATGGCAAAGAACACAATGCTTATATTTACTAGACCGTCCACCAATTAAAGAGGATAGTTCAGGAATATAGCACTATCTCTGTATACAGAACTTACAAAAAAAATTCATGACAAGCATACAGATCCAAAGTTAGATCAAATTCAGGCAGGAGATGTGGCAGAGAAAGGAGAAAAGTAGGAGATACGGCAGTGGAAAGGATATACAGGAAATGAGATGAAGCAGATGTTCCATTATCGGAAACAAGTTATCAGGTGTGCTACGCTACCGAAGATTCAGCACAGGCCAAACCGTGTCACATTCTACATCGAGGAGCTGCTTTACACAGAAATTTGATTATTCACATTGGGGAATAAGTGGACCATCACCAAAGGCTTGGAAACACTTATTACTCTGATCCAACTGTAAAGGCATAATGTTTCAAGATTTTTTATTATTATTTCCTTTTATTGTAACAATAACCACATGTGGGAAATAGTTACCAATGGCAAAATAAAGTTCAAGGAAGCTGAATAAGGACCCACAGACACCGCTACATCTTAGCACTTACAGATGCATATCTCCATAGATTTTCATGTAATATAACATTCTGCATATGAAATAGTTAAAAGAATTCAAAATGGTTGATATAAAATGGGGTTCATCAAGAAAGGTGTCTGTATCCCTGCAGGTTCTAGCTGCCTGCTTCCCACAGGTGTGGTTACAATAATACTAACGAGAAAGAAAAGTGGAAGGGAAAATTCAGTAAATTTGTAGCACTGTTAAGTAGGTGTACAAATAAAACATGAGAAAATATACCAGGAATTTAAATCTCCACTGTGCTTCTATCTGATCAGTAGAGTAACACTTCCCCCAGAAAACAGTGTTACTTCAAATAAAAGAGTAGACACTGGGCAGCAGGAAAAAGGATAATGATCCAAATCTTCCCTTAAACTGCATTTCAATTAAGGGCTATAATCATAGCTGGAGATAATGAACATGAGTCTTGGGTTCAGGCAATGATTTATATCACCCAGCTTCTCAGAAGGGGTTCATTATCATTTATCAAAAGCTTAGCTTTTGGAAGAAATAGATCAGCTCTATTTCCTTCAAGTTCTTACACCACAATCTTAAGATTTTAAATAAAATAGTATGTGAACACATAAATTTGGAGTTACTCAGAAAAGCCAGAAAGAAAAAAGAAAGAAAAATTGGTGCGTCTGGGTGGCTCAGTCAGTTGAGCATCTGACTCTTGATCTTGGCTCAGATCTTAATCTCCGGGTTGTGAGTTCAAGCCCCGTGTTGGGCTCCATAAAAAAAGAAAGACAAGACAAGACAAGACAAGACAAGACAAGACAAAGACGAAGACGAAGACGAAGACGAAGACGAAGACAAGACAAGACAAGACAAGACAAGACAAGAAAAGAAAAACTGACCAGAATTAGCAGGAAAAGAAACTTGTAGTACCAACAAGCATAAACTCAAAACAAGTACTTGATGACTAATGAATATATACTTTAATGAATCTATTAAAAACATGACTCTCTCCGGGAAAAAAAAAGCACTTTATAAAAAGCACATACAAAACAAATAAGATTATTTATCATCTTATGAAACAGAATTTTAAAAGGAGAAACAGTTAAGAAAATGGAGATAGTAAAAATGTTAGCGCTATGCACAAAAAACGAAGCCTTTGGTATGCCTGCCATAAAAGCAAAAGGAGAATCAGGATAGCTGACATAAATCTTACCAGAAATGAAGAAACTGTCTAGTTACCCAGAAAAGACAACTTTTCCTTGGTACTGAAAGATGAAAAAAATGCCAACATTAAAGCACTACAGAAGAGCCACTGGGTGATGGAAAGGATAATGTCTACAATGACCTCACACAAACGCAGAACAGGATTTATAATTATTTCCAATTGCAAGCATGAATAAAGGTTTAACGTTAATGGGTAATTCTGGAAAAGAAATTGTTTGAGGGCCAGGATAATATACATAAAATGTACTATATATCGAATAGACAGAGAACATGCCCCTCCCATTGTTCCTAAAAAGGAAGACTCTCAATCAAACTAGTTAATGAACATGATTAATGGCTCTAAGGTATGTACTCCATCTTCCTGCCTCCCTCTGTTTACCTACAAAATGTTGCCACCTGTCCCTGTCATCTCTTTGGACTGATGAAAAGAATAAAAACCAGGCTAGGAAAAAAGACCTCAGTATTTAAGTTGGTTCTATAAATAAGGAAATTAAGGCAGGACTTCACTCTAGGAGCCCAAAATCTTAATTAACTCTCAGATACTAGCAAAATGCATGGAAACAAATGAGGTTCTGTTTCTTTCTCCTTCTGCCTTTTTGAATATACTTCCCGGAACATTCCCAAGCTGAAGCAGCTCAACCTGGCCCCATGTGATGATCCACTTCCCTCCCTGTCACTTACCCAAAGAACTGGGAGCTAGAGGGATTCAAAGTGGCTATTTTTTTCTCAGATTTAACATAAGATATCTGTTGCTGTTTCTTTTTAAATAAAATATTTTTTAAATAAAAACCAAGTAAACCCATCTACCCATACATCTGTCCATCTATTCATTCACTGAACAAAAAATTGACCGCCCTACATTCCAGCTTCAGTGCTAAGCAGTGGAGAAACTATGAATAAAACACAGCCTTGATTTTCTAATTTAGATGACAAATGGCAGTGTTTCTCTCAATCTGAACAGTTAAAATGTGTACTGCATGATAAGAATGCACTTTTCAAATACCATTAGAATGTAAGATTGTCTCCTGCAAACCTGAAGACGGCTCAAGGCCTCAAATACAAAATCGTATCTTCAATTAATCACCTTACTCGAGCCATCCTAGTAAGGACAGCGCGCCACCCTAGTAAGGACAGCGTGCCACCCTAGTAAGGACAGCGCGGCCTTCGGCTCTGCCCCCAGGAACTGAGACAATAGTTTGTATAGCTACAGAGGCACTGAGGGCCACCATTTAAGTGTGAAATCAAATCGTGCAGGAGGTTCTTCTAACCATGGTTTTCTCCTTTGATGCGAAGTGGTTTTTAATTTCATTGAAGAATTTCTATAAGAACTGGGTCTTTATAATAAAAATAAAATCTACGGTCAGGCAGCCACTTATTCCAAAATGCCAAGAAAATGGTACTCCTGGTGAAGAAAACCAAGATGACTTTAAATAATAAGGGAGGATGAGGTAATAAATGACCAGTGTTAAAGTATCAAAAATAAAAATGCGGGGCACCAGGGTAGCTCGGTCAGTTAAGTGTCCGCCTCTTGGTTTCAGCTCAGATCACTATCTCAGGGTCGTGAGATGGAGCCCTACGCCCAGTGGGGAGTCTCCTTGGGATTCTCTCTCTCCCTCTCCCTCCACAGGCTACGTGTGCTCATACGCTCACGCACTTTCTCTCTCTAAACTAAATAAATAAATCTTAAAAAAAAGAAAAAAGCAATACCCCCCCAAAATACAATGGCATAAAAAGCATATTCATTCAATTAGTCATTTTATAATGTCTCAGGTTTCCTTTCTTTAAATGTATTCATATTAGTCTTGCCACCACAAGACTAATGTCATACTACAGTTCTAATTAAAATTCACACTGAGGCCTACCTTTCAAAAATATTCAAATTGATAAATAAGGCAATGAAAAAAGAATATATAAGAAAAATATGCCATTCTCCTACTTATTGAATTGTCCATTTTGACTCCTCAGTTACTGAGAAAGTCAAACTCTTACATCTAGCATGATGCCTCTTCTGCCCATCCATGTAGTTAATGCCACATATTTAGCTTGGTCATAAAGAGGCATCACCTAACAACAGCATTCTGAAATAACAGCCGTATAGTCTAGGGAATGACTTTCTAGGTAGAGAAGTTCACATGCTAAATTCCAAGCCAAGCCAAGCATCAAGTGTTCACAGCCGTCTACTGTGCCTGAGAAGCTCTTGGAAGAGAATGACCAGGTCTGCTCTATGTCTCAGTAAGAACACAGGGAGGCCCACACCATTCTAAGGGAAGGGGAAGGAGACAGGCCAAGGATGCTGTCCCAGTTATCCTAATGTCAAATAGCTGGGCTGAGAGAGGGACACTATCCATTTTCTTTTCTTTTTTATTATAATTAGCTGAAGTTAAACACCGATGAAGTCATCTGAAACTAATTTTTTGTACAGTTTAAGTAAGCCACATGTTGAAGATTCCTCATGCACCCTGAGAGGGTATCGCATATTTAGGGTAGGAAGTATTTTCCGCACATATTACTCTCAAACTCTACATTATTATCTTCCCATGACATTAAGATCATAATATAACAGAGAAGGGAAAAGAACACATCTTTTTATCAGACCTGAGCTAAATCATGGAAAAATCTTACAGCATTTTATATGTAAACTTAATAGCATCTTCTAAAAGTTTCAACTAGATGATACAGCAGTTTATATGTAAACTTAGTAGCATCTTCTAAGAGTTTCAACTAGATGGTACAGCAGTTTATATGTAAACTTAATAGCATCTTCTAAAAGTTTCAACTAGATGGTAGAAAACATATCCCCAAGATTTAAATTCTAAACAATTATTAATTGTTCTACATTATCAAAAACCACGCCCAGTCCTCTGAACACTGCCCCCCAGACCACCCCAGAGTCCTGTGTGAAGGAAGGATGACTTCACCCACAAAACTCCCTAATACAGAAACTCTGGTTTATGTCTGAATTTCTTACCAGAGTGCCCACAGAGAGTGGGGCTTCCAGAAGTATTTGTTCAATTAGATGTTTAGAAGGGAAAAAAAAAAAATCAGGATCAAATAAATACTCATTGAATCTATTACAAACAAAATACAGTAAGAAAACAGATAAAATGATCAAGAAGAAAAAACCCTCACTGGCAGAGCAACTGTTCTTCTAAACCCAGGTTATAAAAATTTTCTCAAATTAAGCCAGGCAAAAAGTATGATCAAAGTAACATCTCAATTTTTTCCTAGGAAAGATCAAAGCATAGGTCTTTAAAATTAAGCACTTCAAATCAAAACAAGCAAAACACCATCTTTTAGTTCTAATAATAAAAACATTTTTGGAAAGTGCTGGATCACTTACATTCAAAGTAAGAGGCCAAAAAATCTATTTTATTCTTCATTTCCACTCTAAACACTCCAAAATATACGATATCAAAACAACTTAAGGAAAAGGTGAGGTACTGAACTTGGTTCTTTCTTCACGAAGGTGTAGTACTGTCAACACAGCTCACTGTATTACACGACAAGACAGGACACCTTTAAGAGTCTCAAAGGAGCTGTGAAAACAGACCCTACCATTCCCCCAGCACTGCATCTCAAGTAAATATAGTGCAGCCCACTTGACTGACAATCAACATATTTAAGATCCCTTAAAAGCTCTGTCACTCCACGCAGGGATGATAAATTCAGCACTAAAGGAAGGGAGCCCACACCTGCCTCCACCCCTTTCCAAAAAGGCCCAACACAAAGTAGGGCTCGAGTATCAAAGGGAGTGGGGAGAGATGCAGGAATCAGGTGACGGAGGTGAGAGGATGGTCTCTGAGCGAAGAAAGCCGAACTCAAGCTCAAGATGGCCCAGAAAGACCACAAAGATCACTGCTTCCAGAAAAAGAAAAGAGAAAAGAATATTCCTGGTGCCCCCACACCTGAGACTGTCGCAGGCAGGAGCGAGTGGCTTCAGATCTCTGCATCACAGCAGTGCACTCTCCACAGCCTGCGAATCATCCCAGGGGTCCTGGCACATGGTCTGACACTCAAGGTGCAGAGTGACAGCTTCCGCATAAAAGCCAAAAGCACTCTTCAGGCCACCAGAAAGTCAGAGTGACCAGGCCTAGTGTGACACTAGAAACTGAGATCCCACGCGACCCACACTGAGCTCTCCCACAGACGACAGGCAGAGGCTAGCTGTTTTTCTTGCCATGGTAGCCAAGGCCGGTCCTTGCTTCTGGGGGCCCTAGCACAAACCTCCCCAATTAACCCACACACTAGGTGCTTAAAGTCTGTTTGTCAATGGATTGTTCAGAACTCTAGGTAATTCTAAAGAAGTAATGTCTTAAGTACTATCACTGCTACACAGGTTAGTCCATAAAAGTCATTTTAACCCACAATGTCCTGGGGCTATAACACCAACAGTACTGTCTATACTGTCTATAAAGATTCTCATTTCCCTGACCTCCCCGACTGAGGGGTTGTTAAAGGTGACGTTCAGGACCAGGGAAAGCCAGGCCAACAAACACATGAAGATTCTAGTAAGTAAGGCCTTGCCTATTTGTGTAACAGAAACACCTCTGTACATTTGCAGAGGAGAAAGTGCTGCCTTACACCCATCACTTCCCAGTTATTCCAAATTTAAGAAGAGTAAATGCTTGGGAAGGGTATCCTAGGGCATGAGCGCTACCAAGTTGGGACCACCTGTGCTGGCTTGCTGTTACCTGTCCAAATCATGAGGTTAGGACCAGAGAACGGTTGAAGCAGTCATTAACTAGGGTCATGTTTACCCTTTCATTGTCAACTAGGAACATATTGTTTTTGTTGCTTTAGAAGAAAGGTCTCCCTAGTTCATTACAGTCATTATTCCTGCTCAGTAAGAGAAAATGTGCTCCAATTTGAAAAGTATGTGTGAATGGCACACTCCTACATTTCATAGCAGGGGCCCAACCGCATTCAGTACTTTCACAGACACAGAATGACAGTTCTTTGGAAATCACAGGGTCTTAAATAAGCTGATAATTTATTGTCCTCCACAACAGAACTACAAACGAGATCTTAATTAATTTGCTAACAGTTATTGCCTGTTTACTAAAATTTGCCTAAATTCCATCTTTTTGCTTACTCCAGGGATGTGCATAAGGCACATTTTCTTGTACCCCATCTTGAGAGAATTAGTACTGGGGAAAGTAAAACTTGCCATTAAAGTACCTGTGTAGCTAAGGTGGTTCCAGAAGAACCCTGGGGACAGCGACACAGAGCTGCAGAGGAACAGGGTGGGCATCAAGAGAGTGCTAAAGAAAGTTGTGACTGTGGCCATCCAAATGTCTCCACTTGGCATTCGATTTATAAATGAATGCCAGGAGAAATAGAGCTGAAGACAGGGGCACTGGGACCTTAAAGGTCACCTTATCCAATGGCCATTCCCTGGTAGGGACATGGCCAAACACTCGGAGGCTCCACCCTTATCATGGGTGACAGCGCCCCTGCCCGGCCTCCTTCCACTGCCCACAAAAACACCAGCATCATCATGCCCGGCAGCAGGTCATCTCCCAAGGGTCAAGTTCCGTGGTGCGTGAGGTAGATGGGTAGGCCTAAGAGTGAAGTAACAGAAAATGCAGATGTAAATGTCCTGGGACTCTTGCAGGCCACGTGCCCCAGAAGCAGCAGGACTGACAAGCATCCTATGACGTGTTCCAGTCTACAGAAGACTCAGCCCTTTTGTAACGTAGAACACATTTTCTGAAAGAGTTGGGGAAAAATCAGGTTTCTAGTGCAGCCTAAAATTTAACGTATATTTACTTCTTTCAACAAATATTTACTGAGCTCTAGCCATCTGGGAACTTATATTCTAATGGGGCGGGAGCAATAAAAGCAAAAGGGAAGAGACAAACACATCAAGTTCTTGCCCTTGGCGGTGAAGGTTGCATGAAGGAGAAAGCAGAGCCCTCCAAGGGGTGGTGAGGGAAGGTCCTCTGAGAAGGAACAGCAACACAGAGCAAAGAAGCGATGCAGCCAGGGCAGACAGCAGGGAAGACTGGACACACAAGGACATGAAAAACGACTGGGGGCCGAAGAGCAGAAAACGAAGGGATAGAATAAGGTTTAGGAGGGGCTTCATCGGCCACAGAAGGGAGCTCAACTCTATTTCTGACTGCGGTGGGAAGCCTCTGAACAGCTAAGCAAGGACTGAAATGTTCTAGCTTTCACGTCGGGACCGGCACTGCGGGACGGGGCCAGGGTGCAAGTGGAAAGGACAGGCAGGAGGTTGCAGCGATCCAGGGGTCGAGGCAATGGTGCCTGAACCAAGCTGCTCACTCGTCAGAGGGAGAAGAGAGCAACCCGGAGCCATGTTCTGATGAACTAGACGCAGGAGTGGCCACCTTGTGTGTGCGAAGGGGACAATCACACTGAACTGCAGGGCTGGTGTGGCACACGCTCAGTCTCGGCCAGACCATATTCCCAGCTCCACCGCTACCGGCCGAGGGACCCTGAGCGCTGTGAGAAGTAACTTCGTCTGTCTGTGCTTCAGTTTCTGACATCAGTCAGGGAGAGTAACAGAACCTACCTCATGGATTTGCTGGGAGAATTCAGTGACGTGGTATTTATAACATACTTACAACAGTGCCTGGTACATACCAGGAGCTGTATAATCTATTCTTACTATTACCATCACTGAACTCATGGTGCTCCTATCAGGACTAAATAGACTGAGTTAATTCATGTAATGCCTTTAAGGAAATGCCTGCCACATAATACTCTCAATAAATGTCAGCCCTTATTGCTATCATCATGAATGATCCCCAGTTGGTGGTGGCAATTATTGAGGTGAAGAACAGAATGGGGAGGGGGCTGCTATGAAAAGGTCCAGAGGGCCTATGGAAGAGGTTGCATTTGGTATGTTAAGTCTGCGGTGTCCACAAGGCATCCAAATGTCAAGGTCAAGTAAGCTGGACGTACAAATCTTAACCTCAGAGGAAAAGTATGAACTAGAGATATTAACTTAAGAGTCATCCGGCCACAGATGAGTTAACTACAGAAAATGGTGAGCTCAGGAGGGAGAATATTAAGGTGGAGGAGAGAGAGTCCAGTGGTGAACCCTGTGGAACCCCAACATCCCAGGTCAGGCCAAGATGGAGGAGGCAGGAGAGGACACTGACAAAGAACAGTGCAGAGGAGGAAGAAAGCCAGCAGGGCGTGGGGTCCTGACAGTCCTAACTTCTGAAAGGTCAAGCTGGATGAACACGCTGGAAGTAGCCACATGGAGGTTATCAGTGATCTTGATGGGAACATTTTTATCATCTTACACATTCACTTCAACTCTACCTTTCACTTACAACACTGTGACAGAACATGCACTTTCAAGGGCAATGTACAGTGGGGGAAACTCTTGAGTTTCTCTGAGTCAAGAGACCAAAGTCCAAGCTCCAGTGAGGTCTTGGGTAAGTCCCTCAACAAAAAGGGCATCCATTCCTCCACAGGTAAAATGACAAGGTTGGACCAGATTCCCAAACACAAGTCATGGGCTCCCTACGTGTCTAAAACCCACTAATCAAAGTCCACAGCTATTTTTCAATATTCACAACATGTATTTATTGCTCCTCAGCCTTTTGGCTAAGATCAAGGTAAAATGTGCTGAGAACTACGCATCTGCCTCAGGTGAAGTTACACAAACGAAACGGTCACATTTCTTTGTTTCTGGGTGAAATTATAACTGAGTGTGGTAACACCTGTAAAGCCGGGAAGAGCCATGGTTAAGAAGGGAGACTCTGGAGTCTAAATGCCTGATTTCAAATCCTGGTCCATCACTCACAACTAGCTGCCTGAGTAGAGCTATGCTGTTTAACCACGCAAAGTCTCAGTTTCTCCATCTGTGAAATGGGGATTGTGAGAGTACGCATCTCACAGAGTAGAGGAAGGTTTTAAATACATTAGTCCTTGAAAGATCTCAGCAGGAACTCTGCATTGGCCTTCCTCCTCCCTCGGGACTGTTCTCTGTTAATCTCCTCTGCTTCTCCTCCACCTCAGCCCGACCTGGGATGCTGGGGTCCACAGCGCTCACCACCACTTCTCCATCTCCGTCCTCTCCCTCACTGGGCTCATCACAACGCACATTAACCATGTACTAAGCAAACAGAAGCTGTTAATGACGTGATCTTACACTAAACAAAAGATCTTAGCTATTAATAAGATCATTTTTCTGGGGGCAATGAGGAAAAATAAGAATATGATGGCGAAAATGCAGGTGATCACTGGTAACCCCTGACTCAAAAATTCTTTTTCAAGGTGCCTGAAATTCATCTGCCATCCTATTGCATGAAACTCAGCACCTTAATTAAAATCTAGGGGATAAGACTTTGCTCCCTACTAGAGTATATAACTTCCCTGAGGGCGGCACACACATCTGACTTTGTGAAAAAGCATACCATCAGCGAATGGTAAACAAATCCCTTGGTACTTAACCCCCTGAACTCCTAAATTCCACTCCCAAATTTCTAATTTAGAAACTAAGGATTCTAAAATTTTTTCTGCAAATACTTTTATTAAAGGTTCCACTGCATGAGTGCCCCATAAATGCTTCAACGCCCTACACCACCTGCCCCCACACACCCTTTGTTTCGCTTCCAGCAAAATTCTACAGATTTTCACATATAACCTTCCGAAAAACTTCCCCAGCACAGATTCATTCTCAGTGATTTCTAACTTTAAAACCCAACTTTTCAGAGTATCNCTGGACACACAAGGACATGAAAAACGACTGGGGGCCGAAGAGCAGAAAACGAAGGGATAGAATAAGGTTTAGGAGGGGCTTCATCGGCCACAGAAGGGAGCTCAACTCTAATTCTGACTGCGGTGGGAAGCCTCTGAACAGCTAAGCAAGGACTGAAATGTTCTAGCTTTCACGTCGGGACCGGCACTGCGGGACGGGGCCAGGGTGCAAGTGGAAAGGACAGGCAGGAGGTTGCAGCGATCCAGGGGTCGAGGCAATGGTGCCTGAACCAAGCTGCTCACTCGTCAGAGGGAGAAGAGAGCAACCCGGAGCCATGTTCTGATGAACTAGACGCAGGAGTGGCCACCTTGTGTGTGCGAAGGGGACAATCACACTGAACTGCAGGGCTGGTGTGGCACACGCTCAGTCTCGGCCAGACCATATTCCCAGCTCCACCGCTACCGGCCGAGGGACCCTGAGCGCTGTGAGAAGTAACTTCGTCTGTCTGTGCTTCAGTTTCTGACATCAGTCAGGGAGAGTAACAGAACCTACCTCATGGATTTGCTGGGAAAATTCAGTGACGTGGTATTTATAACATACTTACAACAGTGCCTAGTACATACCAGGAGCTGTATAATCTATTCTTACTATTACCATCACTGAACTCATGGTGCTCCTATCAGGACTAAATAGACTGAGTTAATTCATGTAATGCCTTTAAGGAAATGCCTGCCACATAATACTCTCAATAAATGTCAGCCCTTATTGCTATCATCATGAATGATCCCCAGTTGGTGGTGGCAATTATTGAGGTGAAGAACAGAATGGGGAGGGGGCTGCTATGAAAAGGTCCAGAGGGCCTATGGAAGAGGTTGCATTTGGTATGTTAAGTCTGCGGTGTCCACAAGGCATCCAAATGTCAAGGTCAAGTAAGCTGGACGTACGAATCTTAACCTCAGAGGAAAAGTATGAACTAGAGATATTAATTTAAGAGTCATCCGGCCACAGATGAGTTAACTACAGAAAATGGTGAGCTCAGGAGGGAGAATATTAAGGTGGAGGAGAGAGAGTCCAGTGGTGAACCCTGTGGAACCCCAACATCCCAGGTCAGGCCAAGATGGAGGAGGCAGGAGAGGACACTGACAAAGAACAGTGCAGAGGAGGAAGAAAGCCAGCAGGGCGTGGGGTCCTGACAGTCCTAACTTCTGAAAGGTCAAGCTGGATGAACACGCTGGAAGTAGCCACATGGAGGTTATCAGTGATCTTGATGGGAACATTTTTAGCATCTTACACATTCACTTCAACTCTACCTTTCACTTACAACACTGTGACAGAACATGCACTTTCAAGGGCAATGTACAGTGGGGGAAACTCTTGAGTTTCTCTGAGTCAAGAGACCAAAGTCCAAGCTCCAGTGAGGTCTTGGGTAAGTCCCTCAACAAAAAGGGCATCCATTCCTCCACAGGTAAAATGACAAGGTTGGACCAGATTCCCAAACACAAGTCATGGGCTCCCTACGTGTCTAAAACCCACTAATCAAAGTCCACAGCTATTTTTCAATATTCACAACATGTATTTATTGCTCCTCAGCCTTTTGGCTAAGATCAAGGTAAAATGTGCTGAGAACTACGCATCTGCCTCAGGTGAAGTTACACAAACGAAACGGTCACATTTCTTTGTTTCTGGGTGAAATTATAACTGAGTGTGGTAACACCTGTAAAGCCGGGAAGAGCCATGGTTAAGAAGGGAGACTCTGGAGTCTAAATGCCTGATTTCAAATCCTGGTCCATCACTCACAACTAGCTGCCTGAGTAGAGCTATGCTGTTTAACCACGCAAAGTCTCAGTTTCTCCATCTGTGAAATGGGGATTGTGAGAGTACGCATCTCACAGAGTAGAGGAAGGTTTTAAATACATTAGTCCTTGAAAGATCTCAGCAGGAACTCTGCATTGGCCTTCCTCCTCCCTCGGGACTGTTCTCTGTTAATCTCCTCTGCTTCTCCTCCACCTCAGCCCGACCTGGGATGCTGGGGTCCACAGCGCTCACCACCACTTCTCCATCTCCGTCCTCTCCCTCACTGGGCTCATCACAACGCACATTAACCATGTACTAAGCAAACAGAAGCTGTTAATGACGTGATCTTACACTAAACAAAAGATCTTAGCTATTAATAAGATCATTTTTCTGGGGGCAATGAGGAAAAATAAGAATATGATGGCGAAAATGCAGGTGATCACTGGTAACCCCTGACTCAAAAATTCTTTTTCAAGGTGCCTGAAATTCATCTGCCATCCTATTGCATGAAACTCAGCACCTTAATTAAAATCTAGGGGATAAGACTTTGCTCCCTACTAGAGTATATAACTTCCCTGAGGGCGGCACACACATCTGACTTTGTGAAAAAGCATACCATCAGCGAATGGTAAACAAATCCCTTGGTACTTAACCCCCTGAACTCCTAAATTCCACTCCCAAATTTCTAATTTAGAAACTAAGGATTCTAAAATTTTTTCTGCAAATACTTTTATTAAAGGTTCCACTGCATGAGTGCCCCATAAATGCTTCAACGCCCTACACCACCTGCCCCCACACACCCTTTGTTTCGCTTCCAGCAAAATTCTACAGATTTTCACATATAACCTTCCGAAAAACTTCCCCAGCACAGATTCATTCTCAGTGATTTCTAACTTTAAAACCCAACTTTTCAGAGTATCTTATTTTACTTTGGGAGGATAGTTATACCTGAATCAAAGCAACCCTTTCAAAATTTCTTAAGGGCAAAAAAAACACAAAATCCCACAAACTCTGAACTACAAGAGACAAAGCGTATGTGAGACATTTCAATGCCCTTCCTCCTCTTAAATGACTCGTGACACAACCCTGAGGAAATTGGACCAAAATAGCTACCCACCTGACTAGGATCCAAATGTTTTCTTGATTACCACATGATAAGCAACAACTGATAACAAAACGAAATAGAACAGAGCAGAGACTACCAAAAAACTGATTATATAAACCAATTACTGGGGCGCCTGGGTAGCTCATTCAGTTAAGCAGCTGCCTTTGACTCAGGTCATGATCTCAGAGGTCCTGGGATCGAGTCTTATGTCAGGCTCCCTGCTCAGCGGGGAGTCTGCTTCTCCCTCTCCCTCTGCCCCCCACCCCCTGCTTGTGCTCTGCCTCTCTCTTCTCACTCTCCCTCTCTTAAATAAATAAATAAAATCTTTTAAAATACCAATTATAGTTTGTGTTACAAGAAGCTGGTATATAAACTGAGACAAAAGTGAAGGCAGCCCCAAAAGCTGCCACACGTAAGCACCATGAAGGCTGGGGTAAATTAGCTCTAATTCATGAGACACTTCATCAGTGAAGGATCCAGAATTTCAGGAAGAAATTTTGAAAGCTTAGGAAGACTTTAAAAAAAAAAAAGGCATGCATCAAATCAATAGATGATGTATGTTAATCTTAGTTGCAGGAGTCCAAAGTAAAGTGTGAAATGAGGAAAGCATCCAACAGACACTCATGCAAGAAATGTCCACTGAGTGCCCCCCACAGGCCCAGGCACAGGGCTGGGGACTAGCACTAGCAGCTCCCCACAGAGTGGGAGAAGACGGAGGAAACAGATAAACTTCAATACCACCAGATAAATTCTCTAACCAATGGCCAACAAAGTGCTCTCAGGAAGAACTAACAGAATCTTGATTGAATGACTGGTCCTTGACAACATAAAGCCAGTGAAGAAGGATCTTAAGAAGACTGTGCAACAGCAAAGTAAAAAACAGAGTTAAACTTGGGCAAAAAGAAGAATTTACTGACAAAAACTACATTGACAACAATATCCAAATAATGACATGGAAGCAACCCAAGTGTCTGTCAACATATGAATAGACAAGCAAAGTGCGTGTGTGTGTATGTGCACATACACACACACACACACACACACACACGACTATTATTCAGCCTTAAAAAGGAATGAAATTCTGACTCATGCTACAATACAGGATAAACCCTGGAGGGCACTGTGTTAAGTGAAATAAGCCAGTCACAAAAAGACAAATACTGGGGCGCCTGGGTGGCTCAGCTGGTTAAACATCTGCCTTCGGCTGAGATCATGATCTCAGGGTCCTGGGATCGAGCCCCACATCAGGCTCCCTGCTCAGTGGGCAGTCAGCTTCTCCCTCTCCTTCTGCCCCTCCCCCTGCTTGTATTCTCTCACTGTCTGCTCTCTCTCAAAAAAATAAATAAAATTTTTACAAAATAATAATAATAAACTCAAACATTAAAAAGTAACTTTCTTTTAAAAAAATGATTAAGATGGTAAATTCCACATTATGTATATTTTACAACAAAAAAAGTTTTTTAATATTCCAATAATGAAGATTTTATAACAATCTAGGAAAAAGTTAAGCCAGGGTTCTACAGATATAGTAGAAGATTCAGATCTGGGTGGCAATTTCAAGAGGGAATAAATGAAATTATACTGCCAGGGTAAGGAAAAAGACTTAACGATACAGATTAGAATTCAAGTATTCGATAGATATAAATGCTCTATATTTGAGACTTGCTATCTAACTTCATAATTATTAGCCTTTTCAAAAACCAGATTTTTTTTTTCTATCTATGTCTCTCCACATGTAAACAAGAGAATGGGCTTCAGGAATACAGAATAAAGAAGACAAACCCTTCAAGCCCACGACGGCAGTATGGTGGCAGCAGTCAGGCTGCCAGGGGATACAGGCTGGGTCACACTCCTGAGCTGGGTAACTTTTCATGCAGGTTTCCTATGGAGCAGAATTGCTGGGAGGATTAAATAAATACATGGGGGCGCCTGGGTGGCACAGCGGTTAAGCGTCTGCCTTCGGCTCAGGGCGTGATCCCGGCGTTATGGGATCGAGCCCCACATCAGGCTCCTCTGCTATGAGCCTGCTTCTTCCTCTCCCACTCCCCCTGCTTGTGTTCCCTCTCTCACTGGCTGTCTCTATGTCTGTCAAATAAATAAATAAAATCTTTTAAAAAAAATAAAATAAATAAATAAATAAATANGTGTTCCCTCTCTCACTGGCTGTCTCTATCTCTGTCAAATAAATAAATAAAATCTTTTAAAAAAAATAAAATAATAAATAAAATCTTTTAAAAAAAATAAAATAAAATAAATAAATAAATAAATACATGAAAAGTACCTTAAATACCTGACTACCACAAGTGATAACTGCTCAATAAATGTTAAGACACTGCTGTTGTAACTCTCTTTATATTCTACCCATTAAACAACCTTTAAAATCTGAAATAAACTTAAAAGAATATGTAAAAACAATCATCATTCACCCTGATTCAACTTAAAAATCAGAACGGGACAAAGAATCACGGAGGAGAGTAAACTTATCTCTAATTAAAATTAAAGTCTACCAAATCTTTGACAATTCCTGCAGAATGGCCTTACTGTGCTGATGAACCACTGGGTAGAGAGAAGGCACAGGGCAAGAACCAAGGACTTCTGCCCTACTAAGAACCCACTTTACATCTTTCTCCACTTTCACCGCCTCCCTGTTAGACACTAAAAGCCCCATCTTACAAATGATTAAACCAAGGCTCAAAGAGTTTAAGTTAAGCTTATCAAAATTCCCCAGGCTGTTAGTGACAGAGCTAAGATTAGATATCTGACTCCAAGCTCATACTTTTCCCACCAAACTGTGTTGCTAGGATTAACAGTAATTTCCATTCTACACCCGTGCTGCTTTGGAATAGGGAGGGAAAGTTGTGTATAATTATTTGATGAGAACCAAACAATGTATGAAACTAGGCCAACTCTGACCGTTCTCATGGTCTCCAGGATTTCTAGAGGAAATAACAAATGACCAAACCCAATTGATGTTAAAATGACAGAACCATAGATTAGGAAGAGCCTTCCCAATACTCTGGTCACTCAACATGGGGAGGATGTGGATAATGCACACACTCCAATTCTAGCGCATCTTTCCAGAAAGCAATTTGGCAACAGGCAGAAAGTAAGTAAAGCCAACAGTGCTAAAGACAGCGTGGGTAAAGAGAGGATTAAGCCCAAGATGTTCACCAATAGTGCTACTCAGCATCACTCTAGACATTCCAGGAAGTGCATTACGACAGGAAAAAAGAAAGAAGTCACATAAAAATGGAAAGAATCAAAATCATTCTTATTTGCAAATATTTTTTCATCTGGAAAACCCAAGAGAGTTGAATGAAATTAGTACTATTACGAGAATCCAGTACAATGGGGAAAAAAAAACACAAGAATAAGTTACACAAAAAACAATCTGCAGAAAACAGAGACAGGTACACTGATGGGCCAGTGAAGAATTTCTAAAAGACACGGAGCAGATGGGACCTGACTGACAGAAAAGTACCAAAGAGCCTTAATTCAAGCAGGCGAAGGCAAACACACCACTCTCAACTACAGATTTAGGCAATGACTTCCACACTGGGGCAGTGAGGGAAATGGGAGTTTGACCTGCCAGGCCCGCCTGCACAGCCTCCATGGGCAGGGGAACAACTTTTGGCATAACGTTGGACTGCCTCAGCAACGGGCTGACTGGCAAAGGAGCGAGATTCTCCAATGATCTGGAAGACTTACCAGTGGATGGCCATGAACCATGCAGAGAGGCCTACCACAGAAGCAGCAGGAGCAGGAACTCGAAATGAATGAAGAACTCTCTTCTGGCCTCTCAGGGACTATGCTCCCCTCAGTCTAACAGTGGTCTAAAAAGCAGTCAAGGCTGCCCTTTCCTCTGTGTGAAGCCAGCCTGGATTCTTTTCTCACTGAGTAGCTTCGGTTTTCTGTTTGACATGTTGGCATGCCAACCTGGATGCAAGATTTTTGAGGGCAAGACTCCCATCTCTCATTGTAGCTGTGTTCACAGACATGCCAGTGATTGATAACAATGGAAACAGGAAGATACCAATTTAGCCCCAGCATGACCACTAGGTCTTGTAACAATTATAGTCTCAGCATTGTACATGTATCATTCTTGAAGATCGGTATGATCTTCTTATCAGCCCACAGACCCTTTGTGAATACTGTCTTGAAATCAGTTCAACTAGGGAAACATCTGTCACTTCTGACATCTGTAAACCACTGTATTGTGCTCTCACTGAAGGAACACTCTGAGTGACGTAAGAATTCTTTAGATGGTCCTTCCTCACTAAACTAAGGTATATTTAAGTAAAATGCAGAGTAATGCATTCTATTTAGCATACACCGAAATTCTCTTCATCTAAAAGTTTAGCCTAAACTCGAACTGAGTAAAGAGCAAACAAAACTGAGCATGAGTGTTAGTATAATCCATTCAAAAGAAACAACCCAGGAGGATCAAAAAGTAGGACGATATTTATCACATCTTTATTTTAAAATAGTCCCAAATTAAAAGCAATCCAAATACCCCATAATACCCAAACACTGAAGTATAATTTATATGCATGATGGAATACTACAGTCCTCAAAAAAGTATAATCACCCAAGCGTCCATCAACACATGAATAAACAAAGTGTGGCATATACATGCAATGAAATATTAGTCAGCCTTAAAAAGGAAGGAAACTCTGACATGCTCCAACATGGATGAACCCTGAAGACATGCTAAGTGAAATATAAGCCAGTCACAAAAAAGACATATAGTGTGCAATTTAATTTATATGAGGTATTTAGAGTAGTCAAACTCATAGAGACAAAGTAGAATGGTGGCTGCCAGGGGCTGAAGAGGGAGGGGATGGGAATTACCATTCAGCGGGTATAGATCTTCAGCTCGGGAAGACAAAAAAAGTTCTGGGAGATGGATGGTGGTGACGGTGGTTGCAAAACAATGTGAAAGTCCTTAATGCCATTGAATTGTACACTTGATAACAGTTAAAATGATAAATTTATATATATTTTATCACGATAACACAGTATAATTATGAAGAACATATGAAACATGAAAAATATTTATGTCATGTTAAATTTTAAAAAGCACACAAAGGTGTTTGTAGTCTTTTTTTTTTTTTTTTTAGATTTATTTGAGAGAGAGCGTGCACATGCACATAAGCATAAAGGGCAGAGAGAGAGAGAATCTCAAGCAGACCGCCCCCCCCACCGCTGAGCACAGAGCCCAACATGGGGCTTGATCTCACAACCCTGAGATCACGACCTAGCCAAAACCAAGAGTCAGTAGCTCAACTGAATGTGCCACCCAGGCACCCCAAAGGTATTTGTAGTCTTGATTAAAACTATGAAAAAATGTATATGAGAAAAGGATTAAAAAAAGCTCTGGTGAAAAGTTGTAATAATGGTGGAGACCGGATGATCTTCCTCTGTTTTACAAATGTACTATAATATTTTGCTGCTTTTTATGCTCAAACTTATAAAAACAACAAAAACTAGCACACTATATATAATACCAAGACAGCAAAGCCATGGTGTCTGCAACCACAAAGTTCCCTCATCTGTTTACTCCTTTCTCCATTCATCCAATCCTAAATTCGGGACCAAAAAAAAAGATTTTATATAATGCTGAATATTTGGGGGCTGGGCAATGACCTAAGAACGGATAGGTAGCTCTGGGTGCACAGAAGGAATTTAATTTTCATCAAATTAACAGTTTCCCTTCTAATCCTCATTTTAAAGTTTAAGAAGAAAGACAGTATTTGCCTTACTTGAGCCAAAATTTTCTATCAACACAACTTCCTTCTTAGTCATTACTTTTAAGCTACCTCGACCCTTTAGTGGGAGAAGCCCAGGGTCTAAGTAAATTAAGTTTTCATCAAATAAAATTTCTATTAAGTTGGACAGACAAGGAAGCGAGATGGGAAAGAACCAGACCAAGAAGCAGAAGAGAGGATCTGGTCAGCTCCACTGGTTAGTGGCTGGGAGGCCTTGAGCAGCACGCCGCTTCTCCAAATTCAGTTTCCCGTCTGTAAAGGTGTAGATTATTTGCTCTACACTTTATCAACAAGTAAGAATCAAAAGTGACATTCATAAAAATGCTCTGAAGAATGTAACATATGTTATAAATGAAAAGGTGATGCCTTGTCAAATTCACAATATTAACTTGATCTTTTTCTGTGCTGCCATAAGGTACCCCATGAAATTAGTCCTTTCAAATATGCTTTCTGCTTTTACACTATTACTTCTAACTTGTCATTTTGAAGACACCGAGTCTCCCCAGTCCTCAGAACTCCCTGGCTCTGCATTTGTGATGAGAGCAGTACGGCTCAAGGCTTTCTATTTAAGACCTGACATTTCAGGGGCATCCCCCATGGTTTGTGGAAAGAAGCCCACAGAAGAAGAGAAAGGTCAGGTGGGATAAAGGGCTTCCCACGACCTACATGCAACACTCCCAATTTTCATTCAATAGCAGGGCTCTTCCAGCATTATGTTAGAATACCACTTGGCTTTTAAGTCCTTTAAAGCACTAATAAATATTTCCTACCCTTTGGAAGGCAGGAAATTTAGCAGAGTAAGGGGCATGTTAGGGCAGCCGGCCAGAGGGTGTCTTCCACTGCTGCCATGTTTATTCAGGTGCTAATCATGCCCTTCCCCTCAACTCCAATAATATGGCATACTTCACACAACCCACATGTCCTGAGGAGAGAAAACCGTTTGAGTTTTAATTTAAAATATACTAAAACTTGAATGGGTGAAAACCACTTTTCAACTGATGTGCAAACAAAATAGATCATGCACATTTGGAAAAATGACAAACACACATCTTTATAAATCCCCAAATTCTCAAATGGCACTAATTTCCAAAATTATCAGGCCACTCTTCTCCACCTTGCAATCACGAAGTGATACTGTCAAATCTCCTTGGATTATTGCATATAGGTTCACAACTCACACAAGTATTGAATCCCAATTTAATTCCAATTCACAGAGGGTTCTCAAATTCACACAGGAGATATGTGTGTAACCAAACAACTAAAAATAGGAACAGCTCTTTTTCACCACCTCAGATCAGTGGAGGGCATGACCTGCCAATGACCTAGAGACCCCAACGAGATAATGACTGCAAGGATGGACAGTCCACTGATACATCTTTTTTTTTTTTTTAACTTAATTCCAGTGTAGTTAACATACAGTGTTAGGTAAGTTTCAGGTGTATGATATAGTGATTCAACACTTCCATACATCATCCTCATACATCTTGACTTAAGTGAATGTGATGCAGGAAGATTCAAATTTACAAAGTTAAACTAGCTGATTTTAGGGGGAAAAAATTACAGAAAGATTTTTTCTGATAGCAAGCTCTCCCTGTGAATTTAAAATATAATTTAAAATATTTCATTTATACTCAAGTTTTCAAGAATATGTCTCCCACATCAAGCTATCCTGCTTGATTAAACTTTGATCACAATTTGTTCAAACAATGTGGATATGAAAATAAGCTATAATGTATTCTACTAAAAAAGACATTTAATTTTAGAAAAAGTAATTCCAGAATTCATTTAGCAGGTTCATCTCCTCAACTTAGAGGATTTTTTTTGTTCATAATGGTAGCATCTTTTTGATGATAGTATCTTGGTTTAGTTTTTAGCTTTGTTGTTTTGTTTTGCTTTAAATTTTAAAGCAAAGTTTAGGTGGTTTCCCAGCCTGGGTCCTTTCATAATTGTTAACACTTTTTATAAACTGTGGCAGGGAAGTTCTTTCTGCTGAACCTCAATGACTTGGTCAACTGTCCTGTGTCCTCCCACAGCTGACCACGAGCGTCACCATTTTCCACGACCCCTCTCAGTTCTTCCCAGGAAATTCTGGAACACAGAGAAAACAGTCTCTCTCTAGACATTTGGTTCCTAATATGGAAAACTGAGTGTTGATGACCATGTCTGCCATAGGGCCTGAGGAATGGAGGATGCTGGTCTGTGACAGAAGAGAATAACTCAAAAGCAATGAGGGAAGCCAAAAAGGGGAAGAGAGAAGGAAAGAGCCAACAGGACCATTCGTGAAGCGTCCCAGTCTCTGGGTCCTGATCTGAGACCCCGCTGCATCCCTACCACGACTGCAGTACACAGCTCAGAACGCTTCCACTAAGTTCCCTTTTTTGCATGAGAACACTTAGGTCTCTTTGACTTGTAACCAAGAAACCTCTAATAGAGGACTCTACAGTCCTTTCTGCTGACTGTTTTAAAATAGACAAGACAGAAACCTACAGGTTGGTAGGCTGAACCCAGCAGGGTCTGTAGCCAGGAGGCAACAGGTGTCACCCCAGACCTTGCTTCTCTGGCAGGGGTTACAAACAGGGTTAACTCTGACCTCACACATCCTCACCAGGCCACTACAGTTCAATTCCTATAGTTAACACAGCAAGTAATGCTAGGTTAAAGGAGAAGTGAGTTGTTCTCTTCCACACCCTTGCTTTAAAGCATAAGTCGCTTTTAGGATACCACTGAAAAACCTCTCTGCCTGGACAGTAGAGCCTCTCAGGGCAAGAGCAGCAAACCAAACCCAGAGAAATGGGGGCACAGCACCTCCACCTCACCTAGCCAGCTCCCATGTGGAAAGGAACCATACTCAAGCTTAAAATCCAAAGGGACATCACATTAGGCAGAGCATGCTGATTATTTTTTATATAAATTTGATACATGGAAAAGAAGAATTTACCGTCTTTTAAGTACGTCAGAGTACTTGCTAAAAACATCATGATGGTCGCACAACAGTATGAATGCACTTAATTACACTGAACTGTACACTTTATAAATGATTAAAATTATAAATTTTGTTAACTATATCTTACTAGAATTTAAACAACAAAAAAACATGAGACATTTAAAGAGTTACAGAGACAGACTGAACCCCCTCAGTGGCAAACACCATGCACAGTATTACACGTAAATCATGTGAGTAATGTGTGGCCTTGCCACGGGAACTCGGTACAGAACTGAGACGGATTTGAATGGTCAGTCTGGGTGGGCACGAAAGAGCTGTGGTTTTTCAGGGGGTGGGGGTGGAAACTGTTGAACCCAAGCAGCCATCTCCTGAAATTAGTAATAATGAAAAATCGCTACATACAGTCTTATTTCCCCCCACCTCCTAATACTTGATCAGCATGGTCTTAACATTACTAATTCCTAAGTATTTCAACATAAACTCCTCAGAAGTCACTGCTGGTTTCCTATCAGCCACAAACAGATGGCAACCCAGAAGAGTCCTGTTCCCATTATGCCAACTTGGCGGGAGGCTCACCTGCCACTACCTGAAACACGGATCCCTCCCACTTGTACACAGAAGGCTCCCAAACACAACTACAATCCTGCCCGGATGCCCACTGATCAGCATCCTTAAACGCATGGGGGGGAAGTCTCATTACAACTCCACTAATTAATAAACATAGGGAGGGACTACATCACATCCTAATATAATTACAGGAACACTGCCGCTTTCATTGCACTTCCACTCTACGGTTCAGGCAGGTTCCCCGCCTGCTTACACTGGGATGGAATCCAGTTTTGCTAATATATCCATATGTATGAGAATCGGAGCAGATCTTATTATATCGAACTTGGAGAAAAACCTTTGGAGATGCTAAAAGTTCAACTTCAGATACATTAATGCATCCTTAAATTTTATTTACAATGACACCATCTATACTGTTTTTGTAACCCCAACCCAGATTTCTTGGCTGCAATTTTTTAACCTAAATGATTCAAACCTTAGAAGAATGACATTCATTCACAAATTATGCTTAAATAAAAACACATGAAAGACGTGCGCGCATGTGTTTGTGCGTTTGTGCGTGTGTGTGTGTGTACTGGCAAGGAGGAAGAAAAGTATCTGGATTATTTACTTCATGAGATTCCAAGCGGAGATGCTCTTCTGTGCTTTCTGGATGCACCTGTGAATCACGAGGGCCTTAACCACTGGCTACTCCTTGCCTGCTCAAATCAAACTTGACTCTTTGGAATGTTAAGCCAAGATTTTCTTTAGCAGGAGCAGCTTAACTTAACTATAGCTCACTGCCCTCATGCCACACCCTTCAATGTATTTAAATCCTTCAATGGCTCTGCTTTTGCAATAAAAACCAAAATCCTTAAACATGGGATACAAGGCCCAGCATGAAAAGGAATCTCTCTCACCAAGGCTTCTGCCATTTCCTCAGGGAAGCCATCTCTAACCCTCTGACTAAATCAAGCTCTACCTTTATATCCTGTACTCCTCCTTCATGGTATGAATGAATGAACGAACCAAGCAAGCAAGCAATCCATCTATCTGGTAGCTACTGCATAAATTAGCATGTCTTTAGGTACAAGTAACCAAAAACCCCAATTCAAATTGCCTTAATCAACAGGGAAACTTATTTTGCATAACAAGTCAAAAGCAGGATGGTGGTAGGCTCTGAGGAGTTCCTGTGCTGTTTTCTTGGCTCTGTCCTCTCCCATACACTGGCTTCATATTCAGATTGTAGCAAAATAACTGTAACAGTTGTAGGCATCACACCCAGACAGTTTTCAGAGGAAAAGGACTACCTAGTGTTGTCATTTTAAGGTTGAGGAATTTTCCAGAACCTCCTGGCAGACCTCCCTCACATCTCATTGGCCAGGACCAGGCAGGTCTCTTGCTTACCCGTCCAGCAATCACCTACAGTGAATGGGACCAGCATGAGGGGCTGCAATACATCAGGATCACTTTCTCTGCAGTAACATGGGGACAGAGAGAAGGTCTACACAAAACCCAATCCCATTATGAAGGAAAAAGGGAAGAAAAGATGGTAGACATGCACTCGACAGGTCTGCTAATTATCAATCTGGGATATATGCTCTGGTCACCAACATTATGCAAGACTGCCAACAGAAAACCCTCCACCAGCCTCACCTGGGGTGCATCTATAAAACTGACAGGACCAGCTCAGTGGGGAAGCCACAGGGTAAGGGGGTAGAGGAAGGGACACAGGACTTTTAATCAACTGGTGCTGATTCAAGCCCCAAGACTGCTGCTTAACAGTTATACGACTACAGGCAAATCCCTTGGCTTCGGTTTCCTCATAAAATAAGAAAATATGTGGGGCGCCTGGGTGGCACAGCGGTTAGGCGTCTGCCTTCGGCTCAGGGCGTGATCCCGGCATTGTGGGATCGAGCCCCACATCGGGCTCCTCTGCTATAAGCCTGCTTCTTCCTCTCCCACTCCCCCTGCTTGTGTTCCCTCTCTCGCTGGCTGTCTCTATCTCTGTTGAATAAATAAATAAAATCTTTTAAAAAAATAATAAAATAATAAAATAAAAAATAAGAAAATATGTGCTTGACATAATGTACAAGTTCGTTGTGAAGACCAAATACAATGGCATACGTGGACAAACTACACGTTATGCATATGTAAGCAATTACTATTACTTGCAATGGAAAGTCACAAACTACTAAGAAAAAACTCCAGAAAAAAAAAGGCTGACTCCTATCTGGCCAAACAAAAGCAGTTACAAGCTACTAAAGGACATTCTGCTTTAAAAATTATATTCCTATTGGTTACCTGTGGCTTGGTTGGAGGCTTTCCAATATGATCAACTGATTCCAACGGTTGGGATGGAGTAGAGCAACACTACAGAAATTGTCTTCCAGGTCTATAGAAAACCAAAGTCAATGTCCTCTTTGCTCCTTCACTGATATCTCCTCCTAAAGCATGCACAGCCATCATGTTCGCACTGTTTTCTAGATGGAAAAGCTGGGTAGGAGTGTCTTCCAAGTCAGAAAAGGTTAAGAAAATTAGAAGTGTTTTTAGCTAGGAGAAGGGAGACTGATTTGAACGCACAAGTAGAAGCTACTCATTACCCATGAGAAAGTTCAGCCCAGCTCAACGTACTTGAGCTGCAAAGACCATACACAGTAAGTGCAAAGGCATCCAAGGCCTCCCTGCTAATGCTATTTTTATCAAGCAGTGTAGGCATGAAGCCACCCAACATGGCTTCTGTTCCACCTAATCCCCAGCCTGCCATTTCCATCTCTTACTTCTGTTCATCTGTCTCCACTTAACGCCAGGATAGAGATGGGCAAAGAAGCCACAGAGATTTTCAGACCTTTCTAAGGAGTAAGACATGCATTTATCCGTGCCAACCACATTTTTCCCAGTAGGTACAACACACTTCATCTAGGCAGTAAAGTCAGAGGACCAGTCACATCCAGCACCAAGATTCTGAAGGGTGAAAGTAGAGATATTCTGGGTTTACCTTGATGTCTACAGCATAAAAAACTTCCTTACAGTAAGGGTACCTTTCTCTCCTAGAGTTAAAAATCAACAACATATCAGGATTTTCCACTCTGGTCCAGGCTAAAGAAGAATGACGTAGGCGTGTGGGAGCAAAGACACCTTACGGAGTGACCAGGAAAGGAAAAGGGAAGCAGCACAGTCAGTGCAGACAATCTGAGAGGCCCTCCAGGCCCAAGTTCCCTGCGGTCCCACACATGTGCAACAGTGCCACGGCCAGGACGAATGTTCCCTAGGGGCAGATGTGTCCCTAAGACCAGGAATCAAGGATATTCTCCATCTAATCCCCTGTATGTGTTAAAGGACTGTACACATTCTACACAAACGTGCTGTGAGCACAGCTACTCTATGGAGCATGTTGCCATTCAGAGCCTGCCTCCTTAAAACCCACCCCATTTAATACAACATAGTTCCCTAGGAGAAGGACACTGGGGGAAAAGCTGGTGAAATCTAAAAGAAGTTGAAAGTTTAGTTAATAATGATGCACCAGGGGCGCCTGGGTGGCACAGCGGTTAAGCGTCTGCCTTTGGCTCAGGGCGTGATCCTGGCGTTATGGGATCGAGCCCCCACATCAGGCTCTTCTGCTATGAGCCTGCTTCTTCCTCTCCCACTCCCCCTGCTTGTGTTCCCTCTCGCTGGCTGTCTCTATCTCTGTCAAATAAATAAATAAAATCTTAAAAAAAAAAAAAAAATGATGCACCAGTATCTAAGTTTTGACAAATGTTCTGTAGTTACATAGGATGTTAACATTAGAGGGAGCTGGTGGAAAGGCATATAGAAACTCTTTGTACTATGTTTGTACCTTTTCGGTAAATTCAAAATTATTCCAAAATAAAAAGCTTATTTCAAAAAGTTTTAAATACTTGTCTGCTTAAAAAAGAGAGAAAAAAATAATCCATGGAAAACTTTCTAAGCAAGCCATCAAAGTTAAAACATGGAAAAAAGATTGGTAGACTTGAATACACAGAAAACTTACACTTTTATACATCAAAATATGTCATGAACAGATTAAGAGTTGAAAGGCAACCAAAAAACTGGGAAAATATACACAAAAGAAAAGGGGTTAGTATTCATAACATAGTAAGCTTTTTAGAAAAGATTTATTTAGGGGCCATGGTTAGGTCAGTTGGTTAAGGTCTGCCTTTGGCTCAGGTCATGATCCCAGAGTTCTAAGATCCAGCTCCTGCTCAGTGGGGAGCCTGCTTCTCCCTCGCCCTCTGCCTGGATCTCTCCGTTTGTACGCATGCATGCACGCGCTCTCTGTCTCTCTCTCTCAAATAAATAAATAAAATCTTTTTTAAAAATAAAAATAAAAAATAAAAAAGATTATTTTAGAGAGAGCTTGCTCTGCAAGAAGGGGAGGAGCAGAGGGAGAGGGAGGGAGAGAATCTCAAGCAGACTCCTCGCTGAGGAACGTGGAGCCCCAGGTTCAATCCTACATGGAGATCATGACCTGAGCTAAGATCAAGAGTGGGAAGCTTAACCAACTGAGCCACCAAAGCACCTCAGTAAATTTTTTATTTAAAGAAAAAAAAAGACTACATGCCTAGGTGCTCTATCTGCCACACCTGCTTTCACGCACACTTCAAATCTATGACATATCCAAACTCAAACTCAGAGACTCCGTAAACCACCTATTTCTTCCCATTCTACCCACTGGCTCCAATTTCCCCTGGTCTGGGAGTTCTGCGAAAGAAAGCAAAGCTTCAGTGCAGCGTTCCCCAGAGGCAGCTATCTTCCGTTTAATTCATTCGACGAGTCCTAACCAAAGTCTCCTTCTAGAATCCAAAACTCTTTTCCTCTTTATGTTTTGAGTTATGTCAGGCTTAGCTACTTGGTGCCCACAGTAGTGAAAACAGGTCAAACCACAAACAGAAGTGGGAGCCCTAAGCCAAAACAAAGGAGTACAAAGACCCTACACGGCAAACCATACTCAAAACTTCTGTACCAGCCAATCAGGAAAAAAGGAAGCAGAAAAGCCTTTGCCACAGGTGAGCAGTCACCTCCCACTTAGAGCCCCATTTACTTGAATTTTTTAGAGAGATTCGCAGTCAAAGAAAAAGCACCTTTTTAAATAAAATACAGTTACATCTAGGGGCACCTGGGAGGCTCAGTCGGTTGAATGTCTGCCTCTTGATTCCAGCTCAGGTCATGATCTCAGGGTTGTGGGACAGAGCCCGCATCAGGGCTTCATGCCCAGCATGGAGCCTGCTTAGGATTCTCTCCCCTTCTCCCTCTGCCCTTCCCCACACCGCCCCTCATTTCTTTCTCTAAAAAAAATCCATTTACAACTAACTCAGAAGTTTATATTCAAACCAACACATTTTAGTAATTTACCGGTTGTTTTTTCTGTTTTTAAATTTAGAAGGGGACTGAGAATTCGAAGAGAGAATGTACAGAGTATATATATTCTCAAGGATTCACACCCAACACCCCCAGGGGATTCCTGAAACCACAAATAGTTCTGAACCCTATTTATGTTATGTTTTTTTCTTGTACATACTTACCTGTGATAAAGTTTAATTTATAAATTAGGCACAGTAAGAAATAAACAATAACAGTAGAATAGAACAATTATAACAATATACTCTAACAAAAGTTACGTGAATGGGGTCTCTCCCTCTCTCTGGAAATATCTTGTACTATTGTCACCCTACATGTTGTGATGGTGTAGATGATACAACATCCATGTGACGACGTGAGTGACGCAGGCACGTGGCGGAGCTTTAGGCTACCAGTGACCTTCTGGGGCTACCTCAGAAGGAGGATCATCAGGGGCGCCTGGGCGGCTCAGTCGTTAAGCGTCTGCCTTCGGCTCAGGGCGTGATCCCCGCGTTCTGGGGTCGAGCCCCACATCGGGCTCCTCTGCTGGGAGCCTGCTTCTTCCTCTCCCACTCCCCCTGCTTGTGTTTTCCAGACTGCAAGTGACAGTGGGTAACTGAAACAACAGAAAGCAAAACCGTGGACAAGGGAGGACTACTGTACTTCTTTCAAGATGTTCCAATATACATATTACTAATATTAAGTCAGAGTTAGAATATTAAGAATGTTAGCCATACTAACATATTAAAAATTAAGTAAGCAGAAAGTTATAAATCTCATGCAACACTGAAGTTCCACATATAAAACAATATAGAGGCCAAGAAACAAAATATTTTTCACACAGAAAAGAGCGTGAATGTGATGAAAACCACTGGACTAAAAATTCAGTGGTTAAAAGTCTGCATCCCAGTTGATGGACAACCTTTTACCCCATACCCCCAGGCAGATGTCTATTACCCTACTTGCATGGAGTTACCCACACTATGAGATAGTTCACTTCTCAAAATCATAGTATGTGGTAACAATACTTAAGACCAGAAGAAAGGGGTTAAAGAGAAGGGTTAAACCAAATCCTAACTTCTGGAAGCTCATTCATGATCTAATTTGTGAATAAGTCCAGTCTTCCCAGCATGCCTCTTTCTCCAGACACTTCACCTTAGGTCCACTTTACCACTCATTAGCATCAAACGAGATTCAACTCAAACCAATTTTGCTAGTCATTAACAATCCAGTAAAAGGCCTGATAATAACAGAATAAAATTTAAAAGTTGAAGTAATTGGCTTAAATTGACCTCCACAGATTATTAGCATCTTTCCCATGACAGCCTATCTCCCACAAAAAGTTCTGGCTGTCTTATATACACAAGAGAAACAAACTGATTTCCCAAAATCAAGCACATGCCATCTTTCTGTGTCATGTGAAGGACAAAGAACTTCACCATCTTAACATGGGTGAAGGACAGCCAAAGAGATTGCACCGCTATGATCATTAGTAAGCCGAGGAGACCACAGTTACATGCAACACACAGAAGCCTAAGAAAGGGAAGACAGTGTGACATTCCTGGGCTCTCAGAATTAAAAAAGATACACCATTTCTGAACCATATGATCAACCTTAAGACTTCTCAATTTATTTACAATAAATTTATTACATTAAACTCATAGAAAGCTGATTTCAAAGCACCTTCTGAACACTTTTCCTTCTATATATGCCTCTGCACGGGAAAGCATTTTTAGCCTAGGAAGGACCTATGATGTTAAAGTTTCTCTAGCACATTTCTTGCACATAAATACACATAAGATACAAATACTATTCACTATACTGAATCACAAGATTTTTCAAAACAACATTAATTTTAATTGATGAAAAATTTAAATAAATCTATTTCATAGAGCAATGAAATTGTGAGGCTTGTTAATGGCAGTGATTAGTTAAAATTAAAGGTTGACATAATTAGATAAAACTGAATTATGGTGATAATTTGCAAACTGCGTGTCTCAGCACTTTGCTCTCCCCTGATAACAGAGTCCTAGCTGTCACAGCCATTACAATGGTGAGGTGGAGGGAGATGCAAAATCAAACACAAAGAGGATGCCATAAATCCAAAAAGGCTGGGAACTGATGCTCTAGTAAGCTATAACAGATAGATTCTGGGCAACACCCCAATCCTATACTATTTAATTTATTCCCAAGTCCCTTTCGAATCAAAGCTGGGTAAGGAGACAAAACAATATGCATGCCACTTCTTATCACTTCTGTCACAGTATTTAAAATTATTACTAATGGAATAAGATAAGCAAACTGTGAGGTATCTTCCGTTAAGAACTGTGTTTTTATCCAAGCATTTCAAATTATTACAGGAGTTATTATTCAGATATCAGAAAATTAGTCCAGAATAGTTAACTTCCTACATAGGAAACACAAGACAGAGTTTCTCATTTCACAGGAAAAGATGACAAGAAAAATGAAAAAGATTCAAACTATTTGTAAGGGGTGGAAAAACTCAGTGAGCTCAAACAACATTCATCTACCTTGCTATGCCCATGATTCAACCTCCTTCAACTTATTCCTCTAAATTAACCATGGGTATCATTTGTCTAATTTGACAAATGTTGATACACAGTTAAATTTTCTAATTATTTAACAATTAGCAACAGTAAGTCTCGCTGCCTAAAATGTCAGCTTTGGTTGACCAGGGTTTTCACTTACAGCCTAAGCCTAACTTCTTATGATGCATGTTTTGACATTCTAACCGCTGGAGCTGAATCTGTCCATCTGGTTTTATGGCTGAGCTGGTTGTCTGAAGCTTAAAAGAAGCAGATTATGTGCAAAGATAATCCTACATATTCTCAGCATATGGTAACATCACCACTGACGAACTTTTCAGGAATAAGAGAACGGTCCCACGACTAACAGCTCAGCCTGCTGCTCACAGAGGACCTCTGATACTATTTAGTCACCCACGCTCAGAAACAATGTCATGCGTTTTCCCAGGGAGGTAACATATACTCTTAATAGTCGAATATGAAGGAAAGGAATGTAGGGAACAACAAATGTGGTACTGAGTGGGTTTTCTACACAAGACTCCTGATTTCCCGTGCCAGAGACTGAAAATTATACACACACTCAAATCAGGAGTAACTGCCTCAGAAGTTTAAACTAATCTTCCCTTTGTCATTTGCAAGAAACTGGTAAAGGAAACATTCAGCAGGAAAGAGCTCAGTGACATCTGTCTATAACATTTAAGTGGAATTTCAAAACATTGAGAAAAAGTTTTTGAAAGTAGATACAAAAGAGCCTTTAGAACCCAATGTTCCAACCAGTAACTAGCTGGATCAACAGCTGAGACTTAAAAGTAAAGGTTGAGACTCTTGTATAAAAATTATTCATTAAAAAGGCCACCTTCGGGGCACCTGGCTGGCTCAGTCTGTAGAGCATACAACTCTTGATCTCAAAGTTGTGAGTTTGAGCCCCAAATAGGTGTAGAGATTACTTAAAAAAAAAAAGTTAAAAAGGCCAACTTCTGGGACGCCTGGGGGGCTCAGTAGCTTAAGCATCTACCTTCAGTTCAGGTCATGATCCCAGAGTCCCAACACCCAGCCCCACATCAGGCTCCCTGCTCAGGGGAGCGTCTGCTTCTCCCTCTCCTGTTGCCCCGCCCCCTGCTCCTTCTCTCTCTCTCTCTGATAAATAAAATCTAATAAAAAAAAAATCCAACTTCTTAGCCTTAATTAGACATGAAAAAGCCAATACAACAAACACTTTAAACCTGTGGCTCTACTATGTCCATTCCAAGGTGGGAAGAGATACCCACGTGTCAAGACTACCAAAAACCAGAGCAGAAAAAACTGTAATAACAGAACACCTTGTGCTATGCATTTCCAAACCCTTTCACATCCGTTAAGATCTAAATTACATCTTTCATTTTTCAAAAGTAAGAAATTAATATCTTGAATTGTAGTGTGTGCTATCTTTCTCAGAGCTCTTTCACACCCATATTGACTCTATTTGTGCTTTTGATTAAAAATAACCAACGGTGAGAAAGTTGTTCAAATAAGTCTATATTATCTGCACAGCACCTCTGCACACCTAGAGAATAATTCACTACTCACTACAACCTACCACATCATTGCTGTTGGAGGATGTCCATAAACACTGCTTTTCAGTTCTAGTCTTAAAATTCTCTTTCAAGGGTGGGAATCACTGACACCACACAAGTACAAGACTTCTATTCCTACTCACTGACATCAGAGAAATATATCTGATCCTGAATTAATCACATTTAAAGGGAAAAACAGCATAACTTTTAAAATCCATAAATAACCCAAAATTTTAATTTCCACCCATTGTTTTCTATGAAAGCAAGAAACCAAATAGAACTGACCCACTGGTATAGGTCCTATCATGCCACAATGGGATGGTAAAGGGAAAAGAAAGACCAAGCTTTTCGGAGTTTGTAGTAATTTATGGAGATATGGTAATTAATTCAACATTTTTCAGCAAAGACTTTATTTAATGTTAACTAAATATGTAGTGGCATTTATCTCCTGTCTTCCTAGAATGTCTTCTCCTTTCTTTAGCTAAAAGCACCCCAACTTTACTTGCGACTTCTCCTGCATTCCATAAGGTCTTTGTGAAATAACAGAGCAATCATACACATACACACACACACACACACACACACACACACACACACGGAGCAAATTACCCCGACCAGACCAATCATATTCCCTCTCTCCAGGAAAACTGAATCTTATCACACAAGAATGAAACCAGTTGCTACAGTCTTTGAGACATGGTGACCAAACAGACCATCCGCTAGGGGGTTCCCAAAGCCTAGGTCCTCACAGGCCTGGTTCTCGACATCCAAAGCCTAGTTGTTCAGCATTTTCTATGCCTATATTTTATGGAAGTGCTATGCTTACAGTTCTGTAACCTGCCTTTTTTATTTTTTTATTTTTTTAAAGATTTTATTTATTTATTTGACAGAGATAAAGACAGCCAGCAAGAGAGGGAACACAAGCAGGGGGAGTGGGAGAGGAAGAAGCAGGCTCATAGTGGAGGAGCCTGATGTGGGGCTCGATCCCATAATGCTGGGATCACGCCCTGAGCCGAAGGCAGATGCTTAACCGCTGTGCCACCCAGGTGCCCCTGTAACCTGCCTTTTTAAATCAATAATATATCATAGGCATCTTTCCAGACTGGACATAGTATAGATCCATATCATTATTTCAATGGCTTCATGGAACAAAGAACCATAATCTATTTAATGAATTCCTTACTCAAAGTTACTTACTATATAATTATATATTGTAAATAGTTCTTTATTATATACACATATCTTTGCTAACTTTTCCTATTATATATTTCTTTAGAACAAATTCTTAAATATGGACTTGCTGTATTAAAAGCTATGCAAGTTTTACATTTTGATATACAATACCAGCTATTTAGAATGAGTGCATCAATTTAAGTCTCTGCTAGAACAAAGAGTACACATTTCCCTTCTTCACCAGCACTGGAAATCACTATCCGCCTTATTCCCCTTCCAAACTGAGAGATGCCCAAATATTAAGACTACCAAGAGAAGTTACAAAACAATCATAATAATATAATACTTTACATATATCATGCTTTACCAAATCATGTCACATCTAGTAAGGTGTAAATTGAGTCTGAATAACATTGCCAATACAGGGGCGCCTGGGAGGCTCAGTCCGTTAAGATCTGCCTTCAGCTCAGGTCATGATCCCGGGGTCCTGGGATCAAGCCCCACATTGGGCTCCCTACTCAGCAGAGAGCATGCTTCTCTCTATCCTTCTGCCCTTCCCCTCACTCATGCTCACTTTCTCTCTCTCTCAAATAAATTAATAAAATCTTAAATATATATATAGCCAATATGATACATTAAAAATGGTGCCTTAGTTGTCTCAGGCTGTCATAACAAAATACTACAGACTGATTGACTTAAGCAACAGAAATTTATTTCACACAGTTCTGAAGGCTGGAAGTCCAAGATTTAAATGCCAAAAAGGTAGATTTCATTCTTGAGGCCTCTTCTGCGGTTTGGAGGTGGTTGCCATCTGATCATGTGCTCACATGACCTCTTCTTTAGGCATGACTGGGACAAGGGGCACCAAGCTCTCTGGTGTCTCTTCTCACAAGGGCACTAATCCTATCATGAGAGTTCCACCCTCATGACCTCACCTAACCCTAATTACTTCTGGAAGGCAGCATCTCCAAATACCATTACACTGCAGGTTAGGGCTTCAACATATGAATTTGGGGAGAACACATTCAGTTCATAACAAATGGCATCTTATCATTGTTTTCTAATTTCATTTTTTTAATTACTTGTGAAATTGCATATTTTGTTTATTGGTCATTTATTTTTCCTTTTTTTTTCCTCCTCTGAAAATGGTCTGTTCTGATTCCAAATCTGGAATAGGAAGGGTACAAGATGAGCCTGGAACATCTCGTCATAGCAGAAAGTAAAGAAGCTACTATACATTATTAGAGGCATGTCATAAGGATTTGGAGCCAACCTGACTAAGCCTTAGTCACAAAGACAGGGCAATTTGAGCATCAAAAGGAAACTAACTGAAATGGACTGAAATGCATCATAAATGCTAAAATAGAGGTGTTCATAAAGATAACTCAAAAAAGAGAGAGAGAGAGAGAGAGAGAGAGAGAGAGAAACCCTCATCTGTCACCATTGGAGGATGCTAGGGAAATAACACATGATTTTGGAAAGTGGTAAATAAAGGGAAATAGACATTTTCCCCACCCTACCTATATAATCTATACCTCAGGGTGAACCCTATATATTCCTCCATACAGCAAAATATACCACCATACCACTATTATAACATTAGCTAGAAAATAGAAACATCATCTGCATCATCTGCAAATTTCAAAAAGGTGTATCCTACGTCACAATCCACATGCAAAGGAAATGACAGGACCCAGCAAGGATATAACATACATATAAGCTTTATCCCCTATGGATCCTATATTTTTTAAAGGTACTGTGCACTAAAGAACTAATTTTCCTGTTTTAACACAAGTATCTTCAATCCCCAGTGAGAGCTCCTGTTCATCATGAGGTTACCATGATTGTTAACATTTAGTATAAAACTTAGAAGGTTTATAAACAAAATGTGGTATACACATATGTATGTGGTACATACATATACTAGGAACATTTATTAATTAGCCTTAAAAAGGTCGGAAATTCTGACACATGCTACAACATGGATGAACCCTGAAGACATGCTAAGTGAAGTAAGCCAGTCACAAAAGGCTGAATACTGTATGACTACACTTACATGAGGGGCCCAAAGTAGTCGAACTCATAGAGAGAAAATGGAAGGGTGACTGCCAGGGCCCAAGGAAGGAGGGAATGAGAAGTCATTGTTTAATAGATACAAAGTTTCAGTGCAGGAAGATGAAAGGTTCTGGTCGAGGATGGTGGCGATGGCTGCACAACAATGGGAATATACTAATGCCACCAAACTGTTAAGATGATAAATTTTTTTTAAAGATTTTATTTAATTGTCAGAGAGAGAGAGTGTGCGAGCGCACAAGCAGGGGGAGAGGCAGGCGGAGGGAGATGCTGAGCAGAGAGCCCAATGAGAGACTCGATCCCAGGACTCTGGGATCATGACCTGAGCTGAAAGCAGGCACTTAACCAAGTGAGCCACCCAGAAGTCCCAAGATGATAAATTTCATATGTACATTTTGCCACAGAAAAAAAACAGTATGTTTGGTATGTTAAAATTTAATAACTGAATTAACATATCCCAGCCAAATTAAAAGAAATTTTACATTTTAATTACATATTCCCTGCTGTCTCAGCAGTCTCACTAAGGGCAGGTGAACAATTTCAGTAAGGTAATACTGAAAATACTTCACAGAATCCTAAACAGGAGCCAGTGCAATAACTAAATCAAAGTATTTCATAACAGAAGTTTTACTCAATTTTTAATGAATTTTTATGAATCACATGCATAGCTGGCCCACTCTATATTCAATCTTTCTCCACACACAGAAAAGAACAGGAGGGAGACTGCAATTGCTTTTGTAAATGCAGAGGAACAGATGAAGAACAATGTTCTAGCTTCGCCATGCACATGCTAGGCACTCAATAAACATTCCTGGTTTCCAGTGCTCAGTGAATCTAAGTAAAACCAAAGAAAACGTGGGCTTCACGTTCTGTCTGGTACACTAGCTAGTGAGAAGGCAGACATTCCACTGGAAGGAAGGATGCTGTCTCTTTACCAGTCTTCCATTACTTGGGATCTTGGCATTAAGCCTGAAACAAGTTTCATGTACCATGTACCTTTTCATAGGTCAAAGAGTTTTTGTTTTTTTTCAATTCAGAGTTTTGGTGGGAAAAATGTGTGAATAACCAAATTACAGCTCCATATGAAAACAGAAAGTTCAATATGACACACACGTCCTTTCTAAATGAAGTCAATTTTAAAGTATACAGTAGAAACCACATTATTATTATTTCTCAGGCACAGGAAGCAATGCCGGCTCTCTACTCTTGTCCCCTGAGAGCTCCACTATGTTAAAAATTTTTCTATATGACTCCCTCTAACTTAGGTCTACATACTTCTAACTCTAGAGGTCAACCACCTCTCCTATCACATGAAGATCCTGCTACTTTCATGGCCCTTACTAAAATAGACCACTTAAAATTCTTAAAGAAAATTCACATCTTCAAATAACTCCTTCCTACAAATTAAGTATTACTCTTTAAATTGAGGAACTAAACACTAGGTTTGGCTTTTCACAATTTATTCACATATTCATTTCCAGAACAGTAAACTATCAAGACACAAGGGGGACGCCTGAGGTCCTCCCAGTCTGAATATGGCTATCATTGCACAATGTTGAGATCAGCTTCTAAAATGCCCCACCAGGCAGCCAGGAGGCTGGGCGGCTGCTCTCTGGATTGCAGTATGGCTCTGTGCAAGGTGCCCTGTCACTACACATCCATCACAACCTCAAACCCCAGCTATCTGATGCTGCCGGGCCTGCTGATGAGCCCTCTCCAGGACCACAGCACGGTTCCCAGTGGCCTTGAGGGCAAAAACTAAACTCCAGCTAACAAGAAAGAGAAACCCAAGACACAGACAGAGAGGCAGAAAGAGCCCCCGCAAAGACAGATTTTTACAATCTTCAAAACGTTAGAAATAAATTATCTTTCTCTATGCTTTTTTGAAAAACCTGCCTACTGGGCGTCCTTAAGGCTCTGCTGAACTGTAAAATACAAACAGGAGAGCCCCCAAACACAGAAATCCAGGAAACAGAGCCCTGCAAGGGAAGCTGACTGTCCCCAAGAAGAGAAGTATTAGAAGACTTTCCGATCACCACAGCAATTTAGCAGGTAAGTCACATTCCATCCCCGGTAGCCGGACTGTGTCGCCCTCATTTCCTTCCACAAAGCTAGATGGCCCTCACCTTTCCAACCTTGAAGTGGCGTGACAGGAAAAAGTAGACACCTCTCCCTGCTAATTGCCCAAGCGGGTCAAACTTCGGAACCAGCATCATGCACTTTGTTTTTAAGCACAGAGAAAAGAGGAAGGGTTGGTATTCTAAGCGGAATCTCCGTGATTTGCCAGAGGAAAAAGCACAGACCAGACAGCAGGAGCGCCAGCATTTCCATGCAGCTGCCACGACAGGTGACCGGGCCGCTTTGCAGACACCCCGCTCGCTCGGGGGTTTCACTGAGGTGGGGCGGGAAGGAAGGGGAAGGAGGGAGGGAGACAGACTGGAGAACGAGAAGGTGGGCAGAGGCAGGGAGGGAAATCCACTCCATCCAGACGTTGGGGAGGAAGAGGAGGAGCACAGCCCCGTCTCCCTGGGGAAACCGTTTTAAGGGATTTTCTCTCTCCACAATTAAGAAAAAAAATGGCTCCAAGCCAAACGCCTCCTGATTTACACACACACACGCACACCAAGCTCTATTTCGCCCCATTTTCTTGTACGCTGAAACAAAAGGCTAAAACAGCAAAACAGCAGCCAGCGCCGCCCGGAGCCCGGTGTCCGCCACCCTCTCCCACCGCGCCCTCGGGAGAGCCCACCCAAAGCGGCCCGCCCGCCCCCCGCCCGGGGACCGGCCCTCCCC
>NC_048227.1:100920084-100947764 GCF_002007445.2 Ailuropoda melanoleuca | reverse complement strand
CGGCCTCGCGCCCTAGCGCGCTGGGGACCCGCGCCCCGGCGGTTGACGCCCGCCCCCAGCCGGGCTAGGCACCCCCCCACGCCCCGCCACCCTCACCTGGCGCTCTGCCCCCGCCTGAGCTGCCGCCCAGCTGGCCACCTGCTCGCACTCACGAAACCCCCAACTCCACAGACCTGCCGGCCCCTGCACGCTCACACGAGCACACACTCAGGCGTGCACACACGCACACGAGCACACACCGGCTCTCACAAGCGCGCGCACTCACGGGCACACACCGGCACTCACGCGCGTGCACACGCACACCTCGCAGTCCTCGCCTTGCAGGGTTACTTCACAGCCTGTTACAACAATGAAAATAATTCAAGTAGTCCAGTCTGAACCGACCTAACTTGAGAAATCCTTCCCACCGGATAATGTGATGATGTGCGCGCTCCCCCAACTTAATTTGAGCCGGAAGTGGACATCACATTTTGTCTTAAGTTGAAAGCCACTAGAAAGCACAGATTTGCTTGTGCTATGAACCAGTGTAGCTTCCCTTGAAGACACTCACTCAAGTGTCCCTGATGGTGATCTCAGACCCCAGTATCTTTTTCAGTTGGTCTTACAGAGAAAAGACTAGAGAGCGTCGTTTTAACAGCAGAGAGAAAGAATTCAGTTTTTCTCCCCTATTAATTGATGTCCTGCTAGGAACGGAAACTTAATGCATCCATCCTTCATTTTCCGTCATGTACAAAGAAATAACATCACTGATTGTGTGATTATTCGCATATGTGCACTAAAAAAAAAANTGCCAAAAAAAAAAAAAAAAAAAAAGCCAAGATCGGGGTGCCTAGATGGCTCAGTCGGTTAAACCTGGGACACTCGATCTCAGCTCAGGTCTTGATCTCAGGGTCAAAAGTTCAAGTCCCGTGTTGGGCTCCAGGCTGGGCTGAGCTTGAAGCCTACTTAAAAAATAAACTAATTTTTAAGAGAAGATCAGCATCCTTTCTTGCTGAAGGCATAAATGCCCTATGTAGTTAAGTATAGCAGCCACTCTTTGCATGGGTTCTGCACTTTCTTCTATTTTGCGAATTTGCCTAATTTTTAAAATCAGCTTCAGATTTAAGAATCCCTGCTTCTGTGAATTTCTGATTGTCAGGGGGGAAAAAGGGTTGGACAAGTGTCCTTTAACTCTAAAATTCCATGCATATGATTTCACAAACGTTGGAAAGTGCTACCTAGACTTCTTTTAATTTTATAACAGGTAATTTTTAAATGACAATATTTGCCTCCTGCATGTATGCACATAATACAAAACATTTAATAGAAGTATTTATATCAGGGGCGCCTGGGTGGCACAGCGGTTGGGCGTCTGCCTTCGGCTCAGGGCGTGATCCCGGCGTTATGGGATCGAGCCCCACATCAGGCTCTTCTGCTATGAGCCTGCTTCTTCCTCTCCCACTCCCCCTGCTTGTGTTCCCTCTCTCGCTGGCTGTCTCTATCTCTGTCGAATAAATAAAAAATAAAATCTTAAAAAAAAAACAGAAGTATTTATATCAGCATTATTTGATAATATTTTATAAATATCCCTAAAATTAATTTTGAAACCTTTAAGAAATAAAGCTATATTTAGGTCTTAGACTACCTTAAACATAAAAGTTAGCCTTCGCTCAATTCAAGATAATCACTATTATGCTTCAACTGACAACTCAGTATTACACCTAACATAGTGGGGAAACTAAAGGAATTATCCAGTATGGTCCTTCCCTCAAAATGTACAACCTCTAAATAGAATTACTTTAAAATTTATACATAACATATTTGTTAAACTCTTTTTCTCACACACACACACACACACACACACTAGTTGGGATCAGCAAGCAGGGCCTGGAACAAATCATGAAAAATCTGATCCTTACCGTCAGACTTGTAAAAGTTAGCAGCAGAAGGGATNAAAAATAAATAAAGATGAAAACATGCAGTTGAAGAACTTCCTTGACCTAAAAATGCCATCTCTAAAACAGTATAAAAATGATGTAACAAATACCATCTGGACGCGACAATACTTTCTTCTGCAAAATGAAAAAGCATTAACTTTGAAACCACTCTCCCAATACCACAGTCTTCCCTAGGGCCCACATGTATACACTCTTCTATCCAAGCACTGTTGGGCACACATGCAGCCTACTCTGCAAGCCTGTAAAGGCCCTCACGTTTATTTTCTGCCTCTGTGGCTTCCCACAGTGTCCGTGGCGACATAAATGGTCTTGGGAGCACGCCTCTTCATTGAAGCCCTGCTTCTACGGCCTATGAACAAGTGACAGCAAGAAAAACATGCCTAACACTGTTTCCTTAACCATACATTCAAACAACAATATCTACCTCACAGGGCTGTTTAAAGAATTAAATGAAATAATGTATGTAAAGTCTTTAGCGTAGTGCTTGATGCGTAATAGGTACCCAATCAAAAATACCTCAGGTTTATTAAATGCTTACCCCAGGACAAACACTGTACCTTGTTGGTCTTATTTTTACTGTTGTCTTTGTTCCCTGTTACTCCTCATGGGAGCCCTCCTTCCCCCATGTTCCCCTCACCACCACACGACGAGGGGTCTATTCTCTCTCTCTGCCCTGTCAGGATGAAAATGGTTCCCTTACAACATTTTAAAGTTGAATGGGCATTTATAGCAATCTACTTAATCTGTTGTGAATGTGCATTTTCAGCTTTTTTAAAAAAAGATTTTATTTATTTACTTGAGAGAGAGAGAGTGCGTGCGCACACAAGCAAGGGGTGGGGCAGAGGGAGAGGGAGAAGCAGGATCCTCACTTAGCAGGGAGCCTGATGCAGGGGCTCCTAGTGGGGCTCCATGTGGGGCTCCATGAGGGGATCCATGTGGGGCTTGATGCAGGGCTTGATGCGGGACTTGATCCCAGGACCCTGGTATCATGACCTAAGCCAAAGACAGGCACTTAATCAACTGAGCCACCCAGGCGCCCCTGCATTTTGAACTTTTAAAGAAAAATTTAAATTAAGACATGAAAATGATTGCTTCTTGTTTAGAAATCTGAGGCAACTGGGAGTCATTTGGAAGGAGATTGGCGATAAGAACCCTTCCACTGGGGCGCCTGGGTGGCTCAGTTGTTAAGCGTCTGCCTCCAGCTCAGGACCTGATCCCAGGGTCCTGGGATCGAGCCCCACATCAGGCTCCTCCGCTGTGAGCCTGCTTCTTCCTCTCCCACTCCCCCTGCCTATGTTCCCTCTCTCGCTGGTTGTCTCTCTCTCTCTGTCAAATAAATAAATAAAATCTTAAAAAAAAAAAAAAAAGAACCCTTCCACTGACCTTAGAGATCCTGCTGGGTCAACAATTTCCATTTTGTTGTGTTTCTTGGCTCATTTCTTGTGTTTTATTGTGTTTGTATTTGTTGTATTTAAATATTAGAAGATTTGGCAACACATTTGAAGAAATAAACCCATCCTCAATAATTGTTAAATGACATTTATTTAAAGAAGTGTCTCTCATACGGCATTCATGATTCGACTCTATTAACTGATTGTCCTTTACCTGTAGGTTCAAGTTTGAGAAAAACTTCTTACTACCCTGCTCAAGCACCTAAAAGTTCTGAGAAATATGTGACCTTTCTTTAAAAGTTACGCAATCCTTACGTCTGCCTTGGGTCACACTATAAGCTCCAAGCTCCAGCTGGACCTGATAAGCATCTTGGTAACATTATGACAACCTGGTTGTGACGTAAGTATTTAACACTCAACATTTGGCTGTGCACCTGTGCAGGAGTGTGGGGCTAGCACAGCCTCTGAGTGCCGCTGGACTACTCTAAGGCTGAGCCCAAAGGTACAAGGGATGGAAAGTCACAAGCAGGTGCCTGGGTTGGTCTCTGCCCTTCTCGCCTCACCTTCTCTGCATGCCCACTGCCCATCACATTACTGAAAGGCCTTTTGATACTGACAATCCAAAACTCTTCTCCTTAGAGGCCTCTTTCCTGCCTCCCTATCACCTAGAATCTCTGGCCACATCGTCCCTCTCTCCTGGCTGCAATATAATTCTGAGCCCAAAGGCTCAAGCCCTTCAACCACCAAGACATTCAGCACAGGGATCGGAAAACTGGATCCTGGATATAGAGAGCCAGAATATGTCCATGGCAAAGGAGCTAGAACTTTTGGAGAATAAGATCAAGCCTTTTGTCTTTTAATGTGTCCTGAGAACCAAAAATGCCAGAGCCAGCTTAGGCTTCATTATGGAAATACAGCGTTCAGAATAAGGAAGGAAATGCGCCTGGTCCTCTGTACTCTAGCTAGGATAGCTAGCCACATCCAGACTCTCTGCCTTGGACCTGGCAACTAACACCGTCACGTTTTAAGGACATTGATTAGTTGCAGCTAACCTGTGAAGGGTGACAAGCCTGGTGAGGACTCTAGAAGCTCTATTACGATGTTACACAGTTTTGTAAATGGCTGTTGAAGAAAATAGGAATGTTTAACCTGAAAAAAAAAAAAAACAACTAAACAGAAGATGATGCTGGTGAACTTTATACATTTTTAAATTCCTTTTTAAGTATTTATTAAGCTCCTTACTTTGGACCAAATGCATCCCAAATCAAGAGCCAGTGTGTGGGGGTTTACAGGCGGGGGATTTGGTTAGGGTAAGAAAGGGCCTTGTACTAGGGTGGTCCATCGGGGAAGGGGTAGCCTTGTAAAGTGGCCTCAAGCAGACCCGTGCCTCTCCGTTCTTCTGCGGAGCCACGCTGGACACACGGGAGTGACTGCACCAGCAGTCTTCATGCGGAGAGCCTCTCCCCAGCTACCTGCGTCCTCTTCCCCGTCCTTCCAGATGCCTCCCCAGCAAAGGTATCCCCTGGGCCAATGTCTAGGATGGAAAATATTCCTCTACTCGCCCTGCAAAAGAAAAAGATGGGAAACAGGAGAAAATGGCTTTTCTAAAAAAGAGAGCGAGCCTTCATAATCACCTCCTTCCCCACCCCAGGAGCGCGAGGAGGTGAGCAGACTGCCATGCTTGGCCCACAGTTAAAGACTCATTCTCCTTCCTTCCGATCATGTCATCACGGAGGTGGTCCCTTATGCTGCCCTGAGCTCTGACCAGACCCTATTTGAGGAGATCAGTGTTGTTGAGTACAAGCTTGTCTTTCAGTGGCGTAGTCAGTGGTCTTCCTAAGCAACTATAAAGGCAGGTAGACACCACTGACCTGGGCAAATGTTTCTGTTTCAGTTTGTTTTGTTTTTCTGGCCATGTCCTAAAAGTGCCTCAACTCTGGATATGCAGAATTGGTCTCTGGGAAGGAGGAGTGACTTGCGCAAGTGACCTCTAACCTCCCTCCATACGGCTCAACAGTAAGGTGTGACTGGCTGGCCTGGGGGCTGGGAGGCCTCTGACAGGACCGGGGCCTCTGACAGGAAGGCAGTGGAAGAGCAGAGCACATGGCCCCACAGCCTGCACCCGGGGCTGGCCAGTGGGGGGCTGGCGTGGACGTCCCAGGCCGGGCCAGAACCAGTTTTGTCCCAAACCTCGGAAGGCTGACTGCCCTCCGGGAAGCTGCTGGGAACGAGGGCCACGGAGCTGGCAGCGCTGGGCTGTGATGTTCGGGACGAAACACGGTGAGGGAATAAGGCTCATAGCTGAAGCAGAATGCGGCGGAATCGACTTCACTCCAATTTCAAACTCCGGAAACATGTTGGTCTTGTTCTGTCACAGATAACCTGTTCCTTATATCTTGGTTTTGGTTTTTGTTGGTTTGTTTCAACCACCACATGGAAGACCTAGTCAGAACTTCTGAAGAACAGACGTGCTCCCAGGGTCTGGGGTAAGGTTTGTAGCACCACTGGGAAGGACTGGGGGACCTTGGGCACATCCCTCCATCTCTGGCCTCCATTCCTCAGACTCTACAGTGCAGAAGGGGTGTTGTCTCTGACTGCCCTTTTCAACTCCAAAATTCTCTTAGCTCTTTCGATGAGATTCACTGATAGAAATTTAAAGGGCCCTTTCCTATCCTGTGGCTTCTCTACAGTTTGGAAAATGTGTACCAACCTCCTATAAGGAATATTTCATTTTACTAAGCCCTGTGAAAGTGAAGAACGAGGTCGTCTCCAAGGGGCTCTGGGGCTTGGCTGCACACAGTTTTAGACCTCAGCAGACTTCTTAAAATGTAAGTAGGAAAATGAGTTTTCAAAGGGGTGGACACGCCCAGCCACATTTACTTTTCTCCACATCAGATTCACCCGCTTTACACTTTGCAAACTAGGAAGGCTGTAGAAGAAGAGAGAGACGGGGCATTTCCAAATTATGTTTTTATCTCTACTCAATTCTTCCCTTTTCCGTCCCTTTTAAACCTTGCCTTCCTTTTTCTTCCCTTGGCCATGAATCTAAGATATACTTGGTAACCAGTAAGAAGTCACTAACAGGACCAGTGCTCAGGTATTTCTCTATTTTGGCAGGATCTACCATGAATTTTCTGAGAATATAAGTACAGCTGTTGTACCAACAGTCATCTCCCCTCTTGCGTGTTACGGAACCCCAATTTATTGAGCTATCCATGCCCTCCGCATCCCAGTGTGTTCCCGGAAGCCCGCCCACCCACTTCCTGACTCCTCTCAGTCGTTCTCACGGTTGGGGACAAGCAGCAGCGCCACCACAAGGGAATTGCTGGAAATGCACACTCTCAGGTTCCACCCCAAAGTTCTTGAATCGGAAACCTTGGTGTTGGGAGCTTAGCATTCTGTTTTAACAGATTCTGTTGCACATGATTCTGATGCACATGAAAGAATCATTGGCATAAAACAATCCTGCCAATTTGATTCTCTTTCCTTAGAAATAGGCAAACGATCCCGTGCTGGTCAATTACACACAAGGCGTAGTCGGCTAGAGGAAGCCTTTTGGAAACAGCTTCTTAGCTCTTACAAAGAAACATAAAGACCCCCCCCCCCTTTTCAGGGGACCTGTGGGGTCTGTTTTCATAATAATACCAAGATGTCATTTGCACGTACACTCGCACTGCCTCATTAATGTACACAGGTCTTTTCCAGAGGTTACATGTTGTGTGATATCACAGCCGACTGCGTGCAGAAGCAGATAAGAGAACCCACGTGTTCTCTATTCAGCCAGACATTACAGAGCTTTGTAAAAAATGTGAAACAATGCCGCTCTTCTCACTACATTTGTTTTGGAAAAAAGTGGGGTTTTTTTCATAAAAATGTATGATTTTTGTTAACACATAAAGGTTTATTCACATTATAAATAATATATTTACATTTTCTGTTTTGATTTATAAAATTAGTAAACATCAATAGACATAACCCACACTAACAAACAAACAAACAAATAAACAAACTAAACAACCTCTCTGAGGTCCTTAAATTTTTACAAGTATCGAGAAGACGTTCTGAGAAAGTCTGAGAGCGGCTTCTCCCCGCGGGATTGCGGCTGCTGGGGGCTTGTTGCTGCCATCTTGTGGCCATGAGAGGTACCAGCCCAGGCAGCCTGGAGCGTGGGGCACAGGTGGAACTGGCTCCTGAGGTCCATNTGCTGGGGGCTTGTTGCTGCCATCTTGTGGCCATGAGAGGTACCAGCCCAGGCAGCCTGGAGCGTGGGGCACGGGTGGAACTGGCTCCTGAGGTCCNAGCGTGGGGCACAGGTGGAACTGGCTCCTGAGGTCCATATATGACCCTCTGAAGAGCCAGCCCCGGTGTGAATCCTACACACCTTCACTATCTTGAAGCTTCTTATTCTGGAAGATGATAAAATTCTCTTCTTGTTTAAGCAGTTTTAGGTCGAGTTTCCTCTTACAAGCTGAAAAATCTTCCCAATTAGCTCTGAGGACCTCAGTGACTTTTTACATCTTTTTGGTTTATCTTTCCATAAACAAGATTCGTGACACAAGTAAATGAAGTTAACGGAAATCATCAGCTCTCTAAAAACACAGATGCCAAAACCCAGGCAAAATATAACGAAAATATACTAGAACCTACACACATTTAGGAAAGTAAACCTTTTAATTAAGACTGTGTGCTTAAAACTTTGGAATTCCTATTTTTTAAAAGATCTTATTCATTGTATTTTATTGAGAGAGAGAGAGACCTAGCGAGAGCGAGAGCATGAGTGGGGGGAGGGGCAGAGGCAGAGTGAAAGAGAATCTCAAGCAGACTCCACGCTGAGCACCAGAGCCTGACGTGGGACTCGATCTCATGATACTGAGATCATGACCTGAGCCAAAATCAAGAGTTGAACACTTAACTGACAGAGCCACCTATGTGCCCCCATAATTCCAATTTTGTACGCATGTTAATTTTATGTTAATTGTTATGTTGTGTTAATGCTAGCCATTTTTAGTTTAACTCAGTTAAAAGCTTAGATTTTTTTAACTGCAAATTCTGAGAATCATAGTCTGATGAAAGTGATATTTACCAAAAGGGCCAATGGTGACAAATATCAAGTTATACCTATGTAACTAAGCGTTGCTCCAAAGAGACTCACTCATTAGAAACTTAGTAACTTTTGTTATATTTAAAAAACAGGTAGAGGAAGACCATCTCTGAAAGATATAAGTATTTAAGTACTATTTAAGAATCAGACTACAGGGGCACCTGGGTGGCTCAGGCGATTAAGCGATTAAGCGATTAAGCTTCTGCCTTCAGCTCAGGTCGTGATCCCAGAGCTCCAGGAGAAAGCCCCTGCTCAGCAGGGAGTCGGCTTCTCCCTCTCCCTTTGCCCCTCCCCTCCTTGGGCTCTCTCGCTCATTCTCTCTCTCAAACAAATAAATAAAATATATTTTTTAAAAACAAGAATCAGGCTACAGAAGAGATCAGTCCCAGCAATGAGTTACCTACACTATAATAATCTTACAGCTGCAAAATGATGCAAGAGTTTGGGATATTGTAGCAGAGATGGCTAATTGTCCGCCCAAAGTCCTTCCAACAGATAAGAGTTTTAACTAGGAAGTCTCTGGGGACTTCAGCTGGGCACAATATTTTCTAGCCTCCTCCCGTCCTTGCTCCATCTTAGGTGAGGCCATATGACCAATGAATGCTTGCCAGCAAATACGAGAAGTCATGTGTGTTGCTTCCGGTCAAGGCGGCTAAATGAGCATGCTTCCCCATCATCTGCCAGCTAGATGCAAAGTGCTTGAGGCCCTGGGAAACGAAGCCTCCAGGGCCTGGATTTCGGAATCAGTCCCGATGGAGAGCTGACTGCCAGCAAGAAATGCCTACATGAGACTGTTAAAGGAGCACAAGTTTCATTTTGTTAATAAGCCTCTGAAAAATGCAGCTCATGTGAACATAGACTCTAAGCTATTTTAAAGCATGGAAGCTCTAAGTAGCCATCAGAAAAGTTTTTGACCTTAGGAGAAAAAAGAACAATCTCATGTTTATTATTTTATCTCTGTCTCCAGTGCCTAGAACAGTGGCAGGTAGTGGTTAATTTGCAATGACTAATTGAATGAATGAATAAATCAATCAATAGATGGGTAATAGAGAAATAAATCAGGTATTCATGTGAGAGCTATAATAGTTTAGAATAAAATAATACTGAATTTTTGTGGAAAATACTTGTCCCAAATATTTGTGGGAAAGGTTCATATGTTAACTAGTATTTATTTCTGGCAATTACTTGGTGAGAGTATGACATGTGATAGAGAAAGTTTAGCTTGGAAAGGTAATTGTACTAATTTTGTCTTGATAGTCTCTGATCTATTAAATAAAGTGATTAGATATACTAATTAAGGATTCTATATTTAGCTATTTTAATAAAGAGTACATTTTTAGGTTTTTAAATTATTATTTTAAGAAATAAAAATAATGACATAAGAAATCCGTATCTCTAAATGGTTTTCAGATCACATACCAAAGTAGTCATTCTAAATTAAGTACATATAATTATAGGCAAGGTACCCTACAGGATATCATCAGCTTCTGGAATTCTGACCTTGTAATCCTCAACACATACAGTGATAATAATGAATATCAGTTGGTAAGATAGTAAGAAAAATACTTGGCTTTGATATGAGTTTTAAGAAAAACTTTGATCCTATATGAAAAATTTCAGGGAATGAGAGAGAATATACAGTTGGCATTCATTCATTTCTCTAAAGTAGAATTCTAAATATTAATTTTATTTGTCTTAATAAGACTAAAAGATGGAGTAGGGAGTTGCCTTGGAAAAATAAGACAACACAAGGTCTGCAGGTTAAATATTTTTCCTAGAAATAATTCTTTTAAAAATATACAAATACGGGGCACCTGGGTGGCTCAGTTGGTTAAGCGTCTGACTTTTGATTTTGGCTCAGGTCGTGATCTCAGGGTGGTGGGATGGAGCCCTGTGTCAGGCTCCGTGCTGAGGGTGGAGCCTGTTTAAAATTCTCTCTCTCCTTCTCCCTCTGCCCCTTCCTACTCATGCTAAGTCTCTCTCTCAAAAAAAAAAAAAGTTGAAATATACAAATACACATTTGTGATAAGTCATTAAATATATATGTATGTATTTGTCTTCAATGGTACATGTTTTCTGCTAACTTTCCCCAATCTCCTGAGCAATAGAAGAGATGCTATGGAGTAGACTAGTTGCCTAGCAACCTGAAATTAGTGAGACATGTCCCCTTTCATTGACTTGATTTTAAATCAAGCTCTTCAAGGGCAACTATGAGAAGAACGGCAAAAATATGAAACTCATAATGCTAGCACCATGCAGTGAGCTTTAGGGACAAAGCTGTATATGTAGCCCACATATTAGGATTTTGAGGTTGGTTTGGAAAATATTAATTTTAGTTTGGAAAATTCTACCTTTTCCCTGTGATGATTAAACTTATTTAAAATGGCTCTTACCAGGGCCCCTGGCTGGCTTCGTTGGAAAAGCATGGGGCTCTGATCTTAGGGTCACAAGCTGGAATCTCATGTTGGATGTAGAGATCACCAAAAAAAAAAAAAATAATAATAAATTTTAAAAAATAAATAATAAAATGGCTCCTACTAACGTGGTAACTATTTGAAGAGATGGATATGTGACTTAGCTCAAGTGTGGTCATTACTATATATATATAGTCCTCAAATTGTACAGAGATGAGTCATCAAATTGTACATCTTAAATATATATAATTCTTAATTGTCAAATACACATCAATAAAAACAAAACCCCTGCACTTCTAAAGACTACACAGGTAAAGAGCTAGTCAAAAGAAAATTGGACAAATGTTTTGAATTTAATAAAATTAAAACATGACAACAGAGAATGGCTCTTGCTGATGAAGACATGGCTCTCCAGAGTATGTGGGGGTGTTTTTTTTTTTTTTTTTAATAGTAAAGGGAATATGGAAACAAAAGGGTAAATTTGACATCTCAGGTCAAGAAAGCCTTTGTAAAACCTTTTATTCAGTGGTCTCCAAAGAAGGAAAAAATAGCAAAGATAGCATTTGTAACCCCCAAATGTGGATGTTTACAAAGTAAGAAACTACTTTTTTGCCAATACAAGGAAAATGCATTATGTCTCTGGTAGAAATTAAGTCTGAAATCCAAATCAAGTTCTTTATTCCAATATAATGCTCCTAAGGAGAAAAAATATATTGTGTAGCAGCATTTTATTTCACTCACATGACACAAGGAGCAAAGGGAGGACAAATTCTAGGGCATGGAAGGTCTGGATCCCCAAAGTAGAGACAAGCATGTGTCTGTGCTTTTAAAATGCTTGGTCAGAGCTCCCCCTACTGGAATAACTTATTCAGTACCATCATATCGGACTCCGGTCAAGATTCACATTTTTCACAGATGTAACTCCGTGTTGCAGTCAGTAAATCACATATTCCTTCTTTGTGGTGCGGGAAAGACTTATTATCGTGATTTTTAAAAATCCATGTTACAACTTCCATTTACCTTACAACTGATAGGTATATTGAGATTTTGGTTACCATCTGCAAAGATCCTAAGACCTGCCTGGCAGGATTCTAAGTGTTTAACTATTCATTTCACCCTCACAGCCACTATTTGAGAGAGGGATTGCTATCATCTTGATTTCATGGGTGAAGAAACGGAGATACATGTATAGATCTATTTTCTAGGTATTTGATATTTTTAATGCTATTGTAAATGGCATTTCTAAAATTTCATTTTTCAATTTTTATTGCTTCTATGTAATATACATTGCTCATTTATATATATAATTGATTTTTGTTTATTGATATAGAACACTACGACTTTGCTAAATTATGATCAGTTGTCTTTTTTTTTTTTTTAAAGATTTCATAAGGTTTCCAACAAACACTTATCATCTTGTCTGTGAATACCAGTTTTACTTCCTCCTTTGCAATCCTGCATATTGTCGTTTCTTTTTCTTGAGTTAGAGCACTGGCTAGGACTTCCAGCATAATGTTGAATAGGAATAGTAAAAGCAGATACTCTTTTTTTTTTTTTAAGATTTTATTCATTTATTTGAGAGAGAGAGAGAGAGCAGGGAGGAGGGGCAGAGGGAGAAGTAGAAGCAGGCTCCACGCTGCGCGGGGCTTGATCCCGGGATCCAGGGTCACGACCTGAGCTAAAGGCAGACGCTTAACTGACTGAGCCACCCTGGTGCCCAAAAGCAGATACTCTTGCCTTGTTTCCAATTTTTAGGCAGAAACACACAGTCTTTTGCCATTGTATATTAATTGTGGTTATTCCAATAGATGCAATGATCAGATTGAGGAAGGTCCCATGTTTTCCCAATTTGTGGAGAGTTTTTATCATGAATGTTAAATTTTGTCAAACACTTTTTCAGCGTATATTTGATGATCATATGGTTTTTCTCCTCTATTCTGTTCACGTAGTGAGTTATGAGTTACATTGATTGATTTTTGACTATTGAACTAATCTTGGTCAATTGGTCATGATACATTATCCTCATTATATAGTTCAGATTTTGTATCTATCTATATCTGCATCTGTATCTAGATATCTCCTTATATGTCGCTAGATTCCACTGAATAATATATTGTAAGTATATTTGTATCTATTTTCATGAGAGATCTTACTTGATAATCTTTCTTATAATAGTAGCTCAGATTTGCTGTCAGGTTACCTTGACCTCATAAAATGAGTTGGGGGGTGTTCTCTCCTCTACTATTTTCTCCAAGAGTTTAAGAAAGGTATTATTTCTTCTTTAAATGTGTGATGGAATTTCAACTGGGCCTGGAGTTTTATTTGTGGGAAGATCGTTGATTAAACAATTTCTTAAAACAAAACAAAAAAAATAGTCAATTTCTTTAATAGTATAAGGGGTGCTCAGCTTTCCTATCTTGTGTCAGTTTTGATAAATTGTATTTTTTCAAGGAATTTGTGCATGACCTCTAAGTAAGTTTTCAAATTGATTGGCATAAAGTTCTTTGTAATTTTCTTTATTAAGCTTTTAATGGCATAAGATCTATAACGATATTTGCTCTTTCATTCCTGATATTTCTAATTTATGGGGTTTTTTTCTGGCCTTTGAAACTTATCGAGACTTGTTTTATGAGGCTATAGGCTCTATTTCGGTGACTGTTGCATACGCACTTGAAAAGAATGTAGGCACACACTTCGTTTTATTGCACTTTGCTTTATTTATGTGACAGGAAGAGCTGCACTCACCTTAAATCAAAAGCTAGTGATTGGGGCACCTGGGTGGCTCAGCTGGTTAAGCGTCCAACTCTTGGTTTCAGATCAGGTCATCATCTCAGGGTTGTGAGATCGAGCCAAGCATCAGGCTCCACACTGAACGTGGAGTCTCCTTGAGATTCTTTCCCCTCCTCCCTCTCCTTCTCCTCCTTCTGCTCCTCCCCCTGCTCACGCTGTCTCTCTCTCAAATAAATAAATAGATCAAATCTTAAAATAAATAAAAATGCAAGCAGTCTTTGGTCTTATGTCTTCATTGTCCAAAGCTTCCACATTGTTAGAGCCCACTGGAGGAACAAAGGGAGATACCACTGGAGGAAGGAAATACAAATGAGGCAAAGGTCCAAGTAGCATTGCTGTGTGAAGACAAGGATGCCATGAAAGGAGGGGGCTCAAGGGAGCAAGCTGTAGGTTGCTGTGTTATTGTGAGACGGGCTACTCCATAAACTCCCGTCTTCATCATAGGCTACCTCTTGATCGAGAGCACATGATCCAACTTGCTGACAACAGCTATGATTCTGCGCCCTGGGCTGGTATCATTCTACTGTGTTTCACTCTCTTTCGTGGCTGAGTGTAAGATGTGTACTATAAATCTTCATCTCTCCTTTTTTTTTCTTTTTGGCTAAAATATGTTAGTAGCTAGTTCCTATCTCTTTCTCCATATTTGCAGCTCACATAGCTTATTGTCTGCATAGATAACATTAATTTATTAAACCTTTATTTTTCCTCCACATGAAAGGATTAAAATAGAAAGTACAGGTTTAAAGGGACATCTCATTTTTGACTGATATGATAGACAATAATATGAAATAAGCTCACCCAAACTTATAAGAAAAATATTAAGACCCCCCCAAATTAAATAGGCAAAGGTCATACCTAGATAAAAAGCAAGAGGAAATAGTCAAAACTACACCTACCACCCTTATACTAACTTCCAAATTCATATAGCTTCCCTATTTGTTTTCTCCTGAATAGTGAACCATAGGTTCAATAGTGAACCTTGTGTCACTGCATTTCTTCAACTGCATGGATTCGGCTTATACATTCCAGAATCAAACACATCTTCCCTTGCTTGTCTTGGCGAATGGGTTAATCAATCCTCTCTTTCCTCACAGATGCAATTACCTTTTTTTCTTTTTTTTTTTTTACAGACAGAGTGTGTGCATGAGTGGTCACCAGTGGGGACAGGGGAGGCAGAGGGAGAGGGAGAGAGAGAATCTTACGCAGGCCCCACACTCAGCAAGCTCAACGCAGGGATTGATTGCAGGACTCTGAGATCATGACCTGAGCTGAATCAAAAGTCGGATGCTTAACCAATTGAGCCACCCAGGCACCCCTCGGAATGCAATTACTCAGCAACTCCTGTCAACTCAACCTCTTAGGTACCTTTGTTCCATTGCAACCTTGATAGTTGAGAATCCTTGATTTTTCACTTGGTATGGGGAGACAACTTCTTAACCAGATTTCTGCTGCCAGTCCACACGACTCCAGTTCATTTCCCATACTCCTGCCAATGGCCCCTTTGACCATTTTATTAGGTACGAGAAACAAACCTGGATCAGCATAAATGAAGGCAAATCATGAAATTATTTCACTTAAAAATTTTTGTGGCTTCGATCGCCTACAGGATGGAATTCAGACATTCTATCCTACAAACACAGGGTCCTGCGGGATCTCCAACCCTGCCACTCTCCTGAACATACCCTGCCTGTCCTCTAGTCTTAATAGCTTGCAGTTCTTTGAACATGACACCCCTTTGTGCACCTCATTGTTTTGCCCATGTGGTTCTTTATGCTTGAAACCCCTCTTCTGTCCTGTTGCCTGATGAATCACTCATGCTTAAAGTTTCAGCATGAGTGCTACTCCTCTGTGAAGTTTCAGGGAGAATTAGATGCTCCTGGGGCATCTGGGTGGCTCAATCAGTTAAGCGTCTGACTCTTGATTTCAGCTTAGGTCATGATCTCGGGGTTCTGGGACGGAGACCTGCGTCGGGCTCTGTGCTCAGTGGGCAGTCTGCTTAAGGATTCTCTTCCTCTCCCTCTGCCTCTCCCCCCACTTGCTCTTGCACGCTCGAGTGCTCTCTCTCTCAAATAAATGGATAAATCTTTTACTTTTTTAAAGAATGAATTAGATGTTCCCACCTCTCAAATAGCACGTTATAAGTTTATGGTATTTATCATGTTGTCCTCTCTTTGCTGCACTGGAGTCTGAGCTCTGTGGCAGCAAGGATTTTGTTTTTATCTCCCCAAGCCCTAATCAGTCCCTAACAGTGCCTGTTCGTTATATGATGAAACGAAGACATTCTGGTCAGTACTGTGAGGCTAGTATGCTCCAATGCTACTGGTGGCACTATCGGGGGTACCTGATATGGAAACCTATATCAAGACATATCATAAAAATATTAATATTTAAACCCAGTGAGTGACTCTACATCTCGGAATCTTTCTTGAGGAAATAATCTTCAATTTTTGTACAATTTATTCATCATTGTATTATTTAGACACTCAAAATACTGGAAACCACCTAAATTCCAGCAACAGAGAAATGACTAAATTATGATAGATGAAGGTATGCAGCAGTCATTAAAATCTATGATTTTTAAAGGAAATATTGGGCATGGAGAATTGCTTAGAACACCATTGGGTACACATTTGCATGCACACTCCAGTTACAACGTGTTGTAACAGGAAGAGCTGTTGTGTTGTCCCAGGTCCCCCTCCCCGTTGTCCCTCCCCCCCGTATTGTCCCAGGACCTAGCTAAGATTAGGTCTGCTGCTAGAATTGTCTGGGACAGGCAGAGCTAGCAACTTGAGTGTAAACCAGTATCCTTTAAGGGGAACTGAAAGTCAGAAGCCAGAAGGGTCAAACTCTTAGTTAAAAAGTCACAATGCAATCTTTTTTTTTTTTTTTAAAGATTTTATTTATTATTTATTTATTTGACAGAGAGAGAGACAGCCAGGGAGAAAGGTAACACAAGCAGGGGGAGTGGGAGAGGAAGAAGCAGGCTCCCAGCAGAGGAGCCTGATGTGGGGCTCGATCCCACAACACTGGGATCACGCCCTGAGTCAAAGGCAGACGCTTAACGACTGAGCCACCCAGGTGCCCCACAATGCAATCTTAAAAGGGGGTTTTAGTGGGGCACTGGCTGGCTCAGTTGGTAAAGCACGGGACTCTTGATCTCGGGGTTGTAAGTTGGAACTCCATGTTGGGTACAGAGATTACTTAAAAATAAAATCTTTAAAAATAGGGAGGATCAGTGACTGCAACGAAGGCAGAATGGGTGAAAACAGGAGAGTTCAGGCACTTGTGGTGACCACTGTTGTTCTTCTGGGCCTTGAAGTTGAGGTGAACTTCAGGAGATGAAGTTGAGATTACAGCACAGGGTGAAGGCCGACAGCAATCGAATAAGGTGGCATATGCATAATGGACAAAGGACCCAGATTCTACCCTTCTGTTAAAGGCAGAGAGGGAATTGTTCTGGACTACACCATTTGGTGAAAGTAGAGTTTATGGTGAGATGGGTTTGGGACTGAACTGAAAGGGAATTCTCTCCAGTGGCCTGCAGATGGACTTGAGGGAGAAAGAAGGTTGGCAACCAGGAGGTGGGGTCAGGGGAAGGGGTGTCACAAGGTGGAACAGGAGTAAGTTGTTGATTTACATGTCACTAAATTAGAAGAGCAGGGGCAATGGGAAGACACCCACATGGAGGAAGTGTGGGAATGAGTTGGGTGGAGCCCACATCAAGGTGCAGGGTGTTTGAAGGCCAGTTCGGATACTAGTTTCTAGAATGTGGTCCATCTTCCCTAAATGCATGGCCTGGGATGTTTCACTGGGCCAGGGGATGTCCACAGAGCTGTAAAGCACACTGGAGATTTGCAGGAAGTACATTACAGTGTTAATTTTGGCTGATTAGGGTGGTGAGATTGTGGCAAATATTTTTTCTTATTTTCATGTTATACAATATATTGCTTTTTAAAATAAAAATTTTAAAAAGATTTTATTTATTTGAGAGAGAGAGCAAGCACGTGCCGGGGGAGGGGGAGTGGGAGGGGCAGAAACGGACAAGCAGACTGCCTGCTTAGCCTGGAGCCCAACCTGAGACTTGATCCCAGGACCCTGAGATCATGACCTGAACCGAAGTCGGGTGCTCAACCAACTGAACCACCCAGGCACCCCATGATATATTGCCTTTAAAAGGGGGAAATTCACATCTAAAAATAAGAAGTGGACATCTAATGACTCTCGAAGCAATAATGGGAAATTCTGTCATAGAATTTGTGTATGATTAGCAAATGAAGCGGTTTACTTGTCTGGCATGGCTGGAGGGAACCTGAGTGAGCTGGTAGGCAAAGTCCGTCACCTCGCTGTCCTGTCACATGCTGTCATTTCTCTTCTGCACTGAGGGTTTCCAGGTCCCTACTTAGAGTTGTGAAGTCCTAGGGAAGAAAGGGCACCCTTTTCTTCATCCAAAGGCACAGACCAGTAGCAAAGCCAGGCACCTGCCACCTCTTGCCAAGTCGCACAAAGGCACTGGACAGGCCAGCTCTGAGCTTCCCATCTGTAAAGGGAGGCATCTCAGAATTCCTTTTGTATTTCTTTTACTAACATAACTTCGGCCCTATTTCTTGTGAAGTAATGAGCCTGGCTTTGCTTTGGTAAAGGTGTATTTGCTCCTCTGTGGCCTGGGTGACCTTATGAAGCTTCTTCACAGTAACACCACCCCCACATCGCGTGTCTTTAATCCCTATGTTTCTCCCCAGATCGGGGTGGTGGCAGAAGGGAGTGTTTCAGGTCACATGTGTGAAAGGCACTAGGGTGATCAACAGGTGCATGATGAGTCTGGGAAGACCCTCGTTGACCCCCTAATCTGCTCCTCCTGTGGCCCCCCAAGTCGGTTTTCAAGTCCTCTCCCTTGACCCAGAGTGGCTCCTTCCAGAGCGGACTGGGGACTCATCAGGGCACCCTAAAATGCCAGCTTAGCAGCTACCAAAATCTGGCTTCCTGGGGAAGAAGAGGCCACTGATGTGGTTATGCTGAGGCTCTAGCTTCACAAGGAGAGAAGGTGCAGGGGGAGAGGGAAAGAAGGCATTCCGTTAACCAGGTTGAGGTCATGGAGTCTGAGGGCTTTGGGAGTGCCGAGGCTTCTGAAGGGTTGCTTGCCTGGAGACTATTAGGAGAGGAAAAGACCAGGCGCTTCCTGTCCCTGAGGTGTGATTATTTCAAAATAACCTCACTGGCTTCTTGTGCATTTGGAATTCGGAAGCCCTTCTACAGAGTTTTGCCACCTGGCCATGTGTGGATCTCAAGATAAGTTGTTAGAACTAATATTTAAAAAAAACTTCAAAAGTTAATGTGTCAAACTGCCTTTTTTCTCCCCAAATATAAATGTCTTGTGAGTAACCAAGACAGTGGAATAGAGTCACCAAACAGAATAAACTTCTATTTTCTTATGAGCTTTATTAAATACCTTATTGCACCTCATCTGGGTTTTAAGAAAACAAAAATCAGGGTTGTGAGATCGAGCCCACATGGGACTCCACACTCAGTGCATTCTGCTCGTCCCTCCCCCTCCCCCTTCCCCCACTCTCTCTCTCAAATATAAATAAAATCCTTAAAAAAAAAGGACTTGAGGCTGTACTACCTATTTTCTCCAGAAATTAGATTATTTATAAATTTATTTATAGACATAGAAAGCTTCAAACCTTAAGGTTATGCTTTTTCATTATGTACCCACAATGATCAAGCAGGTCGTCTCTGGTTCTAGAATAAAGCAGAACAAGAGGACAACCATGACAATCATATGCACTGACCACTGTCTTCTGGTGACCAAATGTCGGGTCAGACGGTTGCCCGATAGGGATGGGATTAGAACAAAGTAGTGAATGTGTCCAAGGAACATCTGCAAGGAGACGCAGCAACAGGATGGCCTGCACCTTATTTTTCGCTACATAACTGGACCCTACGCCTCTGAAACTCGGGTATGTGCACTCCTGGGAAGTACACTGTAAGATGACAGAGAATATACGGATGTCACAGCATAAACACAGCACATCTGTCTTAGAACATCAATTTTTCTCAAAAGTTTGGAAGAGTTTTGAACGTTTGCACTTGTGTCACAGGCACATGCAAGTAAATAACTGAATTCTGGGGGCGCCTGGGTGCCTCAGTCATTAGGCGTCTGCCTTCGGCTCAGGACGTGGTCCCAGGTCCTGGGATCGAGCCTGACGTCGGGCTCCTTGCTCAGCGGGGAGCCTACTTCTCCCTCTCCCATTCCCCCTGCTTGTGTTCCCTCTCTCGCTAATAAATAAATAAAATCTAAAAAAACATGAGAGACTTATGGACTATGAGAAACAAACTGAGGACTTCAGAGGGGAGGGGGGTGGGGGGATTGGGATAGACTGGTGATGGGTAAAGGAGGGCACGTATTGCATGGTGCACTGGGTGTTATACGCAACTAATGAAGCATTGAACTTTACATCGGAAACCGGGGGTGTACTGTATGGTGACTAACATAATAAAAAAATCATTAAAAACAAAAAACAAAAAACAAAACTGAATTCTGCTCTCCATATTGCTAAATGAGGACTAAATCTGTCTTGTTCTATATATCCTGAGCTTTTTTTTTTTAAGAGATTTTATTTAGTTATTGAGAGAAAGCACGAGCAGGGGTAGGGGCAGAGGGAGAGGCAGGCTCCCGGCTGAGCAGAGAGCCTGATGTGGGGCTCGATCCCAGGACCCTGGGATCATGACCTGAGCCGGAGGCAGCCGCTCCACCGACAGAGCCCTCTGCCCTCTTATCCTGAGCTTGTTATGCAGTATCCGGCATTTATAGGTGTGCAGTACACATTTGTTGAATGAATGAAAAAAGCATGGGTATTAATTGGATTATAATCTAATGTTTTTACATAGAGAATCGGGTGAAGATGTTATACTCTGCAAAGCCCGTGATTGCACATTAGCTGGTTTTGGTGAACACCTCCTCTGTGGGCTGTCCACCTCCATCCACGTGGTTACCTGTTAAGCTTATACAATGCAACAGTTATGCCGGCCACAGCTGGCTGGGAGCAATGAGCCCTTCCTAGCAAATTAGGCACTGGGACCAAGAGATCTTCGCTCATCAGTCTGGCAAGAATCTTGAATGGACAGATATGAACCTAATAGATGTGGGCCACCCTATTTCCTCTTGAATTTAACCATGAGAAGCAGACAAAGTTGATCCTTGCTGGAAGAAGGAAGGTGTGCTTCGAAAGGGGCCAGATGATCTTTGGTTTTAGCGTATAGATGAAGATCAGCTGCATCCTGTCCTTGTGTTTTTTTGTTTTTTTAATCAGACATACCTCATAATAAATTCTTTTTTTTTTTTTTGCTTAATCTAACTGAAGTGTATTTCAGTTAATTAGCACTGAAAGAGATCTAAGTTTATATGCTGGTGAGGAAACTTTCAAATCGTTCGTGATTATATTATTACCTACATTTTCCACATAAAGAAACCATGATTTAGAAAAGTTTAAGAATTTGCCCCAAGTCACCAACTATTAAATGGCAAAACTGAGATTCAGATACAGAATTCTTGACACCAATATCCGTGCTATTAACCATTACTCCATACTTTATTATTTATTGAAACAAATGTAGGCATATTATGCGCTAGAAGAAAATATTCACATTTTAAAACTTTTAATGAAAATCTTCACTGATCTACAAAGGAGAACAGCATGACGGCTCCAGGGACCTGTGATCCAACTTCGCCATGCTGCTAATCTCGATTCACCTAGCCCCACCCCCACCATAGTTAACATCATACAATCTTCACATTAGTTATGGTCCATTTACCACAATCGTAAAACCAATGTTGGTAATTATTACCTAAACTGCACACTTCACAGATTTTCTTAGTTTTTACCTAATGCCTCTCTCCTATTCCAGATCCCATCTGCAATCTCCTTCACATACTCGTGTCTCCTTGGTCTCTTGTGGTAAGCTTCTTAGTCTTGCCTTGTTTTTCATGACCTTGATGGTTTTGAGTCCTGGTCAGGTAGTTTGTAGAATTCCCTTCCATTTGTTTGATGCTTTTCTCAAGGTGAAGACTGGGATCACGTTGTTTTTGTTTTTTTAGGAAGAAAACTACAGAGGTGAAGTCCCTTTCTCATCACATCATTTTAGGGGTACTCTCAACCTGACTTATGTCTGATGTTAATCGTGATTACTTGGCCAATGGAGTATTTTCCAGGTTACTCTATTGTCCAGTTACTTTCTAAGCCTGTCCAAATCTATTCTTTGGAAGCAAGTCACTAAGTGTAGCCCCCACTTACGGCAGGAGACTAAGCTCCACCCGGACTGGACAGCATCTATAGAAATTACTTGGAATTCTTCTGTAAGAAAGACCCCAGGTGATTTTAAAAGTTGAGAATCACTGATCTAAGCCAATTATGATTACTCCATTCATCTTTGCCAGAGAGTGGTCCAGGGAAGGACATGTGGGAAGATTCTAGGAAAGATTTTTCTCCCCGATAAAAAAAAAAAGTTATACCAGAAAGAAATTTTTCCTTGTTTTGTCTGCAGGCAAGTGGAGCCTTCCTTTCTTTGTTTGGGCTGCTACTGTGAACATGTAATCCTTGGAGCAGGAGCCACCATCTTGTGACCATGAAGCAATAAGCCAGGAAGGAAAAGCCAACATTATTAGGATGGCAGAGCAGAAGAGGGCTGAACTCCCTGGAACTGCCTCCAGACCTATTATATGGGACAATTAAACTTCTTTATTGCTTAAGTAACTTTCAGTTGGTGTTTTGTTACTTGAAGTCACAAACATTTCTGACACACGGTGCCTCATCCATCTCTATTACAACTGTGTCTATCCTCTGCATCTAGGACATGGTAGGCATTTTTTGAAAGAATAAATGAAGGACTGAATGAATTGAAAAAGCTACTATAATCACCATAGAATATCAATGTAACTAACGCCAACATATTTTGCAGTTAAACTTTGTACCTCCATTTCTTCTCTCAAAGTTCTATACATTCTGACACTGGAGGGGGAAAAATGTGTTGGCATGGCTACTGGATAGTGGCAACATTTTTTGATGTATATCTAGTTCAAGTTGAAGCTTAATACGTGTATAGTTATTTATTAACTTTTAGGATTTATTCACCAAAAACATCTCTAGTGTTGTTGAGAAACAACGGAATACTTCGATACAGCAAAGACGATGAAACACTATCACGTCACCCAACAGCGCAGACGAGGCTCTGAAGTGTGACGGATGCCACGCACGAGAGCACGTGCTGCGCGACGGCACTGACGGAAAGCTAAGAAAGCAGCAGGACAGGGGCGCCTGGGTGGCACAGCTGTTAAGCGTCTGCCTTCGGCTCAGGGCATGATCCCGGCGTTATGGGATCGAGCCCCACATCAGGCTTCTCCGCTCTGAGCCTGCTTCTTCCTCTCCCACTCCCCCTGCTTGTGTTCCCTCTCTCGCTGGCTGTCTCTATCTCTGTCAAATAAATAAATAAAATCTTAAAAAAAAATAAAAAAAGAAAGCAGCAGGACAAATCTGTGCTAGTCAAAGTCAGGACAGCGTTTGCCCTTGGGTAGCTTGTGACAGAAGGTGTCTGTATGGAAGGGTTTTCTGGGACGGTGGTTTAATTTTCTTTTTCTTGACCTGGGTGCTGTGAGAGAGGTGTTCAGTCTGTGAAAATTCAGAGATCTGTACGTTTCTGATTTGTGCGTTTTTGTTTGTATGTGATACTTTGATTAAAAAGTTTCCTTAAAAAATTCAACCTGAAAATTTCTATCTACCGCATCTCATTGATCAACTGGAGCAGCTAAATCTCTTAAGCTACGTTAACTTACAAATACCACAAGATGGTATTTGCAAAATTTAGACAAAGAGGGCAAGCCAGCTTATTGCAGGAAGTCTCCAATTTATGAACATAAACTGTCTTCGTATAATAGCTCATTTGCAATTCAGTTGTTACAAATGATATCTGCCCACTGGTTTAGTGTTAGAATAACGGGTAGGGTAAAGGCCTACCCGTAAAAATAATAATGATGCTGAAATACCATAAATTTTCCATTAAACGTGCAGTGTGTAGTGACCCATTACACAGACATAAGACTGCAAGAGATTTCGAAAATATAAAAAGATAAAAACACAGTTTTTTAATCCATCAGATTAGTAAAAGAGTTGGCAAGGATGTGGAGAACAGAACTTTCACATATCGCTGGTATAGCTTTAATTGATTCAACTATTTTGGAGAATAATCTGGCAAGATTTCTTGAAGTTGAAAGCGTGTCTAATATTTGACCCAATAACTCCATTTCTGAGAAACAATGCAGGACATTTGCACAGGCAGAGGGGAGATTCACATAAAAGTGCTACTGTAGTAACATTTGGAGATCCTCTAAAAGTTCATCAATGAAGGAACAGGTGTGTAAATTGTATGTATTCATATGATTGGACAGTAAATAACAATTATAATGAATGAACTAAAACCAAATGTATAACATGATGGATCTCAAAAATAGTGTCAAAAGAATTATAGAATGATGGTTTACATGATTATACCTCTTATGCGTCATTTATGTTTAAAACACACAAAAGTATGTATTTCTGATGGATACATACTAGTACAAGTAAAAGCCAAGGATGATGATTCATCAACATCAGGGTCACACTTGTATTGGGAAAATAAAAAAAGAAGATTGTGATCGAGGAAGAATACAAATAGGGCTTCAATTCTGTAATTGTTTTATTTCTTTTAAATAATCAGAATTAAGAATGTTAACAATGAATGGTACAGATGTTATGTGATTCAATCTGTTTATGTCGGTTTGGATGCTTTCATACCAAGGATAAAAGAAATGAGAAATTTGGAAGGAAAAGTCAAGATAAGAAATTAAAGGCCATGGCTAAATTAACACACTGACATGCATATTCTAGGACCTATATAGTTTCTAGGGGCAGTAAACTAAGTCATTTTTTAGCAGTGTCCACAAGATTAAAAAACAAAACAGTAAAACAGTTTAGGAAGAATGCACATTTGTTCTTGTTAAGGACTGAGGCTACCTCTGCCCCCCTCCCCCAGTCCTCAATTACTCTGTGAAAGACTGTGGTACTCGAGCATGACCTGTGGAACAGCAGCACTGACATCACCTGGGAGCTTGTTAGAAATGCAGAATGTCAGGCCCCAGCCCAGACTGGCTCAACGTGAATTCGCATTTTAGCCCAAATACAGAAGCAGCCCTTAAGAGCATATCTGCCCAGATCATGACCAAAATAAATTTTATTCTGGAAAATTTTCAGAGTAGCTTTTAGACCAATCACTCAATAAAGCCACAGTTAAAGGTTGAAACACGCAGAGAACATTTACTTTTAGACAAAGTAACTTCTAAAATTTGCAAAATGCATTAATAGCAAATTCCAGCTATAACTACCACATGATTTAATGTGTTTAAGACTGATAAAAGACTAGCTCCTTCATTCCATGTCCTATGGGAAGTTCATCAAAATTTCTATGAATTCTTCATAACACTAAATGAATTTTGTTTACACCTCCCATAGTCCTGCCTTGCTGTTTTTCTGAGAAACTAAACTTCTTTAAAAAAATATTTTATTTATTTATTTGAGAGAGATAAAGAGCACATGTCTGAGGAGCAGAGGGAGGGGGACAAGCAGAATCCCCAATGAATGCAGAGCCTAACACGGGGCTCAATCTCATGACTCCGAGATCACGACCTGAGCTGAAATCAAGAGCCAGATGCTTAATTAACTAAGCCAACCAGGCACCCCAAACTGCTTCTCTTCATTAACAAAATCATACATGTCCAAAGACTTTGTGTGAGTACAGATGTTTCTGATGGTTTGGGGGAGACAGAGCAGTGACTACTATAATTATGTAAACAAGTTAACATCGAATATTAGACATCCCTTCAGAAAGACCCTAAGAACTGATATACTGACGTAGCTTAGTAATTTGTTTCATTAAAAAAATTCTGCTACATGGGGGGTACCCGGTGGCTCAGTCAGTTAAGTGTCTGCCTTTGGCTGGGGTCATACTCTCAGGGTCTTGGGATCAAGCCCTGTATCAGGCTCCCTGCTGAGCAAGGAGCCTGCTTCTCCCTCTCTCTCTATGTCCCCCACACCCCTGCCCTGCTCATGCTCTCTCGCATGTGCTCTATCTCAAATGAATAAATAAAATCTTAAAAAAAAATTTTGCCACATGGTAAATAGTAAATAAACAAAAGACTAAAATACCTTATAGTGAATTTATGTTTAAACAATTAAGAGTGCTGCCATTACTTTCATCAATCCAACCAAAGGATATTAACATAGCTAACTACTGTCAGCAGTAAGATTCTCCAACTATTTGGGGAATCAGTTATTTAATTAGTGGATTTTAACAAAAGCTGATTCCTTGCTGGACAGGCTCAGCCATTTCCTTGGCAATATAAGGGAATGGCTACGTTGGTAGATTAGCCTCTTGAAAACAAAACAGGACCCCAAACAAAACCTACTCAACGTCTCCATTGCACACACTAGGCCAGGGGTTCTCAGCTCTGACTGCATATTAGAAACATTAAAAATGTTGAAGGGAGTTAAGATGGTGGAGGAGTAGGGAACCCCTTTTTCAGCCGGTCCCGAGTCGAGCTGGATAGGTACCAGACCAGCCTGAACATCGACAGAATCAGCATGAGACACAGGAAGATACATCTGGAATCTCTACAAATGAACATCTCCAGCGCTGAGTACTGAGGTACGAAGCGGGGAGCCGTGAAACCGCGCACAGATATCGGAAGATAAACGGAAGGGGGAGGGAGCCGCTGCGTTCGGGTGCCGGAAAGCAGTAGCCAGGTGTGGGGGAGGGGGGGGAGGCGGACTTGCGGACGGCACCCACGAGACAGCTGACTGAGACCGTGAGCCGGGAGCGCGCGCCACCAGACTGAAATGGAGCTCCGGTGTGNGGAGGTTAAGATGGCGGAGGAGTAGGGGACCCCTTTTTCAGCCGGTCCCCTGAGTTGAGCTGGATAGGTACCAGACCAGCAGGAATATCCACGGAATCAGCCTGAGACGCAGGAAGATACATCTGGATCTCTACAAATGAACATCTCCAGCGCTGAGTATCGAGGTACGAAGCGGGGAGCCGTGAAACCGCGCACAGATATCGGAAGATAAACGGAAGGGGGAGGGAGCCGCTGCGTTCGGGTGCCGGAAAGCAGTAGCCAGGTGTGGGGGAGGGGGGGGAGGCGGACTTGCGGACGGCACCCACGAGACAGCTGACTGAGACCGTGAGCCGGGAGCGCGCGCCACCAGACTGAAATGGAGCTCCGGTGTGCTCACTGGATCCAGACTGAGACCGGGAGCTCCGGGAGCGCGGGGGGGCGGCTGGCGGCGTTAGAAACACAAAGGACAGAGATGCGCCGGCCCTGGAAGTGAGGGCTGGGACGNGGCGGGGTTGGAAACACAAAGGACAGAGACGTGCCGGCCCTGGAAGTGAGGGCTGGGACGCCGGGTGTGGGGCGCACATCCCAGGACGCTGCAGGGTTGAGCAGCACCAACAGTAACGGAGTTAAAGTGGCCAGAACATCAGTGGAGAACAGTCCGCGATCTCTCTGTTCTGTGACAGAGGCTGAGATTCGGCCTNGCTGAATTTCAGCCGCTGCTGCACTCTCAGAAGAGGCACAGCAGACCACCAGGGAAAGCCGCCAGAGAACAAAAGCCCGGAAATACCGGCTCAAAGCGTGCCCATCCCCATCCCCCCTCACAGGGGACACGGAGACTCTACCCAAACGGGGTTTCCTGAGTATCCGTGCGGCAGGCCCCTCCCCCAGAAGGCAGGCTGAAAAATCAAGAAGCCCACATCCCGGGGGGCCCGGGGGGCGCAGTGATTAAGCGCCTGTCTTCGGCTCTGGGCGTGATCCCGGCGTTCCGGAAAGGAGTCCCTCATTGGGCTCCTCCGCTGGGACCCTGCTTCTTCTTCTCCCACTCCCCTGCTTGTGTTCCCTCTCTTGCTGGCTGTCTCTCTGCCACATAAATAAATAAAATCTTTAAAGAAGAAGCCCACATCCCTAAGA
>NC_048227.1:100899177-100920078 GCF_002007445.2 Ailuropoda melanoleuca | reverse complement strand
GAGCCTGCTTCTTCCTCTCCCACTCCCCCTGCTTGTGTTCCCTCTCTTGCTGGCTGTCTCTCTGCCACATAAATAAATAAAATCTTTAAAGAAGAAGCCCACATCCCTATAAAACAAGGGTGCATGGCCTGGGTCCCGGTCAATAATTTGGACTCTGGACAACCCCGCAACCTCTCCTTATCAGAGTGACGAGAAGGAGAAGTCCCCCCCCAGCAAAGAAAAGACAATGAATCTGTGGCCTCTGCCACAGAACTAATGGATATGGATGTAACCAAATTATCAGAAATGGAATTCAGAGTAACAATGGTCAAGATGATGTGTAGACTTGAAAAAGTACTAACGAAAATGTTAATGAGAATATAGAATCTCTAAGGGTGGAAATGAGAGTGAATCTGGCAGAAATTAAAAATTCTATGAGCCAAATACAGTCAAAACTAGAGGCTCTGACGGCCAGGGTCACCGAGGCAGAGGAACGCGTTAGCGAATTGGAGGATGGGTTAGTAGAAGAAAAAACGAAAATAGAAGCTGGTCTTAAAAAAATCCACGCCCACGAATGTAGATTACGGGAGATTACTGACTCTATGAAACGATCCAATGTCAGAATCATCGGCATCCCTGAAGGGGTGGAGAAAAACAGAGGTCTAGAAGAGATATTTGAACAAATTGTAGCTGAAAACTTCCCTAATCTAGCAAGGGAAACAAGCATTCGTGTCCAAGAGGCAGAGAGGACCCCATCCAAGCTCAACCAGGACAAACCTACGCCACGGCATGTCATAGTGCAATTCGCAAATATTAGATCCAAGGATACAGTATTGAAAGCGGCCAGGGCAAAGAAATTTCTCACGTACCAAGGCAAAGGTATCAGGATTACGTCAGACCTGTCTACAGAGACCTGGAATGAGAGAAAGGCTTGGGGGGGCATTTTTAAAGCTCTTTCAGAGAAAAACATGCAGCCAAGGATCCTTTATCCAGCAAAGCTGTCATTCAGAATTGATGGAGAAATAAAGACGTTCCAAAATCGCCAATCATTAACCAATTTCGTAACCACGAAACCAGCCCTACAGGAGATATTAAGGGGGGCTCTATAAAGGTAAAAAGGCCCCAAGAGTGATACAGAGCAGCAAGTCACAACCGATACAAAGACTTTAAAGAGAAATGGCATCATTAAAATCATATCTGTCAATAATCTCTATCAATCTAAATGGCTTAAACTCTCCCATAAAACGCCACAGGGTTGCAGATTGGATAAAAAGACATGACCCATCCATTTGCTGTCTACAAGAGACTCATTTTGAACCCAAAGATGCATTCAGACTTAGAGTAAGGGGATGGAGTACCATCTTCCACGCAAATGGACCTCAAAAGAAAGCTGGAGTAGCAATTCTCATATCAGATAGACTGGATTTTAAACTAGAGGCCATAGAGAGAGATACAGAAGGGCACTATATTATTCTTAAAGGAAGTATTCAACAAGTGGATATGACAATTATTAATATATATGCCCCCAACAGGGGAGCAGCAAGATACACAAGCCAACTCTTAACCAAAATAAAGAGACATATAGATAAGAACACAGTAATAGTAGGGGACCTCAACACCCCACTATCAGAAATAGACAGAACACCCTGGCAAAAACTAAGCAAAGAATCAAAGGCTTTGAATGCCATACTCGACGAGTTGGACCTCATAGATATATATAGAACACTACACCCCAGAACCAAAGAATACTCATTCTATTCAAATGCCCATGGAACATTCTCAAGAATAGATCATGCTCTGGGACACAAAACAGGTCTCAGCCAATACCAAAAGATTGAAATTATCCCCTGCATATTCTCAGACCACAACGCTCTGAAATTGGAACTCAACCACAAGGAAAAACCTGGAAGAAACTCAAACACTTGGAGGCTAAGAACCATCCTGCTCAAGAATGACTCGATAAACCAGGAAATCAAAAAACAAATTAAACAATTTATGGAGACCAACGAGAATGAATACACAACGGTCCAAAACCTATGGGATACTGCAAAGGCAGTCCTAAGGGGGAAATACATAGCCATCCAAGCCTCACTCAAAAGAATAGAAAAATCTAAAATGCAGTTTCTATATTCTCACCTCAAGAAACTGGAACAGCAACAGAGGGACAGGCCTAACCCACTGACAAGGAAGGAGTTGACCAAGATTAGAGCAGAAATCAATGAATTAGAGACCAGAACCACAGTAGAGCAGATCAACAGGACTAGAAGCTGGTTCTTTGAGAGAATCCATAAAATTGATAGACCACTGGCAAAACTTGTCCAAAAACAAAGAGAAAGGACTGAGATTATTAAAATTATGACTGAAAAGGGAGAGGTCACGACCAGCACCATTGAAATTGCAAGGATTATTAGAAACTTTTATCAACAGCTATATGCCAAAAAACTAAACAATCTGGAAGAGATGGAGGCCTTCCTGGAAACCTATAAACTACCAAGACTGAAACAGGAAGAAATAGATTTCTTAAATAGGCCAATTAACTATGAAGAAATTGAGTCAGTGATAAACAACCTTCCAAATAATAAAACTCCAGGCCCAGACGGTTTTCCTGGGGAATTCTACCAAACATTCAAAGAAGAAATAATACCTATTCTCCTAAAGCTATTTCAAAAAATAGAAACAGAAGGAAAGCTACCAAACTCATTCTATGAGGCTAATATTACCTTGATCCCCAAACCAGGCAAAGACCCCCTCAAAAAGGAGAATTACAGACCGATTTCTCTAATGAATATGGATGCCAAAATCCTCAACAAGATCCTTGCTAATAGAATCCAACAGTACATTAAAAGGATTATCCATCATGACCAAGTGGGATTCATACCTGGGATGCAAGCATGGTTCAACACTCGCAAATCAATCAATGTGATACATCATATCAACAAGAAAAGACTCAAGAACCATATGATCCTCTCAATTGATGCAGAAAAAGCATTTGACAAAATACAGCATCCTTTCCTGATTAAAACCCTTCAGAGTGTAGGAATAGAGGGTACATTTCTCAATCTCATAAAAGCCATCTATGAAAAGCCTACTGCAAGCATTATTCTCAATGGGGAAAAGCTGGAAGCCTTTCCCTTAAGATCAGGAACACGACAAGGATGCCCACTCTCGCCACTATTATTCAACATAGTACTAGAAGTCCTTGCAACAGCAATCAGAAGACAAAAAGGGATCAAAGGTATCCAAATCGGCAAAGAAGAAGTCAAACTGTCTCTCTTTGCAGATGACATGATACTCTATATGGAAAACCCAAAGGAATCCACTCCCAAACTATTAGAAGTTATAGAACAATTCAGTAAGGTGGCAGGATACAAAATCAATGCCCAGAAATCAGTTGCATTTCTATACACGAATAACGAGACTGAAGAAAGAGAAATTAGGGAATCCATCCCATTTACAATAACACCAAAAACCATACGTTACCTTGGAATTAACTTAACCAGAGACGTAAAGGACCTATATCCTAGAAACTATAGATCACTTTTGAAAGATATTGAGGAAGACATAAAAAGATGGAAAAATATTCCATGCTCATGGATTGGAAGAATTAACATAGTTAAAATGTCCATACTACCCAGAGCAATCTACACTTTCAATGCTATCCCGATCAAAATACCGAGGACATTTTTCAAAGAACTGGAACAAATAGTCCTTAAATTTGTATGGAACCAGAAAAGGCCCCGAATCTCCAAGGAACTGTTGAAAAGGAAAAACAAAGCTGGGGGCATCACAATGCCGGATTTCGAGCTGTACTACAAAGCTGTGATCACAAAGACAGCATGGTACTGGCACAAAAACAGACACATCGACCAATGGAACAGAATAGAGAACCCAGAAATGGACCCTCGGCTCTTTGGGCAACTAATCTTTGATAAAGCAGGAAAAAACATCCGGTGGAAAAAAGACAGTCTCTTCAATAAATGGTGCTGGGAAAATTGGACAGCTACATGCAAAAGAATGAAACTTGACCACTCTCTCACACCATACACAAAAATAAACTCCAAATGGATGAAAGACCTCAATGTGAGACAGGAATCCATCAAAATTCTAGAGGAGAACATAGGCAACAACTTCTATGACATCGGCCAGAGCAACCTTTTTCACGACACATCTCCAAAGGCAAGAGAAATAAAAGATAAAATGAACTTATGGGACTTTATCAGGATAAAGAGCTTCTGCACAGCCAAGGAAACAGTCAAAAAAACTAAGAGACAGCCCACGGAATGGGAGAATATATTTGCAAAGGACACCACAGATAAAGGACTGGTATCCAAGATCTACAAAGAACTTCTCAAACTCAATACACGAGAAACAAATAAACAAATCATAAAATGGGCAGAAGATATGAACAGACACTTTTCCAATGAAGACATACAAATGGCTAACAGACACATGAAAAAATGTTCAAAATCATTAGCCATCAGGGAAATTCAAATCAAAACCACACTGAGATACCACCTTACGCCAGTTAGAATGGCAAAGATAGACAAGGCAAGAAACAACAATTGTTGGAGAGGATGTGGAGAAAGGGGATCCCTCCTACATTGTTGGTGGGAATGCAAGTTGGTACAGCCACTCTGGAAAACAGTGTGGAGGTCCCTTAAAAAGTTAAAAATTGAACTACCCTATGACCCAGCCATTGCACTACTGGGTGTTTACCCCAAAGATACAGACGTAGTGAAGAGAAGGGCCATATGCACCCCAATGTTCATAGCAGCATTGTCCACAATAGCTAAATCGTGGAAGGAGCCGAGATGCCCTTCAACAGATGACTGGATTAAGAAGTTGTGGTCCATATATACAATGGAATATTACTCAGCTATCAGAAAGAACGAGTTCTCAACATTTGCTGCAACATGGATGGCACTGGAGGAGATAATGCTAAGTGAAATAAGTCAAGCAGAGAAAGACAAATATCATATGATTTCTCTCATCTATGGAACATAAGAACTAGGATGATCGGTAGGAAGAAAGGGATAAAGAAAGGGGGGGTAATCAGAAGGGGAAATGAAACATGAGAGACTATGGACTATGAGAAACAAACTGAGGGCCTCAGAGTGGAGGGGGGTAGGGGAACGGGATAGACCGGTGATGGGTAGTAAGGAGGGCACGTATTGCATGGTACACTGGGTGTCATACGCAACTAATGAATCATCGAACTTTACATCGGAAACGGGGATGTACTGTATGATGGTTAACATAATATAATAAAAAAATCATAAAAAAAAAGAAACATTAAAAATGTTGATGTTTGGGTCCCATCCCAGAACAATTAAATCTGAACACTGGGGCGTTAAGGATAGGCGTCCATAGTTTTTAATACGCTCTCATGTAATTCTAATGTGCTCAAGAAACCAAAAGAAAAACTTTCCTCTGAAATAGAAATGCTACTTCATATTCTTAATAAACAAAAGATCACGAAAGTGAACAAGCAAGTGTCAAAACAGTGTGATCTCACTGGGAGAGGGGAGTGTGGACTGTTCTCGTGCTTTAGAAAAGGTTTGAAGATTGTCATCAGATTGTAATTGGGGATATTCCTAGTGGTAGGATTATGGATGAGTTCTATTTTCTTCTTTTGCTTCCCTTTCCCATCTACCTGCAATGAATGTGTATTGCTTGTAAAAAAGATAACCTCAACTAAAAATAAAAAAGATACCAGTGGACCTTGTCTTCATTAAAAAAAAAAAAAAAAAAAAAAAAAGAGGCTGTGACAAGGAAGATATTAAGAGAGCCATGTAACCAAAAGCATAGCAGCCAAGAAAAGTCCACGTTAGAAGCAGTAGGAAGCAGCTTTTCATTAAAGTAAAATCAAGACAAATTTGAAAAGCATTCTTGGAACAGAGAATAATAAGAATAGTAGTAGTAATAATAATAAGCAGCAACAAAATGATGACAAAATAACATTCAAGCGTTAATCACAAAGAATTAGCTAATGAATAGATGTTTCTAAAGAAAACAATCAAAGGCAAGAAAGTTGTCACAGAAAATTCATTAAGAACGCTCCCCAAAGCACATGAACTGAGATATCAAGAAGATTCACATATGCCAGGCAAAATTAACAAGGGCTAGACACCCTGGTCAAGTTTTAAAATCTTAAAGAAATAAACAATGCAGAGGAACAACAATAACAACAACAACAAAAGAGAGAGAAAGAAAGGGAATGATTGAGAGCCAGCTATCAAAAGAACAACAGGGTAAAGAAAGCAAGAGAAACCAGTTGAGAGAAACCCACACGTTTCAAGTAGAAAAAGTCATTCAAAAGAATAAAATTCCAAACTGGACTCAGTAAATGTCTGAGGTCAATGAGAAAAATGGTCCAGTTTTGATGAAAATGGATTATGACCCAGAAATTCTAGACAAGACTATCTTTCAAGCAAGGCAGCAAAGAGGAATGGTCTGGAAAAAGGACTTCAACCCCCTCCACTTTGACCTCAGTCTATACTTTCTAACTGATTAAGTTCTTGTTTCCAGCTTATCTCTTAGCTCAGGGGAAAGACTTGGCCGGCAGAACATGCTGTGGTAGGAGCTGAAACTGCCCCCTCAAGCAGTAGGCACGGCCAGGAGGCCAGCAAGCCCCTACATGCCTGACCCCAAGACAATGAGTGACCTGACCTGGACTGTCCAGCCTGCACGGACCCACCGACCTTTGTCCCGCAACCTCCTTATATGAACCCAGAAGTATTTTCAGCACTGCAGAGCCACTCCTTGAGATGTTAGTCTGCCACCTTCCCAGTGCTGGTCTCACTGACATAAATCCCTGTCTTGTTTCACCACTGTCTCTCTGCCTTTGGATTTTGTCAGCAGCCAGGAGCTGAATCTAGTTTGCGACCCTGGAGCCAGGTGCTCTTGCACCCTTGGGCCCTGGGGACAGTCTTGGAAAAATTAACCATGTGGGTATTTTCTAAAAGGTTTAAGTTGCTCAGAGCAGCTTCAAGATCAGTGAAGACAGCGGGCCACCAGTATGCTATGTCCAATGCTCATTTTCTAAGAATTCCCCTCCTCCCCCATCTGCTCATTCTCACTGCACTGATTATGCAGAAATTAAAAAAAAGTGTCCACGGGTGTGTGTGCATAGGGGCGTGTGAAGTGCCCCCTCCCCCGGCACTGTGGTCGTCTAGATTCAAAGTAACTGAAGTTCAGAACCATGTGCCTGACACTTTACTTAAAATCACCCAAACTGTTTTTGAGGACAGGTATTCCTGTCTTCAAAGAGAAATTCAATGACCTGTCCAAGACCCCGGAGCCAGCCCGCAGGGAGCAGACATCTGGATGCAGGTTGTTTCTTACTCACTTTCCTAGAGTGAGAATAAAGTACTTAAAAGCTTATTCAGTAACCTCACCGGTAGACCTTTCTTTGCTGTGAATGAAGCAGAGCTACATACACGTGAGAATGTTTACTGACTATCTTTGTAAACTGCATCATTTTTTCACCTTTAAAACACACCCTCTTCATATCTATTAAGATAGGAGAATGCTGAGAGAATGATTCCAGTATTCTATTTAAATCAGAAGGAATCACATCAGAGTTTTTATTTAGTTTCTTTAGAGGTAAATGAGGTTTACTGTGTAACTACAAACTAGAGTAAGTACACTATTTACCATCTTTTCAGGAAATAATAAAGTTATGTCAAATTACCTGTTACAGCTGATGTTAAGAGCAATATAATCACTAATAATTTTGATTACCATCTATGGTGTCTATCAGCAATAAAGGGGAGTAGTCTTTGTTGCCTATTATCAGGAGTGTTCAGTTACTGTTCACCAAAACTGATTCCTCAATATGCATTTTTACATTAACTGTGATGCATACTTAGGATGCCTGGAATTTTAAAGTAAATCACATTAAATTTCACAAGGAAATCAGGGTTCAAGGAATTAAGAATTTTTGACCTGATACAGTATTTAAGAAAAAAAAAAAACTTTATCAAGAAGTTAGAAGTTAGGGGCGCCTGGGTGGCACCGCGGTTAAGCGTCTGCCTTCGGCTCAGGGCGTGATCCCACCATTATGGGATCGAGCCCCACATAAGGCTCCTCTGCTATGAGCCTGCTTCTTCCTCTCCCACTCCCCCTGCTTGTGTTCCCTCTCTCGCTGGCTGTCTCTATCTCTGTCAAATAAATAAAATCTTTAAAAAAAAAAAAAAAAAAAAAAAAAGAAGTTAGAAGTTAGTATAACTCTTAAGTATCACAATTTAGTACACGGATATCTGTGACTGGTCACCTAACTTCCGTCAATTAAAATGATTCTTTTTTGCAGGTAAGGCAATTTAGTTAATACTACCTTTTCATAATATTCAGGACTTTATTTTTAAAAAACAGTAGTCAATTCCTCCACTCCCAAGCAGCCTGCATCTCTTGTTCTCAACATCTGAAGTGTGCCGAATCAAACAGCATCAATCCAACTCCAAGGAGTGTTTCAGCAAAATGTCACTTAGTTATGTCCTATTCTCTCGTAGATGAACAAGTCAACTGAACAGCTGCAAGTGGGCTTCCTAGTGTCACAATGTCCTGTTTTTCTTAATGTAGTGTCCAGAGAGAAATACTTAACATTTGCTCCAATATGACTTTTCAAAAAATGAGAGCTGAAAGGGGCACCTGGGTGGCTCAGTCAGTTAAGCGTCTGCCTTTGGCTCAGGTCATGATCCCAGGGTCCTGGGATTAAGCCCCACATCAGGCTCCCTGCTCAGTGGGGAGTCTGCTTCTCCCTCTCCTTCTGCCTCTCCCCCCAGTTCTGCTCTCTCTTGCTCTGTCAAATAAATAAATAAAATCTTTGGGAAAAAAAATGAGAGCTGATGAAAGATTTTCCTTCACATAAGACTCTCTGTATTCACTGTCCGATATAGTTTTTTCCATACCTTTTTTTTTTTTTTTAAAGATTTTATTTATTTATGTGACAGAGAGACAGCCAGAGAGAGAGGGAACACAGCAGGGGAGTGGGAGAGGAAGAAGCAGGCTCCTAGCGGAGGAGCCCAATGTGGGTCTCGATCCTGGAACACCGGGATCACGCTCTGAGCCGAAGGCGGACGCTTAATGACTGTGCTACCCAGGCGCCCCTTTCCATACTTTTTAAACTGGGATTCTAAGAAAAATTTTCTTAAGGTTTCACATTATATAAAAGGTATCAGACAACGAATACCAGAGATTTATTTGAAATTGATTTAGATATGCCTGAAATACAAGATTCAGTAAAGCTGGAAATTCTAAAGAAATGTATTTTCTACTCAACAAATTTTAGTGCTAAATGTATCAATAATGCCACAAAATTGTTTGTATTGTTATGTGAGAATCAAACTTCTATGGATTTATATTGGTGGGAATCATGATAGATGGGGAATTATATTACAAGACCCCCGGCGGATGCCTGAAACCAAAGAAAGTACAGAGCCCCACGTATACTATGTTTTTTCCTGTATGTACATACCTATGACAAAGTTCGATTTATAAATTAGGCACAGTAAGAGATTAAGAACAATAATTAATAATAAAATAGAATAACAAACTGTAATAAAGGTTATGTGAATATGGTTTCTTTCTCAAGCTATCTTACTATACTGTACTCACCCTCCTTCCTCTTGTGGGATCCTCATGTGAGTTGACAAAATGCCCAAACGATGAGATCAAGCGAGGTGAATGCTGTAGGCATCGTGACAGCGTTAGGTTACTACTGACCTTCTGACCATAGTGAGAAGGAGAATCATCTGCTTCTGGACCTTGGTTGCTGGTGGAAAGTGAAACCACGGATAAGGGAGGACCTACTGTACCAAACAGCGGAAGCGCCCAGCTTGTGTGAGTGAGTGAAAATGGTACACAGGTGCTTTGAGTAAGCACACCATAGGAGGGAAGAAAACGGTTATAGTGTCAGAAAAGTCCTCTCCTCTCTTGGAAAATTCTCATCACATGAACCCATCCTAGCTAACACTATCTTCAGGAAGGGAAGCAAAGCTCCTATCAGTGTTATTCCTGCCTCCAAACAATCATAAAACCATATGCAATATATCTTAACCTAATCATCCTGCTTTCCACAAGACTCACTTTGTTTCTATCTGCTCCTGCTTCCCTTTCTTTAAAATTGTAGTTGATACACAATATCCTGATAGTTTTAGGTGTGTGACATAGTGAATTGACAATTATATACATTACAAAATGCTCACCACAGTAAGTCTAATTACCATCTGTCACTACAATGTTATTACAATATTACTGACTATATTCCTTATGCTATACTCTTTCTACAGTCCTTATTTCTTTTTAAAAAGAGTTTAAACGGATTCTCATATGGAATAAGGCACAAATAAAACAGGTTTTTTTTTTAACCAAAGAACACTTGCTCTGATGGGAAAGGAAAACGTGACCAAAAAAGTTTGAACAAGGAAAAGATAAAGCTTGCAATGCAACATGCCCCTTTCCCGTCTGGTTATTTCTAATCTTCTACATGTTGGCCTTGAACTCAGGACCTTGAGATCAAGACCTGAGCTGAGATCAAGAGTCAGACGCTTAACCAACTGAACCACCCAGGCATCTCAAACCCTCTGTACTTTTAAAACACTGTATTTTTAGGGAAATGCAAAGTGTAGCTTACATCAATGTAACATGGTTCTCTTCGCAATCTTCTTCAATAATAGAGCTGGCCGGTATGCAGATATTACTTGCAAAGACATAAATATCACCAAAGGTCCCACCTTGGCATATTTATCTAAGTAATCAATCTGTGCAGTTTGTAATTAGAACAAAACAAACCACAACCCCACTACAAAATCCCACATTAACAGGAACAAGCAAAACAAACACCTAGGTTAAACTGATAAAGGCATACTCCATTATATTCTTTAAGTATTAAACTGGTATTAAAAAGGTAGGAAAACCATTTACATTTATATTTTAATGTAGGGTAATAAAAGCCAAATTACAGACAACCATTGAAATTTTTTTTTTTTTTTTTTTTTTCTTAAATTTCTAGGATACACGTACTGGAAAGCAAAAACAAAAACAAGAACATCAGCTCAGGGACTTTTTTCCTGAACAAACAACATCACAGTTTTTGTCATGATAGGCGCCCAAGCCGCTAAGTCTCACCTGTCACACAGGACAGAATGGTGACAATCTCTCACATTTGTTACTTGTAATTCCTAAGTGGTCAATACTGAGCATCTTCACTTCTGGGTAAGAGAAAACGCATTTTGGTCCATTAATTCACCTACTCGCTCCTGGAGGACGTTCACCAACTCTGCGATAACGAAGACGTGAGTGTCATCAATGTCTTGAATGATGAACTTCTTCCCTAAGGCATTTGATTCATCCAAGTACAGCAAGAACTGCTTCATGGCAGGGTCACTGCAGCGAGAAACATACGATAACGACATACTGTGTTGTCAAATTACACCTGAGCAATTAGAATTGGGCGTGCAGAATTTTTAGGGTAACTTTAAAAGTTCCAAACTGTTAACTCAATCCCTCACTCCTTCTGTCTCAAGCATTAATGATTTGTAGACATAGCTTCATTTTAGAACTTTTCCTTTAATTTTTAGAGAAAGAGGCCAAGGATAAGATTTTAAGAGAGTAATCTGTCACTGACAAGTGAAAAAGTAATGTTTAGAGCTTTGTAGTTAATAGGGCCTAGAATCACAGCTCCCTTAACTGATTTAAAAAATGAATTTCCTTACTTGTTCATGACCATTAAAGCAGCCTATAGATTTTCACTATGCTGCNTGCTTGTGTTCCCTCTCTCGCTGGCTGTCTCTATCTCTAATAAATAAATAAAAAATCTTTAAAAAAAAAAATGAATTTCCTTACTTGTTCACGACCATTAAAGAAGCCTATAGATTTTCACTATGCTGTNCATTAAAGCAGCCTATAGATTTTCACTATGCTGCCAGTGGAAAATTAATTTACAAAACCACTTAAACAGTCACTGTGATAAAGCAGGGTGTATAGCAAAAGTTAGATCTGGATTCAATCCCAGCTTTAATCACTTACTTGTGTGACCTTAAAATGTACTTAATCTGCAACGCTACAAAATGAGCCTACATAATAGAACTGTTACAAAAATTAAAGGAGAATAATGTCAAGGATAGTGTTTGGCTTGCAGTGCTTCTCAAGTTTTTCTTCCTTAAAATTCTGAACTTTGTAAGTTTGAAATATCACTCAGAATCTTTAAAGGCAATCCTACCAAAATCTTATTGAGAATACTGAGCTCAAAGAAGAGATACAAATTTATTTCTATTTATTTGTAATTTTTAGTTTGGAATGAATAGAGTAAGTCACAAGGAAAAGAGGGATACAATTTCTAGGATTTACATGGGGCACCCGGGTGGGTCAGTTGGTTAAATTCCAACTCTTGATTTCAGCTCAGGTCATGATCTCAGAATTCTGGGATCAAGTCCCGAGTTGGGCTCCATGCTCAGTGGGGAGTCTGCTTAAGGATTCTCTCCCCTTCTCCCTCTATCCCTCCCCCAATGCCCCCAATAAATAATCTAAAAAAAAAAAGACCCAAATTTCTGGGATTTACCGAGAGATATCTCTGTCATAAAAACCCCGAATCACAACAAAGGACACTCTTTAGACCTAATATAATGTACAATAATGTGTTTAGCAAAAGATGAATACAAAAATGTCAATTAGCATAGTTTTAAAAAAATCTTCGAGAACATATAACTTTACAAAATCTTATTGTTTCTTGAGGAATGACAACGTCAATTACAAAGATGACTGAATTCAAAAGAGGTCAGTGTAATTTCCTGAAAACATTAAAAACAAGTTTTACTTCTTTCAAGTACAAATTGGGTGTAAGTGAAGCTAACAAAGGTAAAGGATTTATTTCAATCACTAAGTGAGTATGGTTCATGGTCTATTAACTATTAATAAAGTTAAATCTTCCTGAAAAGATGATTTTCCTAATTATTTTCAGTAACTTACCATTACAATTTTATTAACAATTTACCACACCATAAAATGACGCAAATAAAGAGGTCTGCCCACATCAGAACTGACACAGATTTTAAATTTAGTTTCTAGTATGCCTGTCAACTCACACCTAGGTTCAGAACACTTAGGTTATGCTTGTCTACTTAGGTTTGGCAAAATTCAGTCATATTCTGAATTTGACCACTCTAATGTGCAGAATTGGTTGGTTCAGAAGTAAATTTGCTACTGTAAGCTCATTCGATAAATATTTACTGAGCACCTGTCATGTGCTAGGCACTACTCTGTTCCTGGATATTCAGCAGTGAACAATTCAGAACCCTCCCTGTTATGGAGCTTACATTCTACAGGTAGCACTATGATACACACACACACACACACACACACACACACACACACACACACACACAGTGGGCAAGTAGGGTGAGAAGTGGCAGTGATGAAAGTGATAGGATCTTGTAAGTTTAAACAGGGGAGACAGGGAAGGGCTTACCAAGCAGTGACATCTGAACAAACAGGAGGAGGTAGTAAGCAAGGCAATGTGGTGACTCAGGCAAGAGAATCCTACGCAGAGTGAACGGTAAAGCCAAGGAGGCTGGAGAGGGGCGACTAAGAAGGACACAGGTGGGAGATGAAGTCAGAAAGTTAGTTACAGCTGGGCCAGATCACATAGGGCCTTGGAGGGGATTTTAAGCAATTTCGGCTTTTACTGAGTGACATGATTTAACTTACAAACGGACTTCAATTTTAAACGTAAGGATCATACTGCTTGCAGGGTTGAGGAAAGACTGGAGGGTAGTGGAGGTAATGGCAGAAACAGGGAGACTGATTAAAAGGAGATTGTAGTAACCCACGCAAGCGACAATAATGGTTTGGACCTATGTGGTAACAGTGAGACGGTAAGTGTTTGGCTTCTAGACACAAAATGAATGTAACTTCAACATAATTTGCTGAGACTAGACTCCAACTTTGAAGGAGAAGAATTAAGGAGACTCCCAGCATTTTTGGTCAGAGCAAATGAAAAAGAGGAGTTGCCTTTTACTGAGATGAAAAGGAAGTAGGAAGAACAGGTTTGCTGGGAAGATGAAGAGTTGGGTCTGAGGCATGTTACATGTGAGATGCCTACTGGCACCCAAGTGAAGAAACTGAGTAGGAAGGTGGATATGCAATACTGATTTCAGCAGCAAAGTCCAGACTGAAGAGAAAAAGTCAGTCATCAAGCCCTGACAAGGGAGTGAACATAGCTACAGAGAAGAGACCAAGGACTGCCTCAGACTCCCCAGGATCAAAAGATTAGGAAGAAAGGACAAATGAGCGAAGCAGATTATAAAGCAGGAAGGAAACCCTGAGTCCTGGGAGGTAAGTGAACAAAGGACATTCAGGGAGAGGAAGCGATCCTTTGCATCAGGTGCTGGTTAACAGATACAGTAAGATAAGGATTGAAACCTCAGTGTCAGCGAGACTCACATACGTGTTTTGAATTAGCCTGTTGGTGTTTTCAAAATTTTTGTCATTTGCACACTATCCTTGCTCATTTAGCCATCCCTTGTAACACCTGAGCTACATATTACTTATTATTTTTCTTTAAATTGCCTTTAAACCAACTTTTTTTTTTTAAAGATTTTTTATTTATTTATTAGACAGAGATAGAGACAGCCAGCGAGAGAGGGAACACAAGCAGGGGGAGTGGGAGAGGAAGAAGCAGGCTCATAGCTGAGGAGCCTGACGTGGGGCTCGATCCCACAACGCCGGGATCACGCCCTGAGCTGAAGGCAGACGCTTAACCGCTGTGCCACCCAGGCGCCCCTAAACCAACTTTTAAGCTTAACTTCACCTGGTATGAATCACCAGTCACCCCAATGTGTTTTTATCCTCAAATAAATTAAACTGGTCATATAAAAACAATTTTTGTGTCCTCCCCCTCCCTTTTGTGCTCTACTACAAACCACCCTGAACACCAGCGCCATTCCCCAGGCCTGGGGAAACACTGCTGACAAATGAGATACTTAGAAAGTGACTCGCTGGTGAGACACTGAAGCAACTATTTCCCTTATTAATTGCCTCAGTGCAACTTTTTGAAAGGAAACAGCAATGTGAGACTGAATTGTGAGCAGGTACCTGAAATATAACTTAGAATGATTCAAAAGGACAAAGTTTAAGAGACTTTTATTATGAAACATTGAGGAAACTGGAATATCTTGCCTGAATACAGGGCTATTTATTCTACTTCTTCACGAAGAGAGTCTATGGGAGAACTTGCTGGTAAGAAAGAAAAACAAAACCAAGTGCCCACAGACATCCTTGGTTAAAGTCCTGCAGTCAGGACTAGTGAGCAAGGAAAAAAATGTCTTTGCCATGGACATGAGAAGGTAGATGTCAATCAACTCCTTCCTACATGACCTGAGAATAACTCCTATAAAACATGACTCTAAAAACTATTACACCTCAAAGGCTCTACTAGGATGAGGTATTTAGCTTTAGAACAGACCACACACTTCACTGGTCGCCTGCACAAAAATGTCAGCACTGCCCGTCTCAGGAGAACGATAATCTTGGCTCAGTCAATGGTAAACTATCTTTCCTGATAATAATTAGCTAACAGGTATAATTACTTAAAAATCTTAAAAGTATTTCTCCAAATTCTGTATGTCCTGAGAACAGAATGTTTTAGAAAACTGTTATTGAACATGAAATGGCTTTGTTTGCTTAAGTTTATTTCCTTCTTACAAGCATCTTCCAAAGCGTTTTTGGAATAAGTGTATTGTCCAGCTTGAGATATAGGTATCTTTATTAGGGTCCAGCATATTCTAGGTGCTCAATAAATATTTGCAATGAGTAGGGTCTTTTTTTTTAAATTTTTTTTAAAGATTTTATTTATTTATTTGACAGAGAGAGAGATAGCCAGCGAGAGAGGGAACACAAGCAGGGGGAGTGGGAAAGGAAGAAGCAGGCTCCCAGCGGAGGAGCCTGATGCGGGGCTGGATCCCAGGACTCTGGGATCATGCCCTGAGCCGAAGGCAGACACTTAACAACTGAGCCACCCAGGCGCCCGCAACGAGTAGGGTCTTAAGACAAAGACTGAGCTAACCAGAATAACAGTCCCAAGTTCCCAAAACGACATACAATAGGTTTATTGTTAAAAAGACATGACGCTAAAAAAAAGTACTGGACTCAGCCTAACTCCAAGCCCCAGCTCAGTCAACCAAAATATGATACAAAAAATCACTAAACCTCTCCATGTCTTAGGGTCCTAGGTAGTAACATGGAGACCGTGCTACTTATATTGCAGGGTTGCTGGATTCGAGAATACATCTAAAAACACTTTGCTCATAGTAGATACTCAAATGAAGAGCAACTAAAATGCCAAGAGTTTTTGGGTGTGTGGGAGGATATAGGTAGAAAGGTTCAAATTACCTACTTCTATCCCTATTAAAGGATTTGTTATTACAAAAATATTTTTCTTATTACTAGACTGCGTATATGATATTCTAAGAATATGCACACACACATTCTTTTTAAAAACTTAACACAATAAAGGGGCGCCTGGGTGGCTCAGTCGGTTAAGCATCTGCCCTCGGCTCAGGTCATGATCCCAGGGTCCTGGGATGGAGCCCTACGTCGGGCTCCTTGCTCAGCAGGGAGCCTGCTTCTCCCTCTCCCTCTGTCTGCTACTCCCCCTGTTTGTGCTATTAAATAAATAAATCTTAAAAAAGAAAAATAAAAAACTTAACATTTGCTTAGTTTTGTGTTAGACAGTCTATATCAGGCTTAGTAGCTTGGGCTCTGAAGCCAGAATACTATGGTTTAAAATCTTACCTTAGCAGGTGTGTAACCGTGAGCAATTAATTTCTCTGGGCCTCAGTTTCTGCATCTGTAAGATGGGGAAAAGAGTACCTATATCTGGGGCGCCTGGGTGGCTCAGTCCGTTGCTTGAATGTCTGCCTCTGGCTCACATCATGGTCTTGGAGTCCTGGGATGGAGCCCTGCATTGGGCTCCCTGCTCAATGGGGAGTTTGCTTTTCCCTCTGCCCTTCCCCCCTGCTTGTGCTTGGTCACATGTGCGTGCTCTCTCTGAAATGAATAAAATCTTAAAAAAAAAAAAACCCAAAAAACCTATACCTCATAGGGTTGTTCTGAGAACCGAATATTACCAAATGCTTAATATGGTATCTGGTAAACGCTCAGTGTCATTTCATGAAAGCATTCAGACCTTTTTATTTACCACCGTATCACAAAATGTCATTGTCCCATATCACTTAAAATGTTTTCAAATACTTTAATAGCTACATTATTTGATTATAAAAATGCCACAAACAATGCTTAATTTAGTGATTCAGATTCCACATTTCCATTCAACACCTGGTGCTCATCACCATAGTGCACTCCTTACTCCCCATCATCATCAGTTTGTTCTCTATAATTAAGAGTCTATTTCTTGATTTGTCTCGCTTTTTCCCCCTTTGCTAGTTTTGTTTCTTAAATTTCACGAGTGAAATCACATGGTATTTGACCTTCTCCGACCATCTTATTTCACTTATTCTCTAGCTCCACCTTCAACACTGTTTTATTAGCACATTCAATTACCTACATTTTTTTAAAGATTTATTTATTTGAGAGAGAGAGCGCGCCTGTGCACCAGTGCACTTGGAGGGGAGTGGAGCGGGGAGGCACAGGGAGAGAATCAGAGAATCTCAAGCAGACTCCCTGCTACACGGGGAAACCTGACACAGCGGGGCTCGATCTCACAACCTTGAAATCATAACTTGAGCTGAAATCAAGAGTCGGATGTGTAAACAACTAAACCACTCAGGTGCCCCTCAATCTCCTACATTTTATCTACAGTTCTGATCACCTCCTTAGGGTCACTTGTGTTAAACTGTATAAAAGCTCAAGAAACCTATTACAAATTGCCTTCTAGATCAGCTGTTTAAGACTGCACCTCTATCATCCATATCGGTAGCTCAGTGAGAGCCTGCTTTTTAAAAACTAAGACTGGAAGATAATAGTCATTTCGTTCAAGGGCTATTTTGATGTAACTTGCCAAAAGGAGGTCTGGCATACAAACGTTTTTCATACTGAAACTTGAATCCAAGTTATCAGAATCTGTTCTTACCTCCACTGTTATTACCAGGGTAACAGAACTCTAAAGGAACATTAATAACCTGAATTTATGCTGAGATTACATTCCTCGACTCACTTCTGTTGACAAAATTCATTCAGTATACACATATTTACTAAGTACCTCCTATACATATTTTAGACACTGTTCTGGGTGGCCAGGAAACTTCAGTGGATATGGCCCTTCTAAGAAGCAGAGGCTCACAAGAGATATATAAATGCTGTGAAAGAACAGAACAACGGTAAGACTGCTTTTGCCTTAGTTCTTATTTGCTTCTCATATACAATATAGGTTTATAAGCCAACACTGTAAGGGTAAGGCTGGTCTAATAATATGTTTCTCCAGATTCTTTGCTATTATGTTGTAAACTGGCTGGAATTTGCACCTCTGCAACAAATCTTCCTGGCTGAAGCACTTGCCAACCAAGTGGGATAACTGTCACACCACAGATGTGCTCTAGCACCTGCAGGTGGACAGGCATTGGTTGGGCATATGCTGCTTGCTTCGATTTTGCTATGCTTGGGAAAACGCTTAGTGCAAGGCTGGCAGTTGACAGTGGTGGATCCCAGCAAAGAGGAAGTTTTCACCAATCTCATTCTGATATAAAAACACAAATTTATAAACAAGAGAATTTCAAGAGAGCTTTAGATTTGGGTATTTGATAAGCCTTGTGAGGAAAGCATCTTCTTCTATTCCAGTACCCTGACTTTCCCAATTCACTGATAGTGGGGCGTAAATGGCCACTATTATAATCTGATTTATATGCTTCTTTACTATAGATCCAAATTAGTTAAAGGAACGGACAAGACACGGAATTTAAATATGGCAGTAAGCCATCCTAAGACAAGCGTTAAAGTCAGACTCCATTCTTGAATGAGGACATTCACGCCTGAGAAGTATTTTGCTGGCCACCTGAACAGAATGTGTGGAACAGCACTACCTGTGCTATGATAGAGGACCTTGTATGGTGATGTGGCTGGAATTCAGAGAGAAAATCACTGGAATAATGGAAGTAGTTTTAGGAGATTCCTGAGTGGTTTGCCTATGAGCTCCAGACCTATCAAATTCTGTACTCCAGTACACCTGAAGGCTCCACATAATCTATGGGGATTATGAAGTAATAAACATAATGATACTATGTTATTAAGAATTTTCTCTGGCATCAAATACAGACATGAGGGAAACTGAAGGACTTTTCCAGTTACCATCCCAACATGTACATCTGACTGTGGAGTACCCACCAGCCCTGACAATGCCATTTATAAATCTGTTATTTCGTAGGCCTGAAGTCTTTTGGAAGATTTAATCTTTGGGAAGACAGTTACCCTTTCAAAATATCGTGCAGGCTACACTTTAGAAGGAAAAAATTAAAGTTTTGCAAGGGCAGTGTCCATCTACAAAATAAAATTTTAGTGGTCCTGGTGCAAAACAATTCTCCATAGGAAAACTGATTATCAAACTTGAGCCAATTAAGTGCTTCCCAAATTTTAAATGCTTAACAAGTTCCTTTGCATACACAATTTTGATTTAGGAGATTTAGGGTGAGGTCTCAGATTTTGCACTTCCAACAAGTTCTAAATGATACTGTTGCTGTTATTCTGGGGATTACACAAAAGAGCTAAGTGACAGAGGGCCATTAAAGCCCAGGCAGAATTCAGAGGTTTGATTACATGACAGCAAACCAGGCGGACAGCTCAGCCAATGAGGAAAGAAAACTAACACCTCAGCTCCTCTTACAAATCTGTATTCTGTCCTCAAGGCTATACTGAAAGCCTACCACTGAGATTTTAATGTGTCTCCTAGAGTTCCGCTCTTTAAAGTTCAATCCAGCCATATTTTTTCAAATTATAGATTTAACACAATCCCAATCATCATGCCAAAAGGATTATTTTAGAAACAGACTAAATTATCCTAAGGTTATTCTTGAATAGGCAATAATGACAAAGAAAATGGATGTGGGACAGGATTACGGAAAGTAGCGAGGAGAGTGAAACAATGTGATAAAAGAGATATCATCTATCATTAGAGAAAGGAATAAATTCTGTGAAACAATTGTTCAGCTAAAACAAAACAAAAAACGGCATGAATTCAGATCTTTACCTAATATGCTCCTCCTCATAGAGTCTAGATAAATAAAACTTGACACATCAACAAAAACTAAAATACAAAAATCTTACAAGAGAGAAGATCAAACCTAGAATCTAAGAAACAAAAGGGGAAGACTGATAGCTGACACAATGTATCCTCTGTGTTAAAAATAACAATAGCACTGAAAGACCAACCAGGAAAATGTTTCTATTCATTAATATATGACAACGTTTTAAGAAAAATAAAATACAAAAATTAGCCTAAAAGTCTTTTCCAAAAGAAAACAACACATCGTGTTTAGGACTTATGGGATCTAGATCCCTTCCTCTCACTTTCCCAAGTGAACACTTCTCTAAGCAGTGTTTTTCCCAACACTTCTCTAAGCAGCACTCCCTGCTGGGCAGGGAGCCCGATGTGGGGCTTGATCCCAGGACCCTGAGATCATGACCTAAGCTGAAGGTAGACGCTTAACTGACTGAGCCACCCAGGCGCCCCTCTAAGCAGTTCATTCTTATCAACACACATTCTAGTCTCTCACATTAAAACCAAAATAACAAGACCCAGAGTCCTTTACCATATCCTTCTTTAGCTATCAACCCATTTCTCTATTCCTTTGCTCATTAATACAACAAAACTTCTCCAAAGAGCCTCCCCACTTCACCTTCCTTTCCCTTTCCAAAGTATTCCAATCTGACATCTATCCCACCTCTCCACTAAAACAGCTCACTTAAAAAAAAAAAAAA
>NC_048227.1:100809205-100898174 GCF_002007445.2 Ailuropoda melanoleuca | reverse complement strand
TAAAAAAAAAAAAAAAAAAGAAATTTGGCACCAGGAAGAAACACAGCAACAAAATCTGTTCCACTTGTTATATAAGAAAAATGAAGTTGAGAAAGCTGAAGGACTTGATTCATTTAGATCTTAAAAGAAAATGAAAACATGGATTCTAGAGGGGGTACACATACATCAAGATTCAATACGGAGATTTAAATTTCATTAAGTATCAAAACTACTAACCATTCTATTAGCACTCCTTTCAAGACGTTGACCATCTTTTCCCAGTCAGAAGGTGCAGATGACTTTTAAAATGCTAATAAAAGAGGTAAGGTGACAATAAATTAAAAAACATCAACTTTTTCAATATACTTTGGAGATTTGCTTCTTGAAATGAGGCAAAATATTAAATGTCACATTAAACATTTAAGTCTATGAAAAACATAGGGCTAACATTAAAAAAAATAGATATTTTTATTTTTAAAATTAAAATGAGTCTATTGGAATATTAATGCAGAAATCTTACTTGCAAATGCTACCCAAATCAATTCTAATGAAAGCAAGCAACCTGCCCAATCCAAGTTTAGAACAAGAGTCACAAGATTTCTAGTCCCACCCAGCACAATGATAAAAGATAAGACTCTGGGAGGCAGAAATCACAGAACAGCAGCTGTGAAAAGGATGGTGAGGCCGACTATCTCATTTCACAGATGAGATAGAAAAGACTAGCTCCGGGAAAAAAAAAAAAAAAAAGAGAGAGAGAGAAGCCAGGTCTCCAGATCTCGTGTTCTTTTACCACATAAATCAGGTTTCCCAATGATCTGCCCAAGGAGGAAAATATCCCACGAACCGACGCCAACTTAATCCTTAAACTTCTACACCTGGGCGCGAGCCATTATCTCCCGCAATGAAATCCACGGTTCAATTACCGCGGGACAGCTTCCAAGCCTCTTCAGGAAGGGCCCCGAGAGGTGCGCGACACCGCCCTGTACCCCAGCACCTGGAAGACAGGTTTCTAGGTCTTTTCTTTCCCTGCCTCCTTTCCTCGGGAGCCCTCGGTTTTCCACGTACCCCACTTTCCCCTCTCGCTGGGAGAGCCCGCACCACGTACCTCTAGCCTCGGAACCAGCAGCCCTCGAGCCTTGCCAAGTATGCATGCGCCGGCTACGTCATCGGTCAGCGACGTTGTTGTGGGTGGGGCGCGCCGGAGGCTGGCGGAGCCGGAGCTGGGCTGAGGGGGCGGGGCGCGACGGGGGCGGTATCACGTGCCGCCGGGAGCCGGCGGGAGGCCACATGCTGGGAACCGCCGAGAAAGGGGGGCTCCAATGCCAATTGGGTCGGCGGTGAGCGACTGAGGGCTGGCGGAGTCCGCGTGCCGGCAGGTAGCAAGGGGAACCCGGGCTCGTGGGGGCGGGCGATGGCGTCGGCGAAGCCGGCACCGCGGGGAGTGGGGAGGACGGCGCGGGGGCGCGGCCCCTGACACACCCGCTGACCTGCCGACCCGCAGCCGGGAGTGAGGGCCTCTCGGAGCCTGGGCCGCTGGACTCTTCTTTCCCGGTCGCTGCCGAGCTCTGGTTTCTCTCTGAGGCCTCCAGAGCACCTGCCGGTACCGTCAGCCTCCCACTGGGTAGTCACGGAAAGATGATGAGAAGGAGTAAGAAACAGTCTCATTCAGATAGGAACCTGCCAGATCACAGCTTCTAGCTGTGACCTGAGAGGGTGCATAGATCGAATGCTGATAGATTTTTAAGCCCCGAACGGTCATTGTAAGACCCCAGAGGGTTCTAAAATTAATCCTTTCCCCACATTTTGATGTGTGTCTAATAGACTTCTCTCTTTAGTTATTTTTACCAGTGGAGGTATGAGACTCTTGCTTTGGTTCCTTAGGTTAAATTGTACTTCCCAGTGAAGCTAATACTGCTGCATGGGTTTATGTGATTTATAAACCCAGCTCTTATATTCATTTCCCTCTTTTTAGCCCTCAGAGTTTTTCCTCTTTTTGGTTTCCGTATTGCTGGTTCTGCGTTCGCCCTAGGTATGGTTCTTACAAAGTGTCTTTATTTAATTAAAAAATTTTTTGCATTTTTTTTTAATTTTTAAAAATTTGTGTTCGGGTATAATGACATAGAATGTAAGATTAGTTTCAGGTGTGCAATATAAAGATTCAGCAATTCTGCATTACTCAGTGCTCATCGCTGTTAAGTGTACTCTTAATCTTCTTCACCTGTTTCACACATCTGCCCATCCACCTTCTCTCTGGCAACCACCAGTTCTCTATATAAAAAGTCTGTCTCTTTTTTGTTTCTTAAATTCCACATATGAGTGAAATCTTATGGTATTTGTCTGACTTATTTCACTTAACATTGTAATCTCTAGATCCATCATGTTGCAAATGGCAAGATTCCATTCTTTTTTAAGGCTGAGTGATAGTCCATTGCATATATAGATCACGCTTGCTTTATGCACCAATGGATGGACACGTGGGCTGCTTCCATATCTTGGCTACGGTAAATAATGCTGCAGTAAACATAAGGGTGCTTATATCTTTCTGAATTAATGTTTTCATTTACTTTGGGAAAATACCCAGTAATGGAAGTACTAGATCATATGGTAATTCTGTAATTTTATGAGGAACTTCTATACTGTTTTCCACAGTGGCTGCACCAGCTTGCATTCCCACCAACAGTGCAAAAGAAANAAGAACAGAACAACGGTAAGACTGCTTTTGCCTTAGTTCTTATTTGCTTCTCATATACAATATAGGTTTATAAGCCAACACTGTAAGGGTAAGGCTGGTCTAATAATATGTTTCTCCAGATTCTTTGCTATTATGTTGTAAACTGGCTGGAATTTGCACCTCTGCAACAAATCTTCCTGGCTGAAGCACTTGCCAACCAAGTGGGATAACTGTCACACCACAGATGTGCTCTAGCACCTGCAGGTGGACAGGCATTGGTTGGGCATATGCTGCTTGCTTCGATTTTGCTATGCTTGGGAAAACGCTTAGTGCAAGGCTGGCAGTTGACAGTGGTGGATCCCAGCAAAGAGGAAGTTTTCACCAATCTCATTCTGATATAAAAACACAAATTTATAAACAAGAGAATTTCAAGAGAGCTTTAGATTTGGGTATTTGATAAGCCTTGTGAGGAAAGCATCTTCTTCTATTCCAGTACCCTGACTTTCCCAATTCACTGATAGTGGGGCGTAAATGGCCACTATTATAATCTGATTTATATGCTTCTTTACTATAGATCCAAATTAGTTAAAGGAACGGACAAGACACGGAATTTAAATATGGCAGTAAGCCATCCTAAGACAAGCGTTAAAGTCAGACTCCATTCTTGAATGAGGACATTCACGCCTGAGAAGTATTTTGCTGGCCACCTGAACAGAATGTGTGGAACAGCACTACCTGTGCTATGATAGAGGACCTTGTATGGTGATGTGGCTGGAATTCAGAGAGAAAATCACTGGAATAATGGAAGTAGTTTTAGGAGATTCCTGAGTGGTTTGCCTATGAGCTCCAGACCTATCAAATTCTGTACTCCAGTACACCTGAAGGCTCCACATAATCTATGGGGATTATGAAGTAATAAACATAATGATACTATGTTATTAAGAATTTTCTCTGGCATCAAATACAGACATGAGGGAAACTGAAGGACTTTTCCAGTTACCATCCCAACATGTACATCTGACTGTGGAGTACCCACCAGCCCTGACAATGCCATTTATAAATCTGTTATTTCGTAGGCCTGAAGTCTTTTGGAAGATTTAATCTTTGGGAAGACAGTTACCCTTTCAAAATATCGTGCAGGCTACACTTTAGAAGGAAAAAATTAAAGTTTTGCAAGGGCAGTGTCCATCTACAAAATAAAATTTTAGTGGTCCTGGTGCAAAACAATTCTCCACAGGAAAACTGATTATCAAACTTGAGCCAATTAAGTGCTTCCCAAATTTTAAATGCTTAACAAGTTCCTTTGCATACACAATTTTGATTTAGGAGATTTAGGGTGAGGTCTCAGATTTTGCACTTCCAACAAGTTCTAAATGATACTGTTGCTGTTATTCTGGGGATTACACAAAAGAGCTAAGTGACAGAGGGCCATTAAAGCCCAGGCAGAATTCAGAGGTTTGATTACATGACAGCAAACCAGGCGGACAGCTCAGCCAATGAGGAAAGAAAACTAACACCTCAGCTCCTCTTACAAATCTGTATTCTGTCCTCAAGGCTATACTGAAAGCCTACCACTGAGATTTTAATGTGTCTCCTAGAGTTCCGCTCTTTAAAGTTCAATCCAGCCATATTTTTTCAAATTATAGATTTAACACAATCCCAATCATCATGCCAAAAGGATTATTTTAGAAACAGACTAAATTATCCTAAGGTTATTCTTGAATAGGCAATAATGACAAAGAAAATGGATGTGGGACAGGATTACGGAAAGTAGCGAGGAGAGTGAAACAATGTGATAAAAGAGATATCATCTATCATTAGAGAAAGGAATAAATTCTGTGAAACAATTGTTCAGCTAAAACAAAACAAAAAACGGCATGAATTCAGATCTTTACCTAATATGCTCCTCCTCATAGAGTCTAGATAAATAAAACTTGACACATCAACAAAAACTAAAATACAAAAATCTTACAAGAGAGAAGATCAAACCTAGAATCTAAGAAACAAAAGGGGAAGACTGATAGCTGACACAATGTATCCTCTGTGTTAAAAATAACAATAGCACTGAAAGACCAACCAGGAAAATGTTTCTATTCATTAATATATGACAACGTTTTAAGAAAAATAAAATACAAAAATTAGCCTAAAAGTCTTTTCCAAAAGAAAACAACACATCGTGTTTAGGACTTATGGGATCTAGATCCCTTCCTCTCACTTTCCCAAGTGAACACTTCTCTAAGCAGCACTCCCTGCTGGGCAGGGAGCCCGATGTGGGGCTTGATCCCAGGACCCTGAGATCATGACCTAAGCTGAAGGTAGACGCTTAACTGACTGAGCCACCCAGGCGCCCCTCTAAGCAGTTCATTCTTATCAACACACATTCTAGTCTCTCACATTAAAACCAAAATAACAAGACCCAGAGTCCTTTACCATATCCTTCTTTAGCTATCAACCCATTTCTCTATTCCTTTGCTCATTAATACAACAAAACTTCTCCAAAGAGCCTCCCCACTTCACCTTCCTTTCCCTTTCCAAAGTATTCCAATCTGACATCTATCCCACCTCTCCACTAAAACAGCTCACTTAAAAAAAAAAAAAATAGAAAAGAAAATAATTGCTGACTTCCAGTGTGTCTTCACCTTATTCCATGTCTCATCACCACTGGACATGGCCCACTCACCTTCATGAAACATTCCCTCTCAGCTTCCCTCCTACATCACTGGCTCTCGGCTCTTTTAGTCTTTGTTGTGTCTCTATCCAAACATTAAATCTGCACTGCTCACCACTGAGCACTTGAAATGTGGCCAGCCTGTGAGACAGGCTGTGAAAGGAAACTCCACACTGGATTTTGAATCTGTGGTATGAAAAACGACTTAGCAAAATTTTGAAATCTCAGTAAGAACTTTGAAGATTTAGAACAAGTTGAAATATTTTGGACACACTGGGTCATATAAAACATACTAATTGTACCTGCTTCAATTTACTCTTAATGTGGCTAATAGATTTAAGACTATATATGTGGCTCACATTATATTTCTATAGGACAATGCTGTTCCAATCCCAGAAGTATCCCACGGTTTGGTTTTTATTCTCCCCAGCCCTGCCATCACAAGCAAGTGGAGACTGAGCAAGAACTGGTCCAGTAGTTCAGGTTTTCAGACTGTGTGATAACAAAACCCTATGTAGCTTGCTTTGAGAAATTCAATGCTGCCCCTTAAGGTTTCTACCTTCTCCTATGAAATGTGTGCCTAGTTTAGGAAACCAGCTCTTGATTTTCTTACTCTTTTTCAAGAACACAGTTTGTGATGGTGAAGACATACGGAGGCCCTAAAATTCTAGTCAATCCCTAATGGAGGACAATAGAAACGCTGTTCTTCTAAAGAGCGTTATCTAAAAAATACACTGCCCCTGACCAAAACGTGTTGGAAATATGCCAGTTACATCAACTGGACTGAGACACTGAAATTTGGCACCAGGGGGGCCAGTCGGTTAAGCGTCTGCCTCCGGCTTGGGTCATAATCCCAGAGTGCTTCTCCCCCTTCCTCTGCCTGCGCTGTGTCAAATGAATAAATAAAAACTTAAAAAAAAAAAAAAAAAAGAAATTTGGCACCAGGAAGAAACACAGCAACAAAATCTGTTCCACTTGTTATATAAGAAAAATGAAGTTGAGAAAGCTGAAGGACTTGATTCATTTAGATCTTAAAAGAAAATGAAAACATGGATTCTAGAGGGGGTACACATACATCAAGATTCAATACGGAGATTTAAATTTCATTAAGTATCAAAACTACTAACCATTCTATTAGCACTCCTTTCAAGACGTTGACCATCTTTTCCCAGTCAGAAGGTGCAGATGACTTTTAAAATGCTAATAAAAGAGGTAAGGTGACAATAAATTAAAAAACATCAACTTTTTCAATATACTTTGGAGATTTGCTTCTTGAAATGAGGCAAAATATTAAATGTCACATTAAACATTTAAGTCTATGAAAAACATAGGGCTAACATTAAAAAAAATAGATATTTTTATTTTTAAAATTAAAATGAGTCTATTGGAATATTAATGCAGAAATCTTACTTGCAAATGCTACCCAAATCAATTCTAATGAAAGCAAGCAACCTGCCCAATCCAAGTTTAGAACAAGAGTCACAAGATTTCTAGTCCCACCCAGCACAATGATAAAAGATAAGACTCTGGGAGGCAGAAATCACAGAACAGCAGCTGTGAAAAGGATGGTGAGGCCGACTATCTCATTTCACAGATGAGATAGAAAAGACTAGCTCCGGGACAAAAAAAAAAAAAAAGAGAGAGAGAGAAGCCAGGTCTCCAGATCTCGTGTTCTTTTACCACATAAATCAGGTTTCCCAATGATCTGCCCAAGGAGGAAAATATCCCACGAACCGACGCCAACTTAATCCTTAAACTTCTACACCTGGGCGCGAGCCATTATCTCCCGCAATGAAATCCACGGTTCAATTACCGCGGGACAGCTTCCAAGCCTCTTCAGGAAGGGCCCCGAGAGGTGCGCGACACCGCCCTGTACCCCAGCACCTGGAAGACAGGTTTCTAGGCCTTTTCTTCCCCTGCCTCCTTTCCTCGGGAGCCCTCGGTTTTCCACGTACCCCACTTTCCCCTCTCGCTGGGAGAGCCCGCACCACGTACCTCTAGCCTCGGAACCAGCAGCCCTCGAGCCTTGCCAAGTATGCATGCGCCGGCTACGTCATCGGTCAGCGACGTTGTTGTGGGTGGGGCGCGCCGGAGGCTGGCGGAGCCGGAGCTGGGCTGAGGGGGCGGGGCGCGACGGGGGCGGTATCACGTGCCGCCGGGAGCCGGCGGGAGGCCACATGCTGGGAACCGCCGAGAAAGGGGGGCTCCAATGCCAATTGGGTCGGCGGTGAGCGACTGAGGGCTGGCGGAGTCCGCGTGCCGGCAGGTAGCAAGGGGAACCCGGGCTCGTGGGGGCGGGCGATGGCGTCGGCGAAGCCGGCACCGCGGGGAGTGGGGAGGACGGCGCGGGGGCGCGGCCCCTGACACACCCGCTGACCTGCCGACCCGCAGCCGGGAGTGAGGGCCTCTCGGAGCCTGGGCCGCTGGACTCTTCTTTCCCGGTCGCTGCCGAGCTCTGGTTTCTCTCTGAGGCCTCCAGAGCACCTGCCGGTACCGTCAGCCTCCCACTGGGTAGTCACGGAAAGATGATGAGAAGGAGTAAGAAACAGTCTCATTCAGATAGGAACCTGCCAGATCACAGCTTCTAGCTGTGACCTGAGAGGGTGCATAGATCGAATGCTGATAGATTTTTAAGCCCCGAACGGTCATTGTAAGACCCCAGAGGGTTCTAAAATTAATCCTTTCCCCACATTTTGATGTGTGTCTAATAGACTTCTCTCTTTAGTTATTTTTACCAGTGGAGGTATGAGACTCTTGCTTTGGTTCCTTAGGTTAAATTGTACTTCCCAGTGAAGCTAATACTGCTGCATGGGTTTATGTGATTTATAAACCCAGCTCTTATATTCATTTCCCTCTTTTTAGCCCTCAGAGTTTTTCCTCTTTTTGGTTTCCGTATTGCTGGTTCTGCGTTCGCCCTAGGTATGGTTCTTACAAAGTGTCTTTATTTAATTAAAAAATTTTTTGCATTTTTTTTTAATTTTTAAAAATTTGTGTTCGGGTATAATGACATAGAATGTAAGATTAGTTTCAGGTGTGCAATATAAAGATTCAGCAATTCTGCATTACTCAGTGCTCATCGCTGTTAAGTGTACTCTTAATCTTCTTCACCTGTTTCACACATCTGCCCATCCACCTTCTCTCTGGCAACCACCAGTTCTCTATATAAAAAGTCTGTCTCTTTTTTGTTTCTTAAATTCCACATATGAGTGAAATCTTATGGTATTTGTCTGACTTATTTCACTTAACATTGTAATCTCTAGATCCATCATGTTGCAAATGGCAAGATTCCATTCTTTTTTAAGGCTGAGTGATAGTCCATTGCATATATAGATCACGCTTGCTTTATGCACCAATGGATGGACACGTGGGCTGCTTCCATATCTTGGCTACGGTAAATAATGCTGCAGTAAACATAAGGGTGCTTATATCTTTCTGAATTAATGTTTTCATTTACTTTGGGAAAATACCCAGTAATGGAAGTACTAGATCATATGGTAATTCTGTAATTTTATGAGGAACTTCTATACTGTTTTCCACAGTGGCTGCACCAGCTTGCATTCCCACCAACAGTGCAAAAGAAAACAAGGTTTTTTTTTTTTTTTCCACATCCTTGTCAGCACTTGTTATTTCCAAGTATCTCTTCCCCCCCCCCTTTGCATGCATTCTTCTCCTTGACCATCTCATTGATCCTCCACTCTTGTGCCCAGGTGCTGGCCTGAGGCCTACACATTAATCACCTGTGAGTAATCAAAGCACCTCCTCTCAGACTGAGATAGGTCCTACCTTTCTCCATTACTTCAAAACCTGCTTTTCTTCCCGTGTTTCTCTGAATCATCCAGATTTAAAATCTCCATCCATTTATTTAGCAAACATTTTTGTGCACCTGGTATGTGCCAGACGCTGTTCTAGACACTGGGAATGCAATTATGAACAGGCAAACCAATTACAGTGGGGGGAGAAAGATAGCAAAATCAGTTAACGAGAAGGTAGATGGTGATGTAATAAAGAGTGATTGGAGAGGCTACTTTGTTTAGGGGTGTCAGAATGGTCTTCAGAGCCCCCAAATCATATAACTTAGGTAGGCTGTGGGGAAGAACCTGCAAAATAATTGCAGTATTTATCTGGAAAAGTAAACTAACAGAAATAGCTAAAAAAAGTTTGAGGCAGAAGAGTAATGCTGTCAAAATATAAAACTACAGCATTTAAGACAGTGTGGTGGTAGTACAAGACAGAACAATGGAACGGAATAAACATCCTGGACACAAAACAAAAATGTGTGTATAAGTGTAGGCATACATATACATGTATTTATAAGGTAGAGACACAAAGTATTGGGAATAGGAAGTAGTACTCAATAAGTGGTGAAAAAAATGGTCTTCAGGAAGATTTCTGAATTAAAAAATAACTTCTATGTACCAGCAATAACTAACTAGAAATTTTAATTTAAAAAGAAGGTACTATTAGTACCAGTATTCAAAACCAAAGGTATCTAGAAATAGATCAAACCGAAGCTGTACAGTTCTCTAGGAAGAAAATTATAATGTTCTATTGAAACACATAACGGAAGACCCAAGTAAATGAAGAGATGCACCAAATTCATGGGTGGGAAGACTCAGTATCATAAAGGTGTCAGTTTTCCTCAATTCTACAAATTCAGTGCAATTCCAATTAAAATTGTATATGATTTTTCATCGAACTTGACATGCTGAACCTAAAATACGTATGGAAAGCAAAAGGACTAAGAATCAGTAAATCAGTTTAGAAAAAAAAATAAAATGAAGTCCCTTCCTCCCAGATATCAAAACTTAATATGAAGCTGTAATAATTAAGACTACTTAATTGTTAAGTGTTAATTGCTAGGATTGGTGCAGGGTTAGAAAAGTGGTCAGATGGAATAGAATGGAAAGCCTAGAAACACACCCACCTAAATATGGGAGCTTAGCATACCACTGAGTGGTATTCTAAAACAGGGGGAAGCATACTCTGTTCACTAAATGATGTTGAAATACGTGGTATCCATATAGAATAAAGACTACATTAGATTCCTGTTACTGTGCATTCACAACAGTGGCTTCCAGGTGGATTAAAGACTTCAGTGTGAACGACATCTATATAATATTAGAAAAATATATAGGAGGCTATATTGTTTCCAGGAAATATTTTTTTTCACCTAACATAAAATTTACCATTTTAGCCACTTTTAGGTGTATAGTTTGGTGGCATTTATGTTCTTGTGAAGCTATCACTACTGTCTCCAGAACTTTTTCATCACTCTGGAAAGGATTTCTTAGGTTACAAAAAACACATTGAGGGTGCTTTTGCACTGTTCCAGGTGAGAGATGGTGGTGATTTCAACTAGATGTGTAACGGTAAAGATGAAGAAAGGTAGATGGATTTGGGATATGTAGATGGCAGAGAGCAGGAATTGTTTTGACAATTGGTTTGAACAGGGTGAAGGGAAAAAAGGAATCAGAAGCAACATCCAGGTGTTGTGCTTGAGCTACAAAATAGATCAGTTATCATTTTTCACCAAAAACCGTTTGCCATTTAGTTGCAGTGGGGAGGATGAATGGAGGAAGACTTTAGGGAGAAAAAAAAGAGTTCTGATTTGGATAGTTAAGTTTGAAAGACCTGTTGGACATCCAAGTGGAAATGTTCCAGTAGCTGTTGGATAGATGAGTCTGGAAAGATTGTGGCTGAAGGTACAACTTCAGGATCACTGGCATATAGATAGTTAAAACTGTGATGTATTAGAGTTAGGTTTGGCTGCATTACAAAGAAAGTAGATGATAGTAATGGCTTAACGCTGCATATGATACCATAGGTAGGCAGGCCATAGCTGGTGTGGCAGCAGCTCCATGATCATCAGGGACTTGGGCTCCTCTTTCTTGCTGTTCTGCCTTCTTTAGCATGCTACCTCATGGTTGAGATGGTTGCTTTAATTCCAGCTGCCTCCTGCTCATAGCAAGAGGGAAAACAGAAGGGTAAAGAAAAGCACATACTCTTTTAAGGACACTTCTCAGAAGTTGCATGTGACACATCCACTTAGAGCCCATTTTAATCAGTGGTCACACTTAAATAGAGGGAAAGATAAGTAATGTAGTCTTTATTCAGTTATCTGTATGGCCAGCTACAATTCAGGTGTTTTATTAATAAGAATGAAGAGGAAATCATTTCAGTTTGGTTTCTTCTCCAACCAGGGCAATGAAGCTACCATTGTGAAAGCTTTGGTGACTTTCCTGTTGTGAAATTTAATGGAATTTTTGAGTATTTGTTTCACTTGGTATGCATAATCTCTCCCTTTTTACTTTCTATGTCCTCAGAATTTCTCCTCTCTTCTCTACTTAAAATTAGTATTTCATATTTAATGCAATCACAATCATAATCCCAAAAGCTCCGTAAAAGTAGAAATTGACAAGCTGACTTTAAAATTATATGAATGTGCCAAAGACCTGGAATAGTCAATCTTGAAAAGGAAGAACAAAACCAGAGAATTTGTACTACCTAGCTTAGAGATTTATTATAGAACTCTAGTAATGAAGACAGTTATGGTATTTATATAATAATAAACAAATAGATCAATGAAATGGAATAGAGTCCAGAGATATGCCCATACTTATATAGGCAATTGATTTTCAAACAAAGCACAAATCAGTTTAGTGAGGAAAGTAAAATGTTTTCCGCAAATAATTCTGGAACTATTAGATATCCATGTGGGGGAAAATGAATGCATTTCACCCAACACACAAAAATTAATTTGAGATGGATCAAAGACCTAAAAGTAACAGGTAAAACAAACTTACAGGAGAATTTCTGTGACTTTGAGGTAGGCAGCAATATCTGAGACAGGACACAGAATGCAATAACAATAAAAGAAAAAATTTGATAAAAGAGACATTATGAAAATAAAACTGTTCATCAAAAGGTACCTTTAACAAAGTGAGTAGATAAGTCACAGAAGAAGAGATGATATTTGCAGTATATATGTACATATATCTGATGAATTTGTTTCCAGAATAAAGAGCTGATAACTCATTTAAAACGCCAACAATCCAAATTAAAAATGAGTAAAAGAACAGACACTTCACACAAAAATAAACATAAATGGCTAACATGAATATGAAAAAGTGCTCAGCATTGTTAGTTTTCAGGGCATTGCAAATTTAAGACACAAGGAGATACTACCATGTACCCACTTAAATGCCTAAAACCAAAAAGGCTGACAGCATCAAATATTGGTGAGGATGTGGAACAACTGGAACTCTCATACTCCATCATTGGTTGCAGTGTAAAATGGTACAGTCATATCGGAAAAATATCTGGCAGTGTCTTATAAAATATTCCAAACCAGAAACCGAGAACCAGGGGCGCCTGGGTGGCGNCATTGCAAATTTAAGACACAAGGAGATACTACCATGTACCCACTTAAATGCCTAAAACCAAAAAGGCTGACAGCATCAAATATTGGTGAGGATGTGGAACAACTGGAACTCTCATACTCCATCATTGGTTGCAGTGTAAAATGGTACAGTCATATCGGAAAAATATCTGGCAGTGTCTTATAAAATATTCCAAACCAGAAACCGAGAACCATAACCATCTCCTCTCTGTGATTCATGACTCTCCACCTTTTTCAAATGGTTATTAGATTCTGTTCTTTTAATTGTACGTAAATCTGTTTCTTCATCATTCTCAGAGCCACTGCTTTAAATCGAGTACATGTTTCTTCTTGGTTATCATTAAAAGCCTCCCTAATAGTTTTTCCCACTGCTGCTTTGGCTTTCCTCCAACCTATTTTCAATCTTGTCAAGTTAAAAAAAAATTTTTTTTTTACCATGTTACTCCATTTCTTAAGGTTAATCTCCCAACAGCTTCCCATAACTCAAGGTAAACTTCAGACTCCTTAACTTAGCTACAAAAGACTTTGATGATCTGACTAGCCCCTGCCTTCAATACTCCTCTTTTAGTAATCAACAGAATGAGCTGACATAAAATCAGTAAGGAGAAAACCTGAAAAACACTATCAACCAATTTGACCTAATAGGCATATGTATAGCCCTTTGTCCAACAACAACAGAATATACATTCTTTTCAAGTGCATGTGGAATATTCACCAAGACAGACCATGTTCTGTGCCATAAAACAAACCAAGTTTTAAAAGAATTGAAAACATACAAAGCCTGTTCTCCAACCACAATGGAATTAAGCTAAAGATCAACAGATGTATCTGGAAATTACCAAAAATTTGGAAATTAACACTTCTAAATATTCTGTGGGTCAAAAAGGAAGTCACAATATAATTTAAAAATATAGTTTTTAAAGATTTTATTTATTTATTTATTTGATAGAGCGTGAGTGGGGGGAGGGATGAGGGAGAGGGTAAAGACAAGCAGACTCCCCTCTGAGTTGGGATTCCTAACATGGGGTTCGATCCCGGGACCCTGAGATCGTGACCTGAGCAAAGTCCAGATGCTCAACCGACCAAGCCACCCAGGCATCCCAGAAAATATTTCTAAGTGAATGAAGGAAGATAATAGTATATCCAAATTTGAAGGATGCAGCCAGAGCAGTACTTGGGAAATTTTTAGTGTTAAATACTGACAGAAAAGAAGAAACCTTAAATCAGTTATTTAAGCTTCAATTTTAAGAAGCTTGAGAAGGAAGAGTTATTTGAAATGAAAGCAAGCAGGGGGCAGAGACTAATAAAATAAAGGTAAGGGCACAAATCAAAGAGGTTGATAATAGAAAAACAACAAGGTAATTCAATGAAACTAAAAGCTGCATCTTTGAAATTATGAATAGAATTGATAAACCTTTAGCCACACAGGCTGAGAAAAAAGAAGACACAAATTGCCAAAATCAGGAATGAAAGAGAAGGCCTCACTTTAGATCCTAAGACCTTAAAAAGATAATACAGGAATATTACTTACAACCTTTTAAGGAACAAAGAATACCAGTTCTAGATAAACTTTTTCAGAATATAGAAGAAGATGGAATACTTGCTAACTTATTTTATAAGACCAGCATTACCCTGATGGGAAAACTAAAGATCTCACCAAAAAAACTAGAGATTAATATCTCTTATGAACATAGACACATAACTCCCTAACAAAATACTAGCAGATCAAATTAAAAATATCTAATATATCATGACTTCAATTTATTCTGGAAATATTAATGTAATGTATTAATAGACTACAGAAAAATCACATGTTCACCTTAATAGATGCACAAAATACTTTGTCAAAATTCAACAATTTGGGAACAGAAGGGAATGTCCTCAAACAGGTAAAGGACAGCTACAAAAAGTCTACAGCTACCATCATCCTTAACAATGAAAGACTGGGTGCTTTTCTCTTAAGATCAGGAACAGTATAAGGATAACTGTTCTCACTACTCCTGTTCAGTATTTTACTGGAGGTCCTACCCCATGAAATAAAGCAAGATTAAGAAATAGAAGGCATATAGATTGGAGAGGAAGAAATTGAACTGTTTCTATTCATAGGCAACATAATTGGGTATGTAGAAATCCTAAATAGTCACCCCCCCCCAAAAAAGTCCCAGAATTAATGAGTTTAGTTTAGAAAGGTCACAGGATATAAGGAAATACACAGAATCAATCATTTTCATATACTAGCAAAGAAAATTGGAATTTGAAATTAAAAAAAAAATTCCTGAAAGTATTATTTATAGTTGTACCAAAACCCAGGAAATACTTAGGTGTAAAATTTTTTAAATACCTGGCAATGTTTCTATGCTGGAAATTTCCAAACATAGGTGAAAAAAAATAAAAGATGATGAAACAAATAGAGAGGTAATCCATGTTCATGGATTGGAAGACTCAGTATGTATCACAAACTCAGGAGTTTTTTTTTTTTTAAGAGATAAACTGATTCTAAAATTTATATGGAAAGGCAAACAAACTAGCATAGCCAAAATAGCTTTGTTAAAGAACAACCAAATTCAGAGATATTACTTAATTTTAAGATTACTGTAAATCTACAATTATCAGGACAGTGTGGCATTGAAAAAGATTGTGTCAAATAGAGATTAATAGTATGTAGTAGTAGACACATATGCACATGGTCAATTATTTTTGGGGGGCAATTAAATGAGGAAATGGTAGTCTTTTCAACAAATGATTCTGAAACAATTGCATATTTGTATGCAAGAAAAGGAAAAAGAAAAAAAAAAAGGAACCCTGATCAATACTTTTCACCCTATACAAAACTTAACTTAGAATGAATCATAGATCTAAATGTAAAAACCTGAAACTAGAAATCTTGTAGAGAAAGATATAGAAAAATATCTTGGTGACTCTGGGTTAGGCAAGATTTCTGTTATACAACAGCGAAAGCATGATCCATAAAGTAAAATATCGATTAATTTGACTTCATCAAAATTGAGAACTTTTGCTTTTTTTTTATTTTTAAAGATTTTAGTCATTCGAGGGGCGCCTGGGTGGCACAGCAGTTAAGCATCTGCCTTCGGCCCAGGGCGTGATCCCGGGGTCCTGGTATTGAGTCCCACATCAGGCTCCTCTGCTATGAGCCTGCTTCTTCCTCCCCCACTCCCCCTGCTTGTGTTCCCTCTCTTGCTGGCTGTCTCTATCTCTGTCAAATAAATAAATAAAAATCTTAAAAAAAAAAAAAGATTTTAGTCATTCGAGAGCGTGGGAAACAGCACAAGTAGGGGGAGAGGCAGAGGGAGAGGGAGAAGCAGACTCCCCGCTGAGCTGGGAGCCTGATGTGGGACTTGATCCCAGGACCTGAAGATCATGACCTGAGCCGAAGGCAGACGCTTAACCATCTGAGCCACCCAGGCACCCCAGAGAACTTTTGCTTTCTAAAAACACAGTTAAGAAAATGAAAAGACAAGCCATAGATTGGAAGAAAATATTTGCAAATTATATATCTGACGAATATCTTTTACCCAGAATATATAAAGTATTCCCAAAACTCAGTAAGAAAACAAACAACCTTATTAAAAATAGACAAAAGATTTTAACAGACTCTTCACCAAAGAATAAATAGAGATGGCAGATATAAAATATGGAAAGAGCCCAGATGTCCATTGACAGATGAATGGATAAAGAAGATGTGGCACATACATGCAATGGAATATTACTCAGCCATCAGAAAAGAATGAAATCTTGCCATGTGCAACAAGGTGGATGGAATTAGAGAGTATAATGCTAAGCAAAATAAGTCAGAGAAAGACATGATTTCATTAATATGTAGAATTTAAGAAACAAACATATGAACATAGGGGAAGGGAAGGAAAAATAAAATAAAAACGGAGGCAACCCATAAGAGACCCTTAACTATAGGAAACAAACTGAGGGTTGCTGGAGGAGAGTTGGGTGAGGGGATGGAGTAATTGGGTGATGGGCATTAAGGAGGGCACTTGATGTAATGAGCACTGGGTGTAATATGCAACTGATGAATCACTAAATTCTAACCACGAAGCTAGTAATATACTATGTGTTAACTAAATTCAATTTAAGTAAAAATCTTTAAAAAAGGAAAAAATAGAGATGGCAGATAAACATATGAAAAGATGCTCAATATTATTGGTTATTGAGAGGATGTGAGTTAAATCTATAATGAACTATTACTACACACCTGTTAGAATGGGTAAAATAAAAGCAGCTGACTACATCAAGTATGAATTAAGTTGCAGAATAACTAGAACTCTAATAATTTACTGGTGGGAATATAAAATGGTATATACAGTTTGGAAAACTTTGGCAGTTTCTTACAAAGTTAAAATACATTTACCTTTTGACTCACATCTGGGTTATTACCCAAGTGAAATGAAAATTTATGTTCATATAGAAAACCGTGTGTGCAATGTATAATAGCTGAAACAACCCAAATATCCCTCAGCTGGGGAATGTATAAGCAAACTAGTAATGTCCATATAATAGAATAGTACTAGCCAATAAAAAGAATGGATTACTGATAACACAGATAATTTGCAATTGCCATTTACTAAGTGAAGGAAATCAGACTCAGGCTACATGCTATATGTTTTTATTTATATGAGATTCTTGCAAAGGTAAAACTAGGGTCAGGAAAACAAATCAGTGGTTTCCAAAACTGGTATGGAAGAGCTTTGACTACAAAAGGAGACAAAAATGTTTGGGTTGATAAAGAGTGTTAGATTTTGATTTGATCGCATTTGTCAAAACTTTGGAACTGTACATTTAAAAGGTAAATATTACCATATCTAAATCACCTTAAAATGAAAAAAAATGTGTATGAACAAAAATTTTTATCACTTTTTCCTCTGAAACTGAGAGATAATCTGTAGTACTCTTGATAACTTAGTGCCACTAATTTTCTAGAGACCAAAATTTTAAGAGATACTGATTTAGACAGCGGGGAATTAGTGAAAGATTTGAAGCAAGGGGAAAATGTGCTTAGATTTAAGAAGTTACTTTTACTTCCAGGCAGCACCCTTTGCTTCTTTCATATACATGAAAACTTTAGTTAAAATGTAATGGAAGAACTTGGAATTGTGAGAAGGAAGAGAAGAGGAAACTCAGATGAAAGTCATAGCACTGAGGGAAGGTTGAAGAATTTACAGGATTATCAGACACTGATGGAGAACTTAATTACTTGGACCTAACATGCATGTAGAGTTAAAGGCGATATCTAAAGGCATACACTGGGGCGCCTGGGTGGCTCAGTCGTTAAAGCATCTGCCTTCAGCTCAGGTCATGATCCCGGGGTCCTGGGATTGAGCCCCTCATCAGGCTCCCTGCTCAGCGGAAAGCCTGCTTCTCCCTCTCCCACTCCCCCTGCTTGTGCTCCCCCCCCCGCCCCGGTCAAATAAATAAATAAAACCTTAAAAAAAAAAAAAAAGCATATACCTTCAAGGAGATAGGGACTAGAAAATGTCTTCCCATTAGCTATAGAAATAACATTGGAAACTTCCTTTTTACCCGGAATATGAAGAGTGGAAATAGCAACTCTAATTCTACATGACTTATGCTTGTGAGGTTTGGATTGACAGTATCCTCATAGTGCTGGGAACCCAAGTTGAGGAAACTGTAAATTAGTAATACCTGTTATATTTTGGCTGAGAAAATTTGAAACCATGCTATAGCTCAGAGCATAGGAAATATTCCTACTGAAGATGAGCTCTTAATAGAAGATTACAAAGAACTTAAGCAAACAAACCACCAAGAAGGGTAACCAGCCCTAATTATCAGAACTAATGATTCCAACAGACAAACTTTAAATATGTTTAAAGCATAAGGGAAGGTTTAGAAACCATGTGTATCAGTTAGCTATTTGCTGCATTTTAAACTACCCCAAAGCCTAATAGCTAAAACAACCAGTTTATTATTGCTTACAAGGCTAAAGGTTAGACATTGGATTTTTAGGGTCAGCTAGGAGTGAATGAGTCTGGGATGCCTCAGTGCCTGGCCATTGATGCTGTCAGTTGGCACTGGTGGCTGGACTAATGGGGATTTTGGGCAACGTTTCTCTCGTCATCCAGCAAACTAACCTGGGCATCTTCACATGGTGGTCAAAGGTTCCCAAGAACAGCAAAGACAGAAACCTCCGTGCAAGTGCTTCTCAAGTCTCTGCTTGCATCATTTTTCTATGGTCTTATAGCCAAAGTCAGGTATAAGCCAGTCCAGAGTCAGTATGAGAGGGTACAACCAAAAAACATGGAAATAGGGAAAGGAATAACTTATGGCCATTTAAAAAACTTGAAGACAGAAACAGAATAGAGTGTCAAAAGAGCAGGCACATATGAAGGTGAGCCAATTAGAAATTTTAGAAATAAAAAGTTATTGAAATACTCAGTGGATAGATTGAATGGCAAGCTAAATACAGCTAAAAAACAAAGAATTGGTGAATTGGAAGATAGATTTGGGGCTCTTTCTTAATCCATAGTGCATGTCAGAGATATAGAAAAAGGAAGAAAACATAGAAGAAACTGAGATTTAGAGAACAGACTAAGAAAGTCTCACATACATATACTAGGAGGCCAGAAGGAAAAAATTGAAAGGGGGGGGGGTCAAAGTGATAACTTGTCACCAGTACTGCAGAATTGAAGAAAATTACGTGTTCTGAGATTGAAGGAACACACCAGATCTTGAGCAGGATATAAAAGCAAACCCGTACCCAGACATAAAGTAGAGTTTAAGAACGTCAAAATCAGATTGTAAAACTACCAGATGGAATATGATAATCATGATCATGATGAATAACATTTACTGAGCATTTATCTTGAAGTAGGCACTATTCTATGTGCTTTACATGTGTAACTCATATAATATTGATAACAACCTTTTCAAGTAGTCCTATAGGAAAGTGAGACACAGAGGTTAACTAGCCCTCAATACCTGGATATATTCTTGCTTTGTAGGTGTGGGGGAAGAAGTTGAGGGAGTTCCTAGTTTTAACTTTCTCAGTCAAATAAGAGACAAGATAATTTGGGTGGAGGCGGGAAGGAGGCTTAGAAGGGTATGTGGGTCATTTAGAGCCATCATTGTGGGGATGAGGAGAGAACTGATGAAGAACAGCAGAAACGATTCTGAGAGCCACTCCCAATTTGTCTTTTATTCTCCCTGAACCACTCCCTGAGCGTCTCCCCTGACCCCTCCTCTGCTCCCCATTTTAGGTGTCAGTGCGTAGGAACAAAGAAAGCACATGTTTCAGGTTAGGGTTACAGGCTACTAGAAAGAGGAGGGGTCTAGGGGCCCCTGGGTGGTGTAGTCCGTTGAAGCATCTGACTCTTGGTTTCTGCTCAGGTCTGATCTCAGGGTCATGGGATCAGGCCCACATCAGGCTTGGTGCTCAGTATGGAGTCTCCTTGAGTTTTGCTCTCTCTCTCTCAAATAAATAAATAAATCTTAAAAAAGAAAAGGAAGAGGAGGGGTCTAGTACTTTGAGAAAGGAGCCAGAGAATGATGTGTGGGGAGGGAAGGACAGCTACGAGCCTGGCTGGCTGCTCACTCCCAGACGAGTAAGGGATGGAAGGTTAGTTGGGGCTAGAGAGCAGAGAAATCATCAAGACTCTGAGGGAACTGAGAGAGTTAGAAATGGAGCAGGTTATTCTGCAAGAGAACTGCAAGGGCCAGTGATGTCATCTGAGGAAACCCAGAAGGAAATAAGATGAAGACATATTTCCAGTAGACTTAGATTTATTCCCAGGATTTAGTAGGAAGGAAGCCTGCTGGGGTGGGGGTGGTGGTGGGGTATGTTTAGGGTAACAATGTGAAGCTTTTTAGGCCAGGGAAGTAGTAGTAAAGAGTATTTGCATAATATTTTAGAGTTGATTGCTGTCAGAATTTCAGGATTGAAAGAAGCGATAGGTATTTTTCTCTGCATTTTTGTTTTACTTAAATTGTCATGTAGTAATTAAAATGCAAATCTGTACACAAACTCAAAATAATTTACATTGCATTCTGCCCTGGTTTTATGAGCATCTACTTCATTGCAGTCTTTATATAATTTTTATGGTGTCCTTATGTCTCAGTGAGGAAGTAGTAGCAACCCATTAAACAAGTGAGAAAATAAGAAACAATGATCTTTAAAATAGTGACCTTTACAAGTTTACCTCTTGCCTAAACCAGTTTGCTTAGTCATCAGTGGATGTGCTGGAATTACAAGAAAAAATGTAAAAGCTTTTTATTTTTGTGTTATCTCTATCTCTCTCTTTTTTTTTAAGTAGGCACCACACCCAATGTGGAGCCCAACGTGGGACTTGAACTCCCGACCCTGAGATACAGACTGAGCTGAGATCAAGAGTCGGATGCTTAACTGACTGAGCCACCCAGGTGCCCCTATTTTGTGCTCTCTCTAACAGATATTTCTTGCATGTATACACCAGATAATTTCCCCCTTATCCCTATAAAGCTGCTAGAACTTGTTGAAGCAAAAGACCTTTTCTCACATGAATCCCTCAATACGCTTTTCTTCTTTTCCTTTATAGCAAAAACAAAAGAAAAAAGCCTTTTCCAAAGACAATCTGATATGATTCTAGAATACTGAGTTGTTCTAGAAACCATTGCATCATATTTCTATCATCTTTACTCAGTCGATGAAGTAGTTGAGCAACAGTTCTCCTTCTTTGATAGGATGCCAACAGTTAACAAAGATCTTAAACCATGTTGGGTACCATCGTGAAGGAGCTAGAGGAGAGCTAAATACTTCCATGGGTTCTAAGTATGTCTTCCATTTTGAGCACGTTTCATTTCTGTAGGGCCTTCAGTCATCAAAGGTAAATATATCTATTTTTGTATGCATATATATATATATTTAAAAGATACTGAAAAATTTTAAAATTCGTATATTGACATTCTGATTAATAATCAGTGTTTTCTGCTTCCTAACAGTCATTGTTCACAGTTGGACTCAGGGTGAAGAAAAATAATCAAAGTACTAACAAAATTCTATTCTAGTATGTCTTTTTTAAGGATGAAATTTCTTTTTTAATGGAAAAGGTTTTTTCCTGGTCTTGAAAAATCTAACTCTATAGGCAAACCACTGTGATTGTGGCATATTCTTATAGTTAAATGTTTTTAATTAGCTGTCAAGTTAAATTTGTTTTAATTGTTCTAAATACACAGAATGTCCCTGGCTGCTTATTGTGTCATCTGTTGCAGAAGAATAAGAACCTTAACTCCTCTGCCCAAAAGTACCACATACTGGAGAGATATCAGTGAGTACAGTTTAAACAGTATTTCTTAAAGAAACATTGCTAGAATTGTGGCTGAGTTTTCCAGGTGGTCCACAAAAACTTTCTTTATCTATGATAAATCTCAGATTTGTTTCTGTCTTTTCTATATCATTGGTGCACCCCAAATTTGTAGACCCAGAGCCATGGGAATCTCTTGGGAATCTTTTTCCTCCCCCGTTTCCTGTCAGATTCAGACTCCTTTCAAACTCAAGTATCAATATGTTCTCGTTCGTTATTAAGTTTCTGCAAAACAGGGTGCCAGGCACAAGTATTAAGTTCTGGGAATCAGCAGTGGGCAAGGATGTTGTGCTTGCCCTATGGGAGTTTAGGATCTAGGGCTGGTCTACTGTCTTTATTTACCTTATTTATTACTAATCTTTATTTGTAAAAGAGAAGATAGGCCTAGATTATCTTTCATTCATTTGGCAAATTATTTATTTACTATCTACTATGTGCCAGGTACTATTCTAGGCCCTGAGGATACAATGTGGATTAAGACCAAGTCCCTGTTTTCATGGAGCTTCTGTTGTTAAGATAGATCTTTTTTTAAGGATAGATCCTTTTTATGTAGAAAATTCTGTGATTTTTATTTTAAATATAAAAAGAGGGGTTGGGACAGAGAAGGGAGCTTATCTTCTCTCATCATTCCTAAAGAACAAAGAGTAGTGAATTTACTTTAGAATTTACTTTAGAAATTAGAAATTTAGAATTTAGAAAATTTAGAAAAATCTGTGATTTTTATTTTAAATATAAAAAGAGGGGTTGGGACAGAGAAGGGAGCTTTTCTTCTCTCATCATTCCTAAAGAACAAAGAGTAGTGAATTTACTTTAGAATTTACTTTAGAAATTAGAAATTTAGAATTTAGAAAATTTAGAAAAATCTGTGATTTTTATTTTAAATATAAAAAGAGGGGTTGGGACAGAGAAGGGAGCTTTTCTTCTCTCATCATTCCTAAAGAACAAAGAGTAGTGAATTTACTTTAGAATTTACTTTAGAAATTAGAAATTTAGAATTTAGAAAATTTAGAAAAATCTGTGATTTTTATTTTAAATATAAAAAGAGGGGTTGGGACAGAGAAGGGAGCTTTTCTTCTCTCATCATTCCTAAAGAACAAAGAGTAGTGAATTTACTTTAGAATTTACTTTAGAAATTAGAAATTTAGAATTTAGAAAATTTAGAAAAATCTGTGATTTTTATTTTAAATATAAAAAGAGGGGTTGGGACAGAGAAGGGAGCTTTTCTTCTCTCATCATTCCTAAAGAACAAAGAGTAGTGAATTTACTTTAGGATGGGAGAAAGGCTGTGAGACTGTACTCTGTTCCCAGGACCCAGAGAAAAAGAAAGATAGCAGGTGGTACCAGTAGTGAAGGAAACAAGCTGTTCCCGGGGCCCACAGGGTTGGGCGGGGGGCTCGGGGGTGGGGAGGGCAGGAAGCCATCTTAGAATGAAAAACATCGTAGAGGAGTCCCACAGTCAGGAAGCTCTGTCACAACTTCTGATCTCATCGTTGCAGACCTCCTAGAACTGTCCCCTTCCCAGTTCTGGAACCACTACTAAGGTCTTGGACTTTGGGAGGAATGTCCATCTCCCTTGCCTGATGTCTAGAGAAGTTGGTCGAGGAGAGTTCTTTATCTCTCCGTGGGGAGAATGAATGTGTTCTCAGTAGCCTAAGTTGAAACTTTGACAACAGGCTACCTCTACACATCTAACAAATTAAAGTTTATGTAGGTTTTGCAGGCAGGTAGCAGTACCTGACGATTATGGGTAATGTATCTGTAAAGGTTGTGTTCAGTGCATGTAATAAAAACTTGACTGCAGTTGCTTAAGTTAGTAAAGTTTTCATTTTTCTTATATAACAGGGAGTCAAGATAGAGACAGTTCAGAGCAGGAACATGGTTTAGTAATCCTCCTGTCTTCCTGTTCCATTATCTTTATTGTCCTCACAGTCACAAGATGGTTGCTGAATCTCTTAGCAAGAAGGCAGAAAGGCCAAGAATCATCTTATGAAGCTTTGTCTTTTTATTTGGGGAGGGATCTCTACTTACAGACTTCCGTCTGTATCCGACGGGCTACAACTATGTTGCATGGCCAGCCCTAGCTGCAAGAGTCAGGAATTTGAATATTTCCAGATAGTAATTAGGTTGTGTTAGTAAGGATTAAGGGGCTTATGTGTATCAAATAGGTAGCTAGATGTGTCTTCCCCAGGAGATTTTTTTTATATTAAAAAAAAAGTTTTCCAAGTTCCAAACAAAAAATTTTATAAGTAAACTTGTAGGATGTAACCAGTATTTTTAATGGGGCTATATACATATGGCACTTAAGCATCAACTATACTGTAATTACTTTGGGGAAAGTCATTTTGTGTCCCTGCTTCACAAACATAATCCCCGCAGTATCATCCTAGTAGTGTTAGAGAGAATTCTCCCCGTTCCCTTATTTAATTGGTTGAGAACTGGAAGGAGTCAGATGGCACTTTAGCTTCAAGGCTGTCGCATTCAGTGGAAGCTCTGTAGGCCTGGCAGCCTTACTGGTGCAGTAGCGCTGGCGTCTCTGCTGATTTGCTGGAGATGATGGGATAAGAGCTACAAGAAGGGGAGAATAGTAGGAAGTGAGAATGAGTATGGAATACGGAGTATATTTTTGTACCCAGTGCTTATTGGTTCGTTTGTCTACACTGGCGATAGGAAGCCTTGTGTTGGTAGTAATTGATCATAATCATGGGAAAATATCAGTAAGTTCTTATCCAATTATATAATATAGGTAGAGACACTGTTGCCTATTTCCTGTCACATTTTAAAAATGAAACTCATCACATTTGCTTTTTTCCTTTCTTTTTGAAGGAAATTTAATAAAGTTTACTGGATCACTTATTTTAGGGTAAGTGTCAACTATGAAATATTAATTGGCTTCTTTATACTACTATTTGAAATCCCAATGGAAGTGATTTACGGTAGCATGGGGTGGCAGATAGGTATAGATTTTGGAATTTGGTGGATTAATCAGTGGTTTTTCCATTCAGTGTTGTCTCAATCCAGTTACTTAACTATCTGAGAAGTGTTTTATCTTAGGTCCAGGGGTACAATGGGGATGGTACCCACCAGGTACCATTGCTCTGAGGAAAGCCCTTGACCCATACAGAGCAGGCGCTCACTAATTAGCTTTCACGTATCTAAAATCACATCTTGTGTTGGGTTCTAAAGTGGGTCAGAAAGGTAAAAAATGACTGTAGCCAAAATTATTTTTGAAAACCCCTTAAACCACCATAGAGCACTCATGAAAGGGGATTGAGGCTGACTGAGAAAACCAGCAGCTTGACATCTTCCCTTCCATGCTCTTCAGAGGCGTGTGCTCAGTGAATGGAGTGACCTTCTTCCCTTTCTTTGGAATGGGGGTATATACGTTAATATGTGTCTANTAATATATGTCTAATACTGTTCTACTGTATTTGTTAATACTCTTTTTCACTATTATACATATGACATCATATGTATATACACACATATGTATGTATGTATATATGTGTATATACATATATAACTCTTAGATGCTGAAATGATAAAGGAGATGCATTTGGCATTTTATTCAAATACATACATTTCTCCATGACACTAATGTAAGACAAAAGGTAGTTAGATGACTTTTCCCTTTGAATCATTCCAGGGAAAAGATATAGTCACGTCTATTTGTCTGTTTCACAGTTATATTCAGGAATATAGTGAAAATTAATCACATAATTTCTAGTGAAGAATTTTATCTTTCATGGAAAGCACAGTAGAAGTATTGAATGCATTTGCTCTTTCTGGGTGCTCAGTTCTCGGAGAGGGGAGGATTCTTTGGAGCCTTCTATTTCTCTGGTGCTGGCTAGTGTCTGTCCCTTCTATCTTATCTGCTTTAACTTTGGGGTGTAAATCAAAGGTGAGGAGAATGCTTAGTATAACTGATGTAACTAAGTCCTGAATCCAGACGGGGCAGCCTTTGTGTCTGGATTTAGGGAGTGTGTAGGTCAGTCTGATCAGGAAAAAAACCCTTCGTTTTGAGAACATAACAACGTTGTATTTTACATCTAAAAATTGACTTTAGACGTAGCTCTGAGGAGAGGAGAAATATGCTGGTGATGATGGGAGTACAAATTGGCTAAACTTTTTAGAAAACAGTTTGGTAGTATCGAATAAAGTTGAATAGTATGTATACTGTCAGAAAGTCTGTAATTCTCCTTCTTAGATGAGTATCCTAGAGGAACATATACATGTGTGTACCGTGTAGATGTATAAGGTGTGTAACAGGATTGTTTGTAATAGGCTCAAACTAGAAATTACCTGAATACCCATCTGTGGTAGAATGGGTAAGTTGTGGTATATCCATGCAACCGCTGAGTCACATAGCATATGAAAATACCAGTGTATGAACTGATACATGCGGCATGAACGAATCTCACAAACGAGGCTGAGCAAGAGAATGCATACCGTGTGATTCCATCGCGGTGAAGTCCATAGACAGAACTAAGCTCGGTGGTGTAAGGATGCATGTATAGATGGCAGACTGTCAAGAGAGACAAGGACATTATTGTAATAAAAATCAAAATAATAATTAGCTATAGAGAGGAGAGAGGGTCAGGATCAGGAAGGGACACACTGTGGGGTCTGGGGTACTGTTAACGTTCTGTTTTTTGCCTGGATGTTGTTGTTGTTATTCGTTAAACGGAAATGTGTGCACGCATTTATACGTGTGTATATAAATAAAGCATATGTTATATGCGTACATTTTATTATATTATGTGTGTGTATATATTATGTTTCCCCGTAAGAAGAATGAAAGATTCCGTGACAAAAGGCTTCATAAAAAAGACTGGCTCAGTCAACAGGGTATATGTTGAGGAAATTTTTGTTCATTATGGAATGCAAATTGATAGTGTATATAAAACTTTTCGTTCAGAAAACATTTTATTTCACTCAGTGTTTACTAAGTACTTATTTTTCCCATCCTTTTTTTTGGGAAATTTTGCCCTTTAACCTTTTCTCACCTCTTGTAGGAAATATTAACTCTCGATCCATAGGCTCGAGAGCTCTGCCTTCGTATGGGTTGAGCCATTGAATTTATGTGATATTCAGTAATCTGATGAGCTCCATAACCAATATAATTCTGTTATTCTGTCATGTACAAAAAAAATAGTAGCTCTTGTGTTACCTTTAGATCATGTATTTATGATGAATTTTTTGTTTCTTTTTAAGCGGTTCTTTATTTCTTACATATGAAGTTCTGGCCCTGAAGAAATCTTTGACGTTAGATACTCAAGTAGTAGAAAAAGAAAAAATGAAGTCATATATATATGTGCACACGGTTTCTTTAGATAAAAGAGAAAATTATGGTAAGTTTATGGTAAAGTAATCCCATGTCTGTGAAAAATGAAAGCTAGTTATTAAATTGAGTATTTAAAACACAGTTAACAAGGCAGGTTCAGCTCATGCTAAAAGTCAACAAACCCTGTGAGAACCAAGTTCTTAAGTAATTGAAGACCAAATTTTGGACTACCATATTTAATTCAGGTTTGCAACTCTCCTGTAACTAAGTGAAGGGAAGACTAGCTGGCTATTTTTGTCTCAACTTGGAATTCCACACCTTAGTGATATGATTTTGTCACTTCGCTCAGATATATTTTTGCTTCAAGGGATTTATTCACGCAAACTAAAATCATGACATGGATTCATAAATCTGAATACCAACTTATTAACAGAGGGAGAAAAATCTGTCACAGAGACCGGAAAACCTGTCTTTACTAGTCAGAACATTCCTCTTCTCTATTTAGGTCACAGGGAAACCTAGTTAGTAACCAGACAGTTGCTTGATGAGCATGAACTTTTAGAGCAGAGGCGTATCTTTTCGTCAAGGTATGGGTAGCCTGGTGAGTCACTACCCTTGACTTACAGCTGCCTGTTCCTACACTGTTGGCCAGAGTGACCTTGCCTGTTACAACATGACGTTCTCTGAGTGGGGCAGGCTCTACTCTTCCCTTTCTACAGCTGTATGAATCCCCATCTGTCCTGTTTGTATTTATTGTCTCGCCTGGTGTGTTACAATTTCAATTACACAGATAATTTTTATAGTTTACGATTTATCCATATAGCAAAGCTTCATCTCCATAGTAAGGCATCTCCAAATTTCAGTTTGAGAAGGGCTGTTGTTCAGGGACATTCTGAATGTAGCTGATCCTGTGTTGCATATGAGGATTTTGTTAGCTTTAGTTAGATGGTATTTTTGTGTTTGTTTAGTTTTTTAATTTTTTCCTGATTTGGTGAGCAATCTTATTTTGGGATCTAGAGCTCTGTGTTCACATAATGGTTTTAGTTGTTTTGATAGTGACACTAAAAGAAAAAATGCTATTTTATGTTTTTTGAAAAAATTTAGAGTTCATATGTTTTTCTTTAAAGAAGTGGAGCATAGCGTTGAGAATATATACTTGGTTTTATCTAAATTTATAATCATCTTAGGAATCACCTACCAGGCAAGAAAAGAGCTTCACAAAGCATTAAGAAAAGTATTGGCAACATCAGCTAAAATACTGCGGGGCCCATTTGCTGGTAAGTATCACATATTTAACTTGGAGTCTTTATCAGTGATCTGAAAGTCATTTGATGATCAACTTGAGATCTTTTTTCCCCATTTCTTATACTGACATTTATTATAGCTATGGAAAATCGAGTGATATTATTCCTTGGGCTATATTTAATTTTAAGGGTGATTTTAATTTTGATGCCTTGGACAGTTTTCTTCCTTCCACTTTGTGGATGTATTGTTGTTAGATAGTTGTAAATAAATATTGAAACTAAATATACCCTTTTTTCATGGTGAATGTTTTAAAATTTAAAATTTGTTAGAAAATCACTCCCGTGCTTTCTCATAATGAAAATATTGCATCAATGATGTGGATTTAACAATCAAACAAATCTACAGTGTAGAGCTAGCTATGAAAGAGCTTACACGATCTCTTCAAAAAGTTGCCATCGTGAAAAAGAAAGATGAGAAAATTTTCAAGAATTAAAAAATACTAAAGAGACTTAATCAAATCCTGCTTTTAAAGAACAGCTCTGAAGGTATTTTTTGAACACTTGGAGAAATTTGAATATGGAGTTAGATTGGATTTTAGATGGTTGTAGAAGATTTTTGTTCGTGTTCGTGGGTGTTATAATGGCATTGTGTGTATGTAGGAGAATGCAGGCTTATTCTTAGGAGATGCAGGTTGACTAAGAAAGGGTCAAATGTTACATCTGCAACTTCCTTTCATGTGGTTTAGAAAAAAACACATATCCAGGGGCGCCTGGCTGGCTCAGATGCTTAAGCGTCTGCCTTCGGCTCAGGCCATGATCTCCAGGTCCTGAGATCGAGTCCCACATCAGGCTCCCAGCTCAGTGGCGAGTCTGCTTCTCCCTCTGCCTCCCCCCTGCTTGTGCTCTGTCTCTCTCTCAGATAAATAAATAAAACCTTCAAAAAAAAATACATAGCCATATAGATTAAGCAAATATGGAAAAATAATAAAATTTATTAAATATAGTTGTAAACAGGGGCGCCTGGGTGGCTCAGTCGTTATGCGTCTGCCTTCGGCTCAGGGCATGATCCCAGCGTTATGGGATCAAGCCCCACATCAGGCTCCTCCACTGGGAGCCTGCTTCTCCCTCTCGCACTCCCCCTGCTTGTGTTCCCTCTCTCGCTGTGTCTCTCTCTGTCAAATAAGTAAAAAAATCTTGAAAAAAATATATAGTTGTAAACATATGAATGTTGATGTATTATTCTTTTAATTCTTCCACATGATCGATATTTTTCATAGTGAAAAGTTTTTTAGGGGAAAGGAGCAACCAAAAAAAAGACCCTGTTGTGAAAGCAACATAGTATATAAAATAAAAGCACATGATAACATACATAATAAATATTAACAAAATAATATGACAGAACTAAGAACAAATCTATCAGTCATTACCAATACCTGGAAATGGATTTCAGTCTCTTATTGTAGATTTCAAGTACTTATAAATTACCATCTTAAATAAGTGGGAGGATAACGTGTTGTTTTAACTGTGCACACTGCTTATGTTGTCTTGTTCTTTTTTTCTTTTCGCAAAGACGCCTTTAGTACAGTTGATGTAGAGGATCACGAATGTGCTGTGTGGCTGCTCCTGAGGAAGAGCCGGTCGGGGCACAGAGCAGCACGACTGCAGGCCGTGCAGGAGATGTCGGAGACCCATCACTGGCAGGGTAATGCGGCCCTCGGAGCACCTGCCGTTCCGCCGGCTCGCTCCTGACTGCTGATAGCAAGGGGGGAGAGGAGATGTCAGGAAAGGAAAATAGTTCAGGAAATCTGAATATTAAAATTTTAAAAAAGAAACTCTACTGATAGAGAATGTAGAAAACTGCTGGCCTGGTAGCCAGATGTGTTTGATAAGAACGGGCTCAAACCTGAGGAAGATGTATTTGTGTAACTTTCTACCAGAACGAAGTTTTACTTATGAGAGAAACTCTTGGTGCTGATAGTGATAGCCTAATACCGTATTTGCATTTTCTTTTGGTTCCTGTTTAACGAAATACATTTTTAATTGCTTGCTGCACCATACAGTTAAACTTGTTCTCACTTTGACAATTTACTTGGCTCTAATACTGAGTCAAATGTACCTGATTTGTGTGTGTTTATTGTTTTTAAAGGAAGATTTAAAACATTTAATTGTATTTAAAAATTGCAAGTTCTACAGTAACAGTACATAAGCAAGAGTTCAGATCTACTGTGATTATAGTACAAGGACTGAAGTATACTTTATCAGTAAGTAGAGTCAACTTATAAAAAGGGAGAAAGAAAGAAGAATATTTTCAGAGAAAAGTATCAGAATAAGATCTCTGCCTCCATACAAGTTGATTGGTGGCTATAATTATAATAACTTATTATATATATATAGTTATATAACTTATAAGCTTGCTCACTGTGAGTGAAGACTTAGAATAAAAATCTTTTTTTTTAAATTTTTTTTATTTTATTTATTTTTTTGAGATAGAGACAGCCAGCGAGAGAGGGAACACAAGCAGGGGGAGTAGGAGAGGAAGAAGCAGGCTCACAGCAGAAGAGCCCGATGTGGGGCTCGATCCCAGAACGCCGGGATCACGCCCTGAGCTGAAGGCAGACGCCTAACCGCTGTGCCACCCAGGCGCCCCTAGAATAAAAATCTCTTAAAAAATCTACCTTCCAGGGGCGCCTGGGTGGTTCAGTCAGTTAAGCGTCTGCCTTCAGCTCAGGGCATGATCTCAGGGTCCTGGGATTGAGCCCTGCCTAGGGCTCCCTGCTCCGCGGGGAATCTGCTTCTCCCTCTCTCTCTCTGCCCCTCCCCCCACCGCTTCTGCACACACACACCCTGTCTCTCAAAATAAATAAATAAAATCTTGGAAAAAAAAAAAAATCTACCTTCCAGGACTCCATTTCAGACTTAGTATATCAGAAAAATCAGAGTTGGAGCCCAGGCATGTAGATTTTGGGAAAGTTCCCTACTTGATCTTAAAGAACTCACCCAGGTTATGAACTGCCATTATTAAAAATAATGTCTGCTTCGGTGGTTGTAATTTTATTTTTGATACATAGCTTAGTCCATTTGGGCTGCTATAACAGAATACTGCAGACTGGGTGGCTTATAAACAATAGAAATTTATTTCTTGCAGTTCTGTAGGCTGGGAAATCCAAGATCATAGTGCCGGCAGACTTAATGTCTGGTGAGGACCTACTTCCTGGTTCATAGATGACCAGCTTTTCACTGTGTGTCCTTGTGTGGCAGAGGGGACAAGGGATCTCTCTGGGTCTTGTTTGTAAGGACAATAATCCCAGTCACGGGGTTTCCAAAGTTTCCCATCTCCAGATACCATGATATCAGGAATTCGGTTTCAACATATGAATCTGGGGGGGTGGGCACAGTCATTCAGAGCAATACATAAAGGCTGGACTGGTTAAATCATGAAGGCTAAAACAAAGTACCACCATCTGGAACCTCAGATTATTCACAGACATCATGGGAAGCAAAGCACCACCTGGTACCAGGGACAGTAGATCTCAGTGCAACCTCAGGTTTTTTAAGTAGTGATCAAAACAATTTTTAAACACTAGAATTATTACAAAGAAAAGGAGAAGTTAAATTGGTTCTGACCTATCAATTTTCACATTTGAAGTTCAGTTCTTCAAATAGGTTGGTGAGACCATGATGTACCTGCATATATGTCGAGGAGAATTATGAGATCAGGCGTGGAAATGGATATCTGGTTTACCGGTATTGTAAAGGCAGTTGTAATTATGAAAAGAGACTTGGGAAATTTTGAATCACAAACTTGTAGTTTAAAAATTAAATTGTCCGTTTAATTCTTGAAACAGCTATAAGCTAATTTGGGTGCTAACAACATACTTTTACAATAGATTACCAGTATAGGATAATTGCTCAAGCCTGTGATCTGAGAACTCTCATTGGTTTGGCACGAAGCAAAGAGAGTGATCTTCGCTTTTTTCTTCCACCACCTCCTTTGCCATCTTTAAAAGAAGTAAGTAAATACAATAGTCCAGTGAGTGTAAAGTATATTAATACATCATCTTCACTGTGGGTACAAAGTAACCATTCAAAAAGCAGTCTGTTGGCTACTTTTCACAAGCAGGTAGACTAGATGTAAACCTGAAATTGTAGTTTCTATACAAAGATTTCTTGATTTATCAGGAGATGTTGTTTCTCTTGTGTTATTTTCCCCTTTTGGTCATTGGGAGTCTCTGTACAGCAGAGGGTAACTTCACAGCCAGTCAACATTGGTGAATTGGCCCCTAGTTCTAGTACTGCTGTAGATGAGTTTTTGTCAGCTCTCCTGACATTTTGGGCCAGATAATTCTTTGGTGTGGAAGGTTGTTCTGCACATTGTAGGATATCTAGCAGCATCCCTGGTGCACTCACTGGATGCCAGTAGCAGTCCCCTCAGTTGTAACAACCAAAACTATCTCCAGATACTGCCGAGTGTTTCTTGGGGTGCAAAAAGCCCCGGGAGAACCACTACGTGTGGATATTAATATATCCTTCTGCATAGGTTTTTACTAACCACTACACGTAGATATTAATGTGTTACTCCACGTAGATGTTAATCACCAACCACTGATAGGTATTAGGGTGTGCTTTTGAGCACCTTTCCGAGGCGCTCCTAGAAAATGAAAATCTGAAAACTTGGAATCAATTATTGAAAAATAGAAAAATGAATATGCTAGATGGAAGTTATTAGAGAAGATCAGATAGTAATGAGTTCTGGATTTATAGAAGCAAGATTTCATTAGAGTATAACAATCCATTTTGAGTCAAAGCCCTAAACTTTGCAATAGGGCTTTCAGACTGAGGTACGGAACTCAACAGTAAGTGCCTCTCTATGTATTTCAGTGGGCAACAGTTTTCAAGACTAAAAACACTGGTTTATCTTTGCTTTTTTGTTTTGGCCTTGATTCTTTGGGTACTTTTGTTGTACTCAGTTGTTGAGCTTAATTATGAAGAATTTATTTCCTTTTTATTACAGGATTCTTCCATTGAAGAGGAGCTCAGACAGTTGCTGGCTTCTTTACCTCAAACGGAGCTAGATGAGTGTATCCAGTATTTTACATCTTTGGCTCTGAGTGAAAGCAGTCAAAGTCTAGCTGCTCAGAAGGTTAGCTCATTTATTCATTCAGTAAATATTTTGGAGTCCCCGCCCACCCTTTCTAGGATACTGTGCCAGGGGCTAGCATGTGGAACCCTAGACTGGTCATCCGGGAACAGAATAAGCATGTTGGCTCCTTTTTGTGTGCCAGACACTGTTAGGGATGGGGGGAGACAGGTAAACAAAATCGCAGAATGTATAAGAGATATCGGTTACTCCGAGAGCCCTTCACTCTGCTTATGAGGTCATGTAAGGCTCCATGGAGGTAAGTCTGAAGTTACATCTTGAAGAATGAATAGATAGTAATTTACAAGGTTTTAAATATCATCTGTATGCTACTGACGCCTAAAGTGATGTCTCTAATCCTACATTCTAACCCAAGTCCTAGATTTGAGTATTCAACCTCCTACTTGTTGTTTCTTTCTTTCTTTTTTTTTTTTTTTAAGATTTTATTTATTCATTTGACAAAGAGAGAGACAGCCAATGAGAGAGGGAACACAAGCAGGGGGAGTGGGAGAGGAAGAAGCAGGCTCATAGCGGAGGAGCCTGATGTGGGGCTCGATCCCATAATGCCGGATCATGCCCTGAGCTGAAGGCAGACGCTTAATGACTGAGCCACCCAGGCACCCCCTACTTGTTGTTTCTGCTCGGATGTCTAATTGATGTCCTAAACTCAGCATGTTGACCCTACCCTTTCTCCACTAAGCTCTTCTTCCTTTAGCTTTTCCATCTCTGTAAATGGCACAGCATCCACCTAGTTGCTTAAGCTAACAGCTAGGAACTCTTGTTATTCTTTCCTTCTACATTCAGCCAGTCTGCAGTTCCTGCAAGCTGTCCCTTCAAATACAGCCTGAGTCCGTTTGCCTCACTATCTGCACTGTAACCACCTCGCCCTCGCTGCCATCATCTCTTTCTCATACTGTCCTGTTCTTTCATCTTGGCTCTGTTCTTGCTGTCACTTTTTGAATAATTTTTAAGTCTCTTTCATTGTCTTCTATTATTTCAGTTTATTGAGGTGTTAGTTACTGTTTGGAGTTGCATTGACTCTCTTATATTAGATTGTGGGTTAACGTGGCTTATGTATTTTTACTGTGAGTTTGCCGAACAGATCGTTTACTGTGGGAGTCCAAAGCACCCTGGATTGTAAATCTGTCCTCACAGAGCAGCTTTTGTATTTACCCCCAGGGGTCTCACTGTTACTGGACTAGTTTGATATTAATTCCCTGGTTTAGGATCTCTGTGGTACATAGGGAGTATACATTCAGACACATCTGTAGATGGCATAGTCTTAGGGTTGGTTTCTCATCCAAAGCCCCAAGCAGAAACAGGCTTTTCTCATTACTTTTGTGGGCTGGTGGGCAGAGTTTTCCAGACTCTGTTAGAGAGAGGGCAAACTTTCCAGGGCCTTGCCTTTATATAGGTATCTCAAATTTAATTCCCATTGAATGTGAGACTCAAAACCACATCGCTTGTGCTGAACAAGTGGTAAAATCCCATCCAAGGAGCCTGCGGGCATTTTACGTTAGCCGCCCCGTGCTCACCGCTTCTGCTGAAGGTTCTGTCTTCAGTTCTGTCACCTGAGGACTCTCCTTGATTTCTTCTTCCTGTTTTCTTTAGAACTTGGCTATGTTTTAAAATAGCTTGTATTACATTTCATTAGACATTTCTAGATGTTTGTAGATGGGGGGATTCACTAGAAGCCATGTTCACCATCTTGCTGGATCCAGAAAGCTTCCTTATCACATCTCCTCATCTCAGACACCACAGTAGCTTCCTTACTTGTCTCTCCAGTTGTATGCCTTCACAGCAGCCAGAGTGATTAAAAACAAACAAAAACATGAATTAGATCTGCTCATGCTCCTGCGTTAAGCCTTCCAAATGGCTTCCCATTACATGATAAGTCTGAGCCCTTCACTTTTTATGATCAAGGCATGGACTGGGCCATTGTTTATCAGGGTGGCTCCCCTTGGGATAGTGACGAAATTGACAGGAAGGCGCCAGTAGGCAGTTATAGGATGTAGTGGCAAATGGTGTGTGAACAAGGAGACCAAACACAGGTCAGAAGGTCATGGGTCAGCATGCCCAGGTGTATGCGTCGTCTTGTCAGAGCTCTCAAAGTGCTCTTCGGGGTGTTTCACACATGAAAGCCATTCTGATTGAGGCGTTTATGTTCCCTCCCCCTGCATCCCCTACTCCTGCTGCTTTAGCTGTGGGCCCACTCACTAGATGTAAATAACTGGCATACGTAGCAGAAGGCTTTATTCGAGTGAATCAGAGCATGGTGTCCTGAATGTAACATCCTAAACAGACTCCAACTCTGGCCCACCTGAGGGCAGTTACTGAATTCCATTATTCTTGCGGTATCATCTCAGCAAGTTCTTTGTCTTCATAAAATGTCTAAGACAAACCAAAACAAGTTACCGTCACCGTTACTGCAACAACTATATAATCTCAGTGAGAGGAAAGTATGTTATCAGTAAAGCAATTTATAGTATCGTATATTCTCTTGCCAATTTAATGATTTTTCTTTTTCTCAATTGAGACAGAAAGGAACAGGTTAGGGACACGTCAATAGATAGGATTTCTCTAGTAAACTTTATATAATTTCCCCAATTGGTCCATGTCTTGGAATCAGTTCAGTGAATTATCATCATTTTCTTTTTGATGCTCAGAATGCCACTGCCTGCCTGGCCACTAGAGCTCTTTGTTTAGCTCTTTGTTCAGTCCCCAAGGTGGCTATGAAAGCACCTTTGTTTTCTTTTTTCTTTCTTTTTTTTTTTTAAAGATTTTATTTATTTACTTGACAGAGATAGAGACAGCCAGCGAGAGAGGGAACACAAGCAGGGGGAGTGGGAGAGGAAGACAGGCCCACAGCGGAGGAGCCTGATGTGGGGCTCGATCCCACAACGCCGGGATCACGCCCTGAGCCGAAGGCAGACGCCCCAACTGCTGTGCCACCCAGGCGCCCCAGCACCTTTGTTTTCTGACAATAAGATGTCTCTGGCTTTTTTTTAACTTTCCCACCTTCCAACATGAATTGGTTGCTCCCCAAAGGAGATCTGGTTCTTCTTAGTGGAAAATAGCATTAGACTCCAAAACCCAGGCCTGAGGGGTACATATACTGTATCATTCTACACGAAGATAGACCCCAGAGCTCATAGCTCTAAGTAACAGAGCAGAGCAATGACCTTTTCTTAAATTTTCTTAAATACCATGATGATATTTCCAATTCAACCAGTTTTCTTTTTTTAAACTAACAGCTTTATTGAGATACAATTCACATTCTATAAAATTTGCCATTTAAAAATGTATAACTTACTGGTTTTAGTATACCCACAGAGTTGTGCGACCATCACCACTAATTCCAGAACATTTTCATCATCCCCAAGAGAAATCTGAACCCATTAGCAGTCACTCGTTATTCCCCCTGGCCTCAGCTACTAGCAGCCACTAATCTACTTAACTGAGCCTTCAGGTGCCCCCCCAACACCTGTTGTTTCTTGTGTTGTTGACTTTAGCCTTTCTGACAGGTGCGAGGTGATTATTTCCTTGTTGTTTTGATTTTCATTTCCCTGATGAGTGATATTGAGCATCTTTTCATTAGTCTGTTGGCCATTTGTATGTCTCTTTGGAAAAACGTCTGTTTATGTCTTCTGCCCATTTTTAATTGGATTATTTGTTTTTTGGGTGTTGAGTTTTATAAGTCTTTATATCTTTTGGCTACTAGCCTTTTATCAGATACATCATTTGCAAATATCTTCTCCCATTCCGTAGGTTGCCTTTTAGTTTTGTTGGTTGTTTCCTTTGCTGTGCAGAAGCTTTTTATTTTGATGAAGTCCCAAAAGTTTATTTTTGCTTTTGTTGCCCTTGCCTCGGCACACATATCTAATAAGAAGTTGCTATGGCTGATGTCAGAAAAGTTACTGGGTGTGTTCTCCTCTAGGATTTTAATGGTTTCATGTCTTACATTTAGGTCTTTAATCCATTTTGAATTCATTTTTGTGTATGGTGTAAGCGAGTGGTCCAGTTTCATTCTTTTGCATGTTGCTGTCCAGGTTCCCCAACACCATTTGTTGAAGAGACTTTTTCCCCATTGCATGTTCTTTCCCGCTTTGTAGAAAAATAATTGACTATATCGTTGTGAGTTCATTTCTGGGTTCTCTATTCTGTTCCACTGATCTGTCTATTTTTGTGCCAGTATCATACTGTCTTGATCACTACAGCTTTATAATAAAACTTGAAGTCTGGAATTGTGATGCCTCCAGCTTTTCTTTTTCAAGATTGCTTTGGCTGTTTAATGTCTTTGGTGGTTCCATACAAATTTTAGGATTGTTTGTTCTAGCTCTGTGAAAAATGCTGGTGGTATTTTGATAGGGATTGCATTAAGTGTGTAGATTGCTTTGGGTAATATAGAAATTTTAACAACATTTGTTCTTCCGATCCATGAGCATGCAATGTCTTTTCATTTCTTTGTGTTATCTTTAATTTCTTTCATCAGGGTTTTATAGTTTTCAGAGTATAGGTCTTTTACCTCTTTGGTTAAATTTATTTGGCAAGCAAGAAGTAAAACTCACTGTTTGCAGATGACCTGATATTTTATTATAGAAAATGCAGAAGACTCCACCAAAAAATTGCTAGAACTGATACACGAATTCAGTAAAGTTGCAGGACACAAAATCAACATACAGAAATCTGTTGCATTTCTGTACACCAATAATGAAGCAGCAGAAAGAGAAATTAGAGTCAATCCCATTTATAATTATACCCAAAGCAATAAGATACCTAGGAATAAACCTAACCAAAGAGGTGAACACCTTTTTTTTAAAAAAACAAAAGTAGCACATCTTTAATTAAACATTAAAAAAAGAATGTTTAACTTAGTTTCAGTTCTGAGGCCCCATCTCATCAGGCTAATAAGCAATTCCATTTTAGTTGTTCTCAACACCACCGCCCCCCCCCCCACTTAGTCAGGCTTCTCAGATTTTTTACTAACCAAGAAGCTGGGAATGAAGAGATAGGAGGGGTGTCCATCTGGTTTTTATTTTATTTTAATTTTTTTAATTTTTATTTTTATTTATTTATTTGACAGAGACAGCAAGAGAGGGAACACAAGCAGGGGGAGTGGGACAGGGAGAAGCAGGCTCCCAGCGGAGCAGGGAGCCCGATGCGGGACTTGATCCCAGGACCCTGGGATCATGACTTGAGTCTAAGGCAGACACTTAATTGACTGAGCCACCCAGGTGCCCCTCCATGGTTTTTAGATATATGCCAAAGCTGCCTTGTGAGAGTCTCCAAGCACCTTTCAGGGGCAATATGCTGCTGCTTCTATACAAAACTACTCCTCAAGGGGTTACTTAGCCTTGGCTGTTTGGTTTTAGAACAGGGCCTCTTAACCTTTGTATACCATGGACCTCTTTTGGTGATTTAGTGAAGTCTGTGAAGTCATTTCTAGATGCATAAAACACAATGCATAGGATTACAAAGGAAACCAAGTATATTGAAATACTGTTATCAAAAATAATTTTTGTTGCGTAATACATGTACTTCTTATTGATGCATTAATAATAATACATTTATTATTTTATTTTTAAAAATTTTATTTATTCATGAGAGACAGAGGCGCAGAGGGAGAAGCAGGCTCCCTGCAGAACAGGGAGCCCTATGCAGGACTCAATCCCTGGACCCTGGGATCATGACCTGAGCCAAGGCAGATGCTTAACTGACTGAGCCACCCAGGTGCCCAAATAACAGTACATTTAAAACAGGAAAGTTGAAGTTTATTTTTAAATATTTTAACTTTTTAAAAAAAATTAATTTATTTTAAGATTTTATTTATTTGACAGAGAGAGACACAGCAAGAGAGGGAACATAAGCAGGGGGAGTGGGAGTGGGAGAAGCAGACTTCCTGCTGATCAGGGTGCCCGATGCGGGGCTGCATCCCAGGACCCTGGGATCACACCCTGAGCCAAAGGCAGACGCCTAACAACTGAGCCACCCAGGCGCCCCTTAACTTTTTGTTTTGAAATAATTTCAAACCAGGAATTGCAGAAATAATACATTTCACCAAGATTCACCAATTATTACTATTTTGTCCCATTTGTTTTCTTTTTTTTTTTTTTTTTTTAAGATTTTATTTATTTATTTGACAGAGAGAGAGACAGCCAGCAAGAGAGGGAACACAGGCAGGGTGAGTGGGAGAGTAAGAAGCAGGCTCCCAGCAGAAGAGCCTGATGTGAGTCTCGATCCTAGGGCTCTGGGATCATGCCCTGAGCCGAAGGCAGACGCTTAACGACTGAGCCACCCAGGCGCCCCCATCCCATTTGTTTTCTGACCCCCCAATTTACTCCATATCTCTCTATAGACATATTTTATATGTCTGTTTACACACATTTACTGTTTTTCTCCCTGAACCATTTGAGATTTGGGGAGAACTGCAGTTTCGTGTGGTTCAATTCAATGTGTAAATTTTGCTTTTTAAAGACATCCGTGTGAATGCTGTTGTTGGTTGGTTGAATAAGTATATAAAACTAAGGACTAGTCTGTCCATGTGTGGGTCTCAAATAACTGCTGGTGACTGGACACTAGATGGCAGTGTCAATTCTGGGTCACCAGTAAGGAGATGCGCAGTTGGCATTCAAAGGAATGAAGGTCCTAGCATTATTTTCAGAAAGCTGCAGCAGATAAGATGTGATAGGAAAATATCTGCACTCTCTATTGCTGACAGAGTCACACAGATTGCTACTGTTACTGTAGTTTATTGTCTGTGTTTATAATTGAATGCAATGCAGAATTTCTATGAGGTGTCAGGAATAAAGACACAACGTTTTCCTGTACATGCATATGCCCTCCCTACCCTGAATCTATCTACCCCAGGCACTTAAGGATGACCCTGGGTTAGCAATTCCTGTTTTCGAATGAACACCATTTCGAAGCACAGTTGGTTTGCACAAATTGCAGTGTTCTGAGGTGGTAAATTTTTATGCAGAAACACCAGAGATTAGCTTTTACACACATTAAAACAAAGGGACCCACAATTAGAATCAGTATCAAGACTCTGTCCCCCTGCTCCCCACCCACTCTGGCAGTGATCTGCCTTCCCTCCTTTTGTTCCTTCTATTCATTGGGAGAACTGGGTCAGAGAGAGTAAAAGCACTTCCCAGTTTTGCTGTCACCTCCACAGCTACAACCTTGGCAGCCATCCAGTATCTGCCCCGGAAATTTGCTGGCTACAATCTGCTGAGAGTCTGGGGACAGGGAGGAGTGGTCCTTGGCCTTCCACCGTCCCAGATGTAACCATCAAGATCATTCCTTCTTGGGGCGCCTGGGTGGCCCAGTCGTTAAACATCTGTCTTTGGCTCAGGGCGTGGTCCCAGAGCTCTGGGATCGAGCCCCACATCAGGCTCCTCTGCTGAGAACCTGCTTCTTCCTCTCCCACTCCCCCTGCTTGTGTTCCCTCTCTCCCTGGCTGTCTCTCTCTCTGTCAAATAAATAAATAATCTTTAAAAAAAAAAAAAAAAAGATCGCTCCTTCTTTAGTGTCAGGATCCAGCTTTCAGTCTTGTTTTGTTTTTGTTACCATCTTGACACTTCCAGTCAGTCAGCCTCTCCCCAGTTTCAACCTTTCTTGGAGGTCTGTGACCCCGAGCCTAAGGAAGCAATCAGAGATGCCGAAGTTTGAACGTTATAGATTGTGCTTTCTTCTTCATCTAATATGACAAGCTGCCTGGAGTCAAGAGAACAGTGGATGTGGTGCACTGAAATGATTTCCCATCACAAAGCTTTTGTGGTCTTGGCTTAAGGACGGTCCAGCTGAAATTCTGCAGTACTAGTATTATCATTTGCCCCTGTAATTTCCTAGTCTCTCTGAAATCAGCTTAGGTATTAGGGTCTGAAGTCCTTGCATTAAGACACTGCTGACATCGATCTGGATGAGCATAGCAATGTGTTATGATTGAGAGACAGACACCAACAGACTTGGTTTAAGGATGGGAGATTTCTTTAACAATAGAGGACTTAGACACAGATGCTTACACTAAACAGGAGAGTGTGAAGCTTGCTTTCACATAGTTGGACAGGCTTCCTCAGTCCTGTAGTTCCCTGTGGTGCAGAGCTGTGCACATTGAGGTTTCTTTGTTGGCATGAACCCATCATTGTCATCTGCAGACTCCCTGTACCTTCCCTCCTCCCGACTTTGGTTGTGGGTAAATCTGCTGATCAGTGTAAGTAACAGAGAAGGCAAACACAGCTTATTTCTGAGTGTTTCTAGGAGAATGGATAATAAGATTCAGGTGTCACATCTCTTAGCAGCCCTTGGCTTCAGCTTACTGAATCTGTTTCTTCACTGCCTAACTGTCCCCTCCCTCATGCTCACTATGCCACAGCCACACTGGCCTTTGCTCTCCAGTCCTTGAACTTACGAAGTATTTATCTGCTGGTGTTCCCTCTGCCTGGGATTCTCTGTTACCAGCTTGTCAGATGGATGCCTCTTTGTCCTTCAGCTCTCAGCTTGTCAACTCCTCAGGGAGACCTTTCTCTTTATTTCAAATGTTCATTGCATTTATTGCCCTTTATAACATTTATCCCATTGTGTAATTATGCTTTATATTTATTTGTTTGCCTACTTAATTCTCTTACTCCCTTCCAGTAATCTATAATAATCTCCAAAGTACCAGATACAGCCTCCCACACAATATGTTCTCGATAAATATTTATGGAATAATGAATGCATGAATCACGACATTGTTAAAAGAGCCAGCTGTGCACAAACTTATACATACTTAAGTAACAACTGGCACATTTCTATTATGAATCAAAGTATTTTTGTATGACGGACAAAAATGGAGATATTGTTTAATTGGAGTGTAGGTTATATGGTAAGAAAATATCTATTATGTATTAAGTTATTTGGCTGTTATAAACTTATCGAGATGCATTTGAAAAATACCATGTTAATCCACAGTAATGTTGTGTCTCGAGTGAAGTATCATAATAAAAAAATTACACATAAAATGTTTTTGTTATACACATGATTAATATATAATATGGATACAAATTCTTTTGTAACTTCATTAGTTGACATTTCCTCTTATACTTTATTATTATTATGGCCTTCTAATTTTTATACCTTACCCTTATTACTGTTTTTAACATTGTCACTCTCTCTTTTTCCTCTACATTTCTTTGATCCTTAAGAAATTGTTTTTTTAGTTACACTTACAGAATTTGATGTGTGGCATTTCTTAAATTTTTACAAATTTATGTAATCTTGCTCTATCTTAATCCAGTGATAAAGCAGCAGTAACCTATGTGTATTTAATTTCATGTTAACAATTAGAATATAGGGGCACCTGGGTGGCTTAGTTGGGTAAAGTGTCTGCCTTTGGCTCAGATCATGATCCCGGAGTCCTGGGATCAAGCCCCACATTGGGCTCTTTGCTCACCAGGGAGCCTGCTTCTCCCTTTCCCTCTGCCCCCCTGCTTGTGCTTGCTTGCTCACTCTCTCTCAAATAAATTAAATCTTAAAAAAAAAAAATTAGAATATAATCTGTATGACCACACCATGATTTTGCACCTTTTTTATTCATTCCTTTTTGCTTGTGCTTTTTACTACCACACAATCTGCCAGTTCACAAATAACTTCGAAGCTTTGCCGATGAGGTTGGAAATGGAACTGTATTCTTATATCACACTTAGAAAATGATCCAGAAAAATGCAGAATCCTAGGCAGTTTTTTTTTTCCTTCTTCTTTTTCTTTCCTTGGAGCATTTAACTTAGAGGTCAGATGATTTAAGGGTGTGAGGTAGGAGAGGGATTTGGGGGAGGCAGGTTGTGGTGGTAGATCTTTAAGAAAAGTTCCCCATCCCCCAGAGCCCACCAGTTCGCTGTTTGCCCTTATGTATGCTAGAGGGAGAGCGACTCTTAGTGAGTTAGTCCCTTCCCAGACCTCTATTTAAAGAGCAAAAATGTTTGAAATTCAAGCATGTTTAAACTTGGAAAAACAGAATGTTACATCAGAGAGGATAGCATGAGTAAGAATTATAGAATGGCCAAACTTTTGAATGTCTCCTGGGTTTACTGAACCATGGGCCCTATAAATTAGCTGAAAATGCAGAAATTTACCGATTGTATTTCCTATAGGAAACACTGGGCTTTATACATTTTTGAAAAACATTACCTTGTAGTTGAGCTCTTTTACCAGCAGGTGGCCTGTATACACAGCTACGGCCCCGCCTTCAAATACAAGAGCTTCAAAGGAGATACAGTAGTAGTTAAGTCTTCCTTCCATCCCTTCCATCTCCCCCACCCCAGCACACGGACACAGACACACAAACACATTCATGTAGTTATACATACTCTTACACAAATTGTAGCATATGATACACTCTTCTGCCCCTTTTGCTCACTTGAGGGTTTATCTTGGAGATTGGTATATATATCAATATGAGGAGACTCAAAAATGTTCATGTTCACATAGCATTCCATTGTACAGTGGTCCCATCATGATTTAACCAACCCCGTGTTGATGGCAGTAAGTAGTTTCAGTCTTTCGTGCTTACAAACAATGCTGCAGTGAACAAACCTGTACTAGTATCACTTTGCCTTTGTGTGTCTCTGTAGGGTGAACTATTGGAGGGCACAGCTGCTTGCACTTTAGACAGCTGTCCCTGAGTTGTCCTCCGTAGAAGTAGCAGGGTGGTAGGAGTGCCTGCCTCCCCACCCTCTGACAAATGAAAACCGCTCTAATGTGGTGTCACCATGCATACCTCTCATTATGAGAAGTGTTGGGCATCATGTCGTAGATTTCCTTTCCGAGGATCTTTCTGTATATGACTGTTGCTCATTTTTCCATAGCATCTTTGGTATTTTTGTCACTGATTTGTAGAGGATTGTTGTATACTAGTGACATTAGCGTTTGATCTATAGTAAAAGTTGAAATTTTCTTTCTTTTTTTTAAAGATTTTATTTATTTATTTGACAGAGATAGAGACAGCCAGCGAGAGCGGGAACACAAGCAGGGGGAGTGGGAGAGGAAGAAGCAGGCTCATAGTGGAGGAGCCTGATGTGGGGCTCCATCTCATAACGCCGGGATCATGCCCTGAGCCGAAGGCAGATGCTTAACCGCTGTGCCACCTAGGCGCCCCAAAGTTGAAATTTTCTTTTCCCAGTTTATTCTTGTATTTTGCTATCTATTAGGGCTAGTACACACTCCTGTTCTGTCTCATGGTTTTCCTAGCTCCTCTGTTTACTCTTCCATATGAACTTGAATTTCAGTTTAGGAAGAACTAAAAGCTCTCTGATCATTATCATCATCGGTTATCTTCATTTAAAATTTTTCCAGTAATGCCTTTTCTCTTTATTATTATTTTGATTAATAGACTTCAAGTAGACTCTACTAGCATCATCTGACAGTAGAACATTATGGTCAACCCTGGGCTTTTCTTACTTGATAAAGAATTGTGTATTAGTCTTCAGACTTTCAGAGAAGAGGACACAGAGGAAAGAAGTTAGAAAGACATAAAGATTGCCTCTCCTAGAAATGATTCCATATGTTTTCTGTTCTAGTAAGCAACAATTTGCATAACTAGTTCCCTTTCAGCTTCCAAAATATGTTGTGTATAGCTCAGGGATTTTTTTATCAAACAAAAAATATGAGTCACTCTTTTCAGTAAACATTTTAATTATCTTTGAGGGTGGCTTATGGTGTTTTGGAGGAAATGGACTTCCTTATGCTGAAAGTTTTGGAGAAGTTCCTTCAGCTACAGTGGAAATGTTCTGTTTGGAAGCTTTGGTAAAACATTCTGAGGTAAGTTATATCTTCAAAATGTGGTTTAGTTTTTATGATCACAATGAAAAAATTGTACATGATTGCTCATTCAAGGGAAGTAATCCTCATTTTTTGTAAAAGAAGAAAAAGGTTTTTGCTTGTTTTAAAATTTCTGCTTTTTCCCCCATTTGCTTATTAGAATTGATAATCATAATTTAACACCAAAACACGTATTTCATTTTTGCCAAGTATTTCTAAAAATGTATTTAATCTTAATTGCACGTAAAGAAAGCAACCCATAGTCTAAATATGGCATTGACCTTTGATTTATGCTATCTTCTGCCTTTCTCAGATTATTTTTACAAATAATATGACCAGATAGTAATTTCCAGTAAACCATCTGGTAGAGATGTAACAGATGCAAAAAAAGTCAATATTTAGATGACCATACTCTTGAATTTTAACCAGAGCATATATTAGCGGTTTTTAAATTTTTTGGCATTTATGGCAACTTTTCTGTCGTGATCATAGTTTTATTTATTTATTTATATTTCTTTTAAAGGTTTTATTTATTTATTTATTTATTTATTTATTTATTTATTTTTAGAGAGAGCAAGAGAAGGGGGGAGCAGAGAGAGAGAGAGAGAATCACAAGCAGACTCCATGCTGAGAGTGGAGCTGGACACGGGGCTTGATCTCATGACCCTGAGATCATGACCTGAGCTGATAGTGCCCAACCGATGGAGCTGCCCAGGCCGCCCCTTGGTGCCTTCTTGATTTTAAAAAGAGAAAAGCAACAAACTGTGGTGCTTAAACATGAATGCATAAAAATCACTCAGGAAGCATGCTTAAAGCATTTCCTGACCACCTCTAGCAATTTTGATTTAGTAGATGTGGGCTTATGTCCAGAAATTTGCATTTGTAACAGGCATCCCTGGTGAGGCTGCTGGAAGTGGTTCATCCCACGTCATGAGAAACCCCATCCTAGAGATCTTAAACTCTCCGGTTCAATCTTGGGAGCCATTAGACACGGCTCAGAAGTATCTCTGGTCATCTCTAGTTCCCACCAGTGGAGTTAGGAATCGAGTACAAAGCAGAGGTATTAGCATTGTAGTTCAAAAGAGCACGTGGGAAAACGAGCTGGAGTTTTGGCAACTTGAAACTAGTTTCTGAAGCAATAGATGCATCTTCAGTGGAAAGCACAGTGCATGGAATACCTTTCCAGAAACCTCTCAAGTCATTACATATCTCACTGATATATGTCTAAAAGACATACTTTTAAATGCACTTAAAATGTGATAAAATTCAATAAAAATTTGGAGAATGGAAATTGTTGCATATATGTGATGTGTCAGTGTCAGTGAGTACAACTAGTGATGGGAAGAGGCCAAGGCCATGCCAATGACCTTGGCACACGGTGAGGACTTAAAATAGTATTACATATTTCTTTTGGCTTTCTTTTATCTCTTTTTTTCCATTAAAAATTCACATCCCTTTTTCTTTCTTTTTGATTTTCATCACTTGATCTTTCTCTTTAAAAAATTGACTCCTAAGTTTTAGGAGAGCCCCATAGCTGTGGGCTTGTGTGGGGTGGTGTGCGGGGCCACAGATGGTGCTCATGTCTGGGAGTTCTTGTATGCAGAAGCAAAGTCTGCTACTTATATGGAGTTTTTCTTCCTGTTATCAGATGGCAGGTTTCTCAAGCATAGAAAACCTTTTTAAGGTAGTTTCAAGCCAGCCAAAGTATCACTATAAATTGAAACAATTCTGTAGTAATGACATTGTCAGGTTACACATCCCACCAAGCGCTAAAGAGAATAAAGATAAAAATTTCTGAAGTCCTTGTGAGGTAAGCCTTAATTTTTTCAGTGATTTTGAGGCACCTCTCCCATAGGTAGGGGTGTGCGTGTTTGTTTAAGTTGAGACAAGAGTTTCAGGTAGGTCTCTGTCCTTGAGCAGGAGCCTCCGGGCTGTGCCGTCAGCATGCTGGGTCACCTGGTTAGTGAATTTGTGCAACATAAAGTGAGCTTTCATTATTTTATTGTGCCAGATACCTACACACTGTGATAAAATTGAAGCAAACGGAGGCTTGCAGCTACTTCAGAGGCTGTACCAACTTCACAAGGACTGTCCTAAGATACAGAGAAATATAATGCGTATCATTGGAAATATGGCTTTGAATGAACATCTTCATTCTACTATAGTTCGCTCAGGTAACACCTTTATGTACTGAATATTTTGGATGTGGTCTTTTGTTCTTCTCCCACCTCCACCCCTCACGATACATTAGTTTTTTAATAGACTTAAGACTTTGCTTAGGGTTACATATGGGTCCTTAGACCATGTCATTTTAGTAGGGGCACAGAATTGCTTGAGGTGTGGATAATCTGCATCTAAGATAATCGGTGTGTGGATAGTCACAGGAGAGCAGTTTTGCCATGATGACTAATTGTTTACATCATCTTTGATGTGATTTGGTTAACCAAGAGGTGTACTTGGAGTACAGTGATTTTCCCCCCTTGCAACTAGTAAACTGATGGTGGGGAGACACTTGAGACCGCGCAGCTACCCTGCTCCTCCTCTAGTCTTTAGCATGGTGGCTGCAAAACGGTCGTGTTCCACCTGCAGCATGCCTTCCTCGTGTGCTTTTCAGCATTTGGCATTTTCTCGTAAGCAAGAGCCCTTCCTTCTCTCCCCTTCCATCTGGCTCCCTCCTTTCTTCCTTCTTGTCCTTCCCTCCCTCCCTCCCCTCTCAGTATGGGCACATAGATTTCCTGGTTTTTTTTAATGGTTTGTAACTCATTACCTTACTTAACATTTGATGCCAGATTGCCTCAGTTTTGGTTAGTGGGAGCCCCACAGACTGGCTCGCTGTGTCCTTGCAATGTGCCTACCTCATTTTGGGAGGCATTCGTTACTGTCTGGAATAACAAGATGTTCCAGGCTCATCTCTCTGAGGAGAGATGCAGATAGATTTTAGTGCAGATTGATGGTAGAGATCAGGATCTGGGTGCTTGATGTGCTTATTGGTCCTGGAGCGTCTTTGCTTCTTGGCCCTTTCAGTGGAAAAAGCAAGGTGATATATACAAATACACACAGACAAACATGCGTACGTAGGTGCTCCTGTACATGCATATGTTCGTATTTATTAGAAACTGCGAATTTACATTTTTTCTTCTGTCTCTGCTTTTTTTTTTTTTTTTTTGGTTTACATTTAAGAGCGTTTTGATCAGTAGAAGTTTTTAACGAAGTCTCATTCAGGGATCAGCCAACTTTTTCTATAAAGGACTACTTTCTATGGGTTTTATTCTGCCTTTTTAGATTCTTAAGGTAGAAACTTAGATCACTGATTTTAACCTCTTTCCTTGTTTCAGTCATCTGTTGCTGTGTGTCTATCAAACACAAAATTCATTGGTTAAAATAGTGGTCATATATTTTCCTCATGAATCTGAAACGGGCAAGATTTGATAGTGAAGGCTTACATCACTCTGAGCAGCAGTAACCGGAGCAGCTCAGCCGTGGGGTGGAGGACACGCTTTCAAGATTGCTCGCTTTCCTGGCTTGCGAACTGCTACTGGCTCTCACCTGGGACTGGGGACATCGGCTCCTTTCCACATTTACCACTGCATGCAGCTTACCTTCCTTTAAGCACAATGGCTAGGTTTTAAGGGCAAACGTCCCCAGAGAGGGCCAGCTATAAGCTCTTTTCCTTTTATAATCAAGCACTGGAAGTCATTTCTGCCATGATTTATTGATTAGAAGCTAGTCACTGAGGCTGGCTCCTATTCAAGGGGAGGAGATTTGGAAGGGGCTTAGTCTTATCACGTCTTGTTTTTTTTTTAATAATTTTTTATTATGTTAGTCACCATACAGTATATCCTTAGTTTTTGATGTAGTGTTCCATGATTCATTATTTGCCTATAACGTCTTAATGGAGAATAGTGCCAAAGAATTTGAAGACAGGTTTTCAGATCACTACAATTTAGTATTTAAAGCGGTAAATTTCCTCTAACCTGCTTTAGATGCATCCTTCACATTTTGGATATATTGCATTTTTATTATTATTCCGCTTGACATTTTTCTAATTTTCTTGTGAATTTTTTGTCTCATGGGTTACCTAAAAGTGTGCTGCATAGTTTATAAATATTTTTCTCTAGATATCATATGCCTCTGATTTTTAATTTAGTATTTCATGTGTTCAGAGAACAGACCCTGTAAGATTTTAGTCTTTGGAAATTTACCGAGACGTACCTGATGGCCTGTTGTATGGTCTGTCGTGGTGAATGTTCTGTGTGCACTTAAAAAGAATGAGTGCTCTGTAGTTGTTAGGTGAAGTGTTCAATATATAACAAACCACATTGGCTGACAGTACTGCTCAAATCTTCTCAAGGTCTGCATTACGTTTTGTCTAGTTCTACGAATTACCGAGAGATGTGTGAAATTTTTCAATTGTGATTTTGACTTTATCTGTTTTTCCCTTTTAGTTCTGCCATGTTTTTCTTCCTGGTAAAATGATTCATTTTTTATTAATAAGTGATGTCTTTCCCACTGGGCATACTCCTTTTCCTTAAGTCTACTTCATCTGGTATTAAAATAGCCACACCAGTTTTTTCTTCTTAAAACATGTTTATTATTGAAGTATAATTGACATCCAATGTTATATTAGTTTCAGGTTTACAACATAATGATTTGACAATTCTGTACATTATGTAATGCTCACCATAGTGTAGTTATCATCTATCACCACACAGTATTGTATTATTGACCATATTCCCTATGCTGTACTCTTCATCCCTGTGACTTATTTATTTTGTACCTAGACGTTTTTACCTCTTAATCCCATCCACCTGTTTCACTCATCCTCCCTTCCCCCTTCCATCTGGCAACCACTAGTTCTCTCTGTGACTGTGTTTCTGGTTTTGTTTTTTAGATTCCATGTATAAGTGAAACATACGGTAATTGTGTTGTTCTTTCTGACCTCTTTCACTTAACATAATACCCTCTAGGTCTACCCATGTAATCACAAATGGAAAGATCTCATTCTTTCTTATGGCTGAGTGATAGTCTATTACACACATACACACACCCGTACACATCTTACCCATTTACCCACTGATATACACAGGTTGTTTCCGTTTCTTGGCTCTTGTAGATATGCTGCAATAAGCATAGGGGTGCTTGTATCTTTTTGAATTAGCTTTTTCATTTTCTTTGGGTAAATACCTAGTAGTGGAATTCCAGGATGTTTGCTATTTCTATTTCTAATTTTTTGAGGAAGCTTCATACTGTTTCCAACAGCAGCTGCACCAGTTTATGTTGTGTGTGCAGGGGCTCCCTTTTCTCCACATCCTCACTAACACTTGTTATGTCTTGTCGTTTCAATTCTAGCCATTCTGACTAATGTGAGGTGATAGCTCATTGTGGTTTTGATTTTCATTTCCCTGATGATCACGTTGTTTTTTTCTTATGCTTGCTGTTTGCATTACCGATCTTTTATCTTTTCCCCTTCTTTTGCTTTCATTTTTCTGTAACTTTAAAAATAAATACATCTTTTATAGACAGCATATAGGTGGATTTTGTTTTTAATCTAATTTGATCCTTTTAATCTGAGTGTTTTGTCTCTTTACCTCTAATGTAATTATGAATATTTTTTCTTTTTTCTCCTTTACTGACTTTTTTGGGTTACTTGAATATCTTTCACATTCTGTTCTTTCTCCTCTTTTGGCTTTTCATATAGTAGTATTTGTGTATTTTTTTATTGGTGGTATCCTTAATTTATCACAGTCTATCTTGAGTTATTATTATGCCACTTTATATGTAGTGTGAGATTCTTAAAACAGTGTAATTCACTTTCCACCCCTTGCCTTTGTGGTATTGTCATCATGTATTTTACTCCTGTGTATGTTATAGACTTTGTGATACATTGTTGTTATTCAGTCAAGTTATATTTAAAGACTATAAGAAAAAAAGAAAAGTCTTTTTATTTGCACATTTATAATACCCAGTGTTCTTCCTTCTGTTCTGTTTATCTATGTTTACATCTGATATCCTTTCCCTTCAGGCTGAAGACCTGGTCTGCTGGACAAATTCTCTCACCTTTCATTTTCTGAAAGTCTTTACTTTGCCTTTATTTGATTATCCCAGGAAAGAGATTTTCCATGGATAAAGAATTCTGTGTTGACAGCGTGTTATTTTTTCTGTCAGCACTTTAAAACTGTCATTCCATTCTCTCCTGACCACCGCTGTCTGATGAGAAGTCTTATTCCCACTTTTGTTCTCCTGTATGTACCTTGTTGTTGTTTCCTTGCTGGCTTCTTTTAAGGTTTTGATGTTTGGTTTTTAGCAATTTGACTATGAAGTGCTTGGTTCCATTTTTACATTTGTGTTGCTCAGGGTCTGCTGAGCAGACTGAATCAGTGGGTTGATGTTTTTGATCAAATTTGGAAGATTTCCAGCCAGTATATCTTAAAATACTTTTTCTTGTCTCCTTTTTGCTCTTTTCTCCTTTTGGGACCTCAGTCATGGATATTAGATCTCTTGATTCTGTTCCACGAGTCACTGAGACTCTCTTCATTTCTCTTCAAATACTTTTTTCTCTCTCTGTGTTTTACTTTGGATAATTTCTGTTGACTTATCTTCAGTTTCTTTAATGGGATAGAGCCTTGATCAAATTAGTGTTTTATTTAAAAAACCCATAAAACACTCTTCCCCAAACTGAACCCTGGCTCTTAGCCCAAGTCTTCCATCTTCTCGGGGATTTCAGTATCTAGTGGACAGCCCACTGAACACCTTGGTCTCTCAGTCCCTTGACCTTCTCATCTCCATTGACTTCCTTCTCTACTCCCGATTGTCTAGTACTCCACTCCCATGCCGCACCCGGATTTAGTCACGGCCTGAAACCATTTCACCTATAAAATCGGTAATTCACCTCTCAGGGCACATCCTTCTCTCAGCCTTGTTTTTGCACCTACTCCCACAGCGACCGGTTTTATTCTCTCCAGAAATTTATCTGCTGACCCTTTTTTCTCCCAAGTCCCTCAGTCCTCTTTATCCGCACTCCCCTCCTGACACTGTATATATATTCCATGGTCCCTCATTTCACTGACGTTCTCTTCAGTGCCCTCGAACGCCCTTTCTCTTCCATCCTCTGAGCACACCCTTGGTCAGACCCCAACACTAGAGAAAACCTACTATCTGCTGCTTCTGTGGCTGAGCGTAGAATCATTGCAGATTGGTTGTCACCTTTGGTATCAGCAGTCCTGTTTCTCCAGTCAGCTTGCCTTACTGTTCCTAGCAGAGACTATTCGAACCTCCTCCACATTCCTCAGACCTTCCACTGACTCCGTCCCTCTCCGCAAATGACCCCTCCTCCTCCAGTGAGACAGCTGAGACTCTGAAAGGGATTTCCTTCAGTTTCTCACTACCAAAACCAAACCGGACTTCTCCTTTTCTGCTCTTGATGATAGGAAAAAGGACATCTCTTAGGAGACCTCCAACTACATCTGGATCCTGGCTCCTTTCACTGTCTCAGAAATTGCCAGTCTTTTCTAATCTGCATACAGTGGCTTCTTCTCAACAGGAGCCTTTGATCGACAGATTAGGGGACGGTGTGAAAAACCACCGAATTCGTGACAGCACATCCCCCTGGTTTTTCACCCCCTCTTCTGCTTTTCAATTTTATGTCTAAACTTTTCAAAGTTATCTGTGCTTCTTTTTGCTCAGCTCCCATTATTTCTGAATATTTCAGTTTGAATTCTGCCTTACCTTGTTGTATTTTTTCTTTAGGTATCCTGTATCTTTATCTATATATCTAGGTACTGTACTATATATATATATCTTAATAATATCTTAATAGTATCAGATCTGTAACTTTTTACCATTCAGATTTACGAAAGTTAAAAAGATATTGGTAATATCCACTGCTGGTGAAGGTGGGTGAAACTGCTTCTCTCATGTATCATTGGTGAGGATGTAAATTGATTCAGTTTGATAGGCACTTAGTAGTGTCTATTGAAAGAATGTATATGCCATTTGACCTAGTAATAATACTACTAGGATTCTCTCCTACCTAAGTACTCATGGGTGTTCTTAAAGATTTGTATATAAAAATGCTTACTGGACTGGTGTTTGCAGTATGGAAAAAATAGAAACAACCTAAATGTTTGCCAGTAGGAATAATGTTAAATAAACAACGGAATACTTAAACTGAGTTAAATGCTATAATTAAAAAGAGAAGTATGTGGAGAGCATTCCAAGACACAATAGTGAAAGTACCAGATCCAGTCACAGAACAGTAGGAATAGTACTATTCCATTTAGGAAAAAAAAGAAAAAAAAATTGTATATAGAGCTATAGTGTGTATGTAGAAGTTATGGGTATGTGACTGAATTTTTAAAAAGGTTTGGAAGGGTCACCACCAAACTTTTAACTCTAGTTACTTTCGAGGATATAAATGGAATTGGTAAATGATGGGAGTGCTAAAGTGGGATTTTGATTATTAAGTACTATTTTTTTTAAAGATTTTATTTTTTTATTTATTTATTCGACAGAGATAGAGACAGCCAGCTAGAGAGGGAACACAAGCAGGGGGAGTGGGAGAGGAAGAAGCAGGCTCATAGCAGAGGAGCCTGATGTGGGGCTTGATCCCATAACGCCGGGATCACGCCCTGAGCCGAAGGCAGACGCTTAACCGCTGTGCCACCCAGGCGCCCCTATTAAGTACTATTTTTTAATTGTTTTTATAATTATCATGTATTCAGATGTACATAATTTAAAAACACTGAATCTTAAAGAGACACATTTTCCAAGGGGCATTTGATGTTTTGTAAAAGGTAAAGCATCTCAGGCATTGTGAAAATAGTTTGTCAACTAAAAAAAGCCATAAAAATGTCTTGTGCCATGATTTCTCTTGTATTTCCTTTCTTGAGACTCCTTTAAAAATAAAGCCATATTTTTGTATGTATACCAGTAATATACCTGTATATCTCTATAGGTAGAATTTTAAATCATTCTTATATTGTTATTATAAAGCTGTCTTTAACACATTTGGAAGGGGCATTTTTTTGGTATTACAAATTTGAATATTGTTAAAGAATTATTGAGCCTGAGACTTCTTTTGGATTATCATTACACTGATGTTCAACACTTTGGCTACAAAGCAAGGAAGGAGGACATGGGGATAGCTGCTTTGTACTGAGTGCCTGCTGGACTTGGTAAGGGCAGTTTTTGTATGGATTAGTTTATTAGAACCTTCTTCCAGCCCCAGGAACCAAGTAACTTGACCGAAGTTCCACAGTAAGTAGAGGACAGAAATTTTGAGCCCAAGTCTCTGCCCACAAGGCCCATGTTGTGTTATTTTAAGTTCTATAAATAATATGGGAATAGATTCTCATGGTAAATACTTGAGAGAACATAGAGCAAAAAAGTTAAACCCATCTTTCTTTCTTTTTCTCTTTCTTTCTTTCTTTCTTTCTTTCTTTCTTTCTTTCTTTCTCTCTCTCTCTCTTTCTTTCCTTCTCTTTCTTTTTTCTTTTCTTTCCTTTTTTTTTTTTCTTTCACAGAGAGAGCACAAGCAGGGGGAGTGACAGACAGAGATCCGAGGACCCTGGGATCATGACCTGAGCTAAAGGCTTAACCAACTGAGCCACTCAGGCACCCTCTTTTTTATTTGTTTTTAAGACTTTAATATTCTCTAGATCCATCCATGTTGTTACAAATGGCAAGATTCCATTCTTTTTTAAGGCTGGGCAATATTCCACTACATACACGTACCACGTCTTTATCCATTCATCTGTGGGTGGACACTTAGGTTGTTTCCATATCTTGCTCTTCCATATTGTAAATAATGCTGCAGTAAACATAGGGGTGCATGTATCTTTTTGAATTAGTGTTTTCCTTTTTTTTTTTTTTTTAAAGATTTTATTTATTTATTTGACAGAGAGAGAAACAGCCAGCGAGAGAGGGAACACAAGCAGGGGGAGGGGAGAGGAAGAAGCAGGCTCCCAGCAGAGGAGCCTGATGTGGGGCTCAATCCTAGAACACCGGGATCACGTCCTGAGCCGAAGGCAGACGCTTAACTACTGAGCCACCCAGGCGCCCCTAGTATTTTCCTTTCTTTCTTTCATTTTCTCCCTGTAGGGGAATTACTAGATTGTATGGTAATTCTATTTTTAATCTTTTGAGGAACCTCCATACTGTTTTCCACAGTGACTGTACGAGCTTACATTCCGACCAGCAGTTCCTCTTTTTCCACATCCTCACCAATACTTGTTATTTCTAAGCAAGCTCATTATTAAGAAATCATTTCTTATGTGCATTAAAGTCTGCTAATGTGTCTAACAATCAGGATGAAATAACTAGTCTTAAAACTTACTGAGTTTAGGGGCGCCTGGGTGGCACAGCGGTTAAGCGTCTGCCTTCGGCTCAGGGCGTGATCCCGGTGTTCTGGGATCGAGCCCCACATCAGGCTCCTCCACTATGAGCCTGCTTCTTCCTCTCCCACTCCCCCTGCTTGTGTTCCCTCTCTCGCTGGCTGTCTCTATCTCTTGTCAAATAAATAAATAAAATCTTTAAAAACAAAACAAAACAAAAAAAACTTACTGAGTTTAGTAATTCTCACTAAAAGCAGAATATCATATTATTGATGACATCTTTAGTAATTGCAACTTTTAGCTAGATTTTGTAAATAAAGGAAATGGTTCTTAAACCCCTCCTACTTTCTTTGAGACCCCTATACAGGGTACCGTCTTGGGACATCATGTGCTGTGGGATGTGGAGGCCCTTAGGAAAGAATGGAGTTGAAGTATTCTTTCTTTTCTGTGAGGCAGACACTGGTGTCTGCCTTTCTCCCGCCATTTTCAGTCAGAAACCGCTCACAGTCTCAGACGGAGTAGTGTGGGTATTGAGTGGGTTTGTTCTCTTCACCAGGCTGGGTTTCCATACTGGCAGAGGCAGTGAAGTCTCACCGCATCATGGAGGCCTCACATGCCGCCAGAACCCTGGCTAATCTAGACCGAGAGACTATGCAAGAAAAATACCAGGATGGCGTGTACGTGCTACACCCCCAGTATCGCACAAGGTAAGAGACAGTCACTTTGTCTCCTGTGGGGACGTAAAGCCTAGGGGGCTTATCATTTTACTTTATTTCTGCATAATTCAGATGTTAAATACCTTAAAAATAATCCTGAGAACCTTATTTGCTGACGCAATTTGTAATAACCTCAGAAGAATCGCAGGCTGTCATGAAAGTATGGAACTAGCTAAATTATCGGCGTGATTTTACACCGAGGGCTGACCTTCAGTAAGATCGCATTCACCTCTAGTAATGTGGCCCCCCTTAAACTTTGTAATGCATTGTTCTTTGTTTCACTACTTGTTTCCTGTAGATCTGAGTTAATAGCTGATTTGGATTGTAGAGGTTGGTCTGGATGGGAGGAGATAGGACATCCTATGCAGGCAACCATCTATTAGCCTGGGTCTAGAATTCAGAAGGACTGGACAAAATTTATGCAGTGTATAAAATCGTGCACTGGAAGGAGTAAGTTGTAATAAATTTGACTCATGCTCCTTAAGATTATTTCTGTTGTATCATTGCTGAGATAATAAATATAGGAAGGACCACAATGAAAAAATTACATATTTCTTGGGTTTTTCACAGGTACTCTAAAATAATACCTCAGAAAATAGCAAAATCATTTAATTGAAAAATGGATTGCGTGGTTAATTCCAATTTATAAACAAAATAATATGGAAATGTATTTTATATGTTGCATAACTGTGCGTGTACTATAAATAGCTTACAAGTCATATGCTACCTACAGTTTTTAAAAGTGTCATAACTAGGAACATCTGGGTGGCAGCTCAGGTGGTTAAGCATCTGACTCTTGATTTCAGCTCAGGTCATGATCTCAGGGTCATGAGATTGAGCCCTATGTCAGGTTCTGCACTGGTCACGGAGCCTCCTTAAGGATTCTCTCTTTCCCTCTCCCTCTACCCCTGCCCTCCTATTAAAAAAAAAAAAGTCATATCTAAAGACTATGAAATACTTTAAAATCTCATTTTTTTAAAGATTTATTTATTTGAGGGGCGCCTGGGTGGCACAGCGGTTAAGCGTCTGCCTTTGGCTCAGGGCGTGATCCCGGCGTTATGGGATCAAGCCCCACGTCAGGCTCCTCTGCTATGAGCCTGCTTCTTCCTCTCCCACTCCCCCTGCTTGTGTTCCCTCTCTTGCTGGCTGTCTCTCTCTAATAAATAAATAAAATCTTTAAAAAAAATTTTATTTATTTGAGAGAGTGAGTGAGTGAGTCGGGGGTGGGGGGAGGAGAAGGGAGAAAGAGAATCTCAAGCAGAATCCCTGCTGAGCATGGAGCCCTACATGGGGCTTAATCCCTCAACCCTAAGATCATGACCAGAGCTGAAATCAAGAGTCAGACGCTTAACTGATTGAGCTATCCAGGGCCCCTAAAATCTCATTTCTGATAAACATTTATTTCCTTGATAAGTTTTATTTTAAAGATTTTATTTATTTATTTGACAGAGACAGCCAGCGAGAGAGGGAACACAAGCAGGGGGAGAGGGAGAAGCAGGCTCCCAGCGGAGCAGGGAGCCTGATGCGGGGCTCGATCCCAGGACCTGGGATCACGCCCTGAGCTGAAGGCAGACGCTTAATGACTGAGCCACCCAGGTGCCCCCCTTGATAAGTTTTAAAAAATCTCTCATGCATACTCAATTTGAAACTACGGTAGCATATTCTTATTTAATTTCTTAAATACTTTTATTGATTTGTGGAATATTCTCAAATTCTTTGGAGGGCGGTCTATGACATATGTCACTTTATTGGTTATTAAACTTGTCACAGTTGATTCTGGTTGGTCTGCCTAGCTAGGGCTGGCTCTGTCTCCGTTTTCATAGAGCAGTGAGCACACTCCATGTATGTCTTTGCCACACCTGTGCTTATACAGCTTGCCTTCCTGGTTTTATTTTCTGTATGTGAACTTGCTAAGCACCAGCCGCAGAGTGCTAGGTAGACTCTTTCTTACCAAAGCAGTAATGCATTTATTCTGCTTCTTTTTAAAACTCTCTCCCCCATCAGTCAGCCCATTAAAGCAGATGTCCTTTTTATTCATGGCCTTATGGGAGCAGCATTCAAAACGTGGCGCCAGCAGGACAGTGAGCAGGTTTTAACGGAAAAGATTTTAGAGGATGAAGCCAGCTATACGACGTGTTGGCCCAAGGTAAGGAAGTGCCACCTCTGATAGGCCACTTTCTCCGTGACGTGCTGTGGCGTCTCTGGCTATTGAGGCCCGCATTCGGATTTGCTTATTTTTCTCTTTTTCCTGGGATTTTTCTACCATGCAGTTTTTTTGTCCTTTAGGGACTCTTGTAGTATATTCACGAACAGCTGGGCTTGTCACCCTGCCTTCTTTTGTGTCCTTTCTGGTTAGGGTGTGGGCTAGAACTCTAAAAGAATAGTTCATTGAGGAAAAAACGGGCAACGACCAGTATTAGTTCACTCCTGTTAAAAATATAACAAATAATACATTCATAATGGTTAGCTAGTTCTATGATTTTAATAATTATAGAAATAGAAATACTTTGAAGAAATCATTCTACTTTGGATTTCCTTGGCGGTATTTCTTCTGAGAGCCTTAAGTCTGGGATGAACGGATGGCACGCAGGATAGCTAAAGCTCAGTGAAGACGGAAATTCGTGTCGTTTCCAGGGCTTTGTCCCGCCGTAGCTTCTCACCTTCACGGAGGCGAATGATTTGCACTTGGGCAACACTGATGTATGGAGAGGACAACTGGCCCTGGGTCCACAGACAGAACTGTGACCGTAATTCGTATCTCTGCATTCTCAGCTCAAATCTCCAACTGTCACACTGTACTGTCTGTCCTGAGACCATAACTTTCTGTTAAATGCTTTCTAAAAGCCAATTTGATCTGGACTCGAAAAACTCCTTCCTTTTGGCTATAGCACATTAAAACTGAGAATATTCTCTTGAAACTCCCATTGGCTTTCTGCTATAAATATTGATGCCTCTTTGTGACCAGAGACATAAAAAGATAAAATGCCAGAACTGGTTTTCTAGTCACCTTTTAACTTTATTGTAATGCTATATTTTACAGTCGTCAGTCTACAGTGGCCTTTAGTTACAGGTGTCATTAGCAAACTGGAGCAGGGGAAATTCATGTGTGTTCTTCTGTACCTTATATTTTGCGTAGACATGGTTGGCAAGAGACTGTCCTGCTCTCCGAATTATATCTGTGGAATATGACACCAGCCTTAGCGACTGGAGAACGAGGTGTCCTATGGAGAGGTACCAGAGGACTGGGAGGAAGGGTCGGGGTCCAGGCCACAAGTGAACCCTCAGGGATAGAGGGGAGCTTTATCTTTTGATGCCACAGACAGAATTTTATTATGAAAAACCTAACCTTTTTTTTTCTTCTTTCTAGAAGGAGATAGTAAGATATAAACAATGAAATAGTGTAAGGCTAAGATACAGTGTCAGTGTTGGGTTCCTACAGGGGTTCATTTATAACTCTTCCAGTAGTAAGGACCATGGATTCTATAGCAAAATTTCCTTTACTCCCAGAAGTAAACGCAAGGCTTTTTGCTTTTGTGTTCGCAAGTGTATCGGCTACAGGAAGCAAAGGAAAAGACGGTGAGCAGCGTAGGCTCACCACTTCTGTGAGACTCTGTCACTTCTGTGTCCTATGTGCTGATTGTATATATGGGAGGAGGAGCACTGGACCTCTGGGCCCTAGATGGTAGCTGCTTCTACCTTTGACCCACTGTGTGATCTCAGGTCCTCTAACTTGTCTGGGAAGCATGGTCTGCAAATTGAGAGCGTTGGTCTGAGTCACTGTTACTAAGCTGAGCGCCGTCTCTGAATGGCCCCCGTGTAGGTGCCAGAGGAGGTGTTCTGAGGGTCAGCAGGCAAGAGCTCAGGGGTCTTTCCCCATTGCACCAGGAGGAGCTCTGACAAACCTTTATTGCAAGGAAAGGTTTTTATAGATAAACAGTTTGAAACTACCAGAGTAGATAATTTTGAAGTTCCCTTTTAGCTTGAAAATCACTTTGAATTTTCTGATTCTAATAGCTTTCTGGTATTTCTAAATAAACCAAAATGATGAAAGCTTAATGTCTGCAGCATAAATACAAGTAGAACAAAGTGGAATGGCAGCTGACCATGTAGGTGAGCTCAGAGGACATAACACAGCATTATTTTCAGGCCACATCATCACAGGGACACACATCCTAAGTTGTGGGGGCAGTCAGTGTGAGATCCAACTTGTAAAAATTGCCAGATGCATATTAGATGCTCAAACCCTGCTTGTTTAGTAAGTGAATGGCTTGGTCTGGGCCTCGATATTGCCAGTTATGCCAGTGTGACTAAGTTAGAAATGGGGAATGAGCATTTGTAGAGAGAGAGAATAGGGGTATTCCTGACCCCAAAATGTAGTATTGTAATATTGGCCCAATGACAGTTCTTGCCTTAAAAACTTGGATAGTAAAATTTGGATGGGGGGAGGGTGTGAAATCAATAGCCTCATATCACGCCTGCTGTTTTCATTTTGTTCAGAAAGTCCATTGCATTCAGGAGCAACGAACTTCTAAGGAAGCTCAGAGCTGCTGGTGTTGGGGATAGGCCAGTCATTTGGGTATCACACAGCATGGGAGGTAAGTATGTTTCATTTTCGTGAAGCCAGCGCGTGAGGTTATTGTCAGCTGGTGGGGCTAACCTGTTACCACAGCTCCCTGTTTCACTTACTGCTGGCCCCTTTTCCCTCTAAATTAATGTTTTTGGCCATAGCTAAGAGTTTTTAAGTTACTACTTTCCTTCCATCCTAATTGTTTTTCTACAAGGGGACCACTAGTAACCTTATCAAAGGAACATGCATTCGGCAACGTAATGCTTTCATGTAGCAATAATCAGTAAACATCAGAAGCAGTCCGTGGCTTCTATAAGCCTGATTTGTGAATATCCCTCAGCGTTCCTGGCTAGTCCCTGTGCTCCCCTTTCTTCCCTGCACCCCCAAGCATCACAGAGCCCACAGGCCCAGCCTTGAGCCTGCTGAGCAGGGGGACGTGTGAAGGCAGATGTCTGCTCTTTGGGTCCTGGTGTGCGCTTGCTAAGTGTCATCTGCTCCTCTCAGCTCACACGAGTTGTCACCACCCACCTTGGAGAGGGCCTTGCTACAGCCTCTGGCCTAGTTTATCTGATGAAACGCTCAGGATTGCAGACTCTGAGTTGGGGCTTTTTGCTGAGACAGAGGTAGATGTAGCCCTTTGTGTCCACAGACATCCACAGTTACCATCTAAGTGACCTTTGTGTTGCATTATCAGCTTCAAGCTCAGGGTGCGGGGATGGAAGCAGTGGTGCCTTCCCAGGTGCATTTTCCTACAGAAAAGTTGTTTTCCATGGTGGAGAAGCTTTATGGGGCTCTTTTTTGAATATTAGTACTGTCCTAATGGTGTGGTCACTAGTGGGCCACTGGGGGGAGGATGGGGAGACATGGTACTGCATATTTACTTCATTGATGGACACCCAACATGGCAATGCCTAGTACTTCTGTGGGATAGTGTATCCTGTGATTGATAGAAGATCTGCCTTTGAGGTGAGTTTCTAGAATCTTACCTGTTTGTAGGCTTGTGTTACGTACAGTTGACCCTGGAACAGCATGGGGTTTAGGGGCACTGACTACCCTGTGCAGTCAGAAATCTGCGTAGAACTTTTGCCTCCCCCAAAACTTAGCTACTAATTGCCTACTGCGGACCAGAAGCTTTACTGATAACAATCAGTTAACCCATGTTTTATGTATGTATTCTATATGTATTCTTACAATAAAGAAAATCATAAGATACGTTAATAGTACTGTATGAAATCCATGTGTGTAAGTGCACCTGTACCATTCAAACCATGCTCTTCAGGGGTCAGCGGGATTCTAGATCAGCAGTATTACCGAGTGTTAGTATTTTAAGGCCCTGTCTGTTGGACTCTAGAGAATTATTTAAACTTTAAAGAAAACATCTCTTTTTGTGTTATTTGTTCCACACCCCCTCTTGTTTTAGGATAATGGAGGGAAAAAAAACAGCTTATGCATTGTTTTTCTTTGTGTGGCTAGGTCTTCTTGTAAAAAAGATGCTGTTGGAAGCCTCTAAGAAGCCAGAAATGAGTACTGTTATAAATAATACCAGAGGAATAATTTTTTATAGTGTCCCTCATCATGGATCCCATCTGGCTGAATACTCTGTCAATATTCGCTATCTTCTTTTTCCCTCTTTGGAAGTCAAGGAACTCAGCAAAGGTAATATTTACGTTCTGTCATGAAGGGGAATTGGGATTGTATTAATATCAGTTATACAGGAGAAGGAGAAAAAGAAGATGGTTTCTAACTTGGCTATATTATCCATCCCATTTTATTACTTGTATACAAATTGTGTTTTAGACTCTCATGGAAAATTTTTAGTTTGGGCTTGATTTTTCTTTGATACCTTTCCTTAAGCCATTATTTGCTCAAATATAACAATTTTATATAACTTAAAATTTTAAATATTTAAGATAGTATTAATGTTTTAAGGATTATTCCATGCTTTTTTCCATGAGTTTGGAAAATCAACTGTTAAACAAACTTAAGATTTTCAGGATATTGATTAGATTATAACATACTTATTTTGATTAATAAACGTTTTCTTTGTTTCTGGAACCCCTGTTAATCAATTTGGAGGCCAGTTGTCTTTTTGTTCATATTTTCTCTGTCTTCTGCTTTATGGAGAGTTACTTAACTTTTTCTAAACCTTTTACTGAACTTTATTTTTTGCAGTCAAGTTTTATATTCCAGAAGCTTTCTTGTTTTCTGATTCTTTTGAAATCATTCTAACCATACTAATTAGAGTTTTTTCTTAAAGTTCCTTTATGTTTCTTCACTGAGTTCTGTGTCTTCTGTGCCCAGGTGTTTTGTTTGCTCACTGGGTCTCTTTTAGGTTATAAGCTATCCTCTAGGGTCTGGTATGTCTTGGTTGCCTTTTCCTAGTTGAGGACGGGGGACAGGCACTCTGTGATTATAGACAGGGCTCACTGATGGGAAGCTGTGCTTTAGGGTGAAGGTGCCAGCCAGCACACTGAGGGATCCCAGTCCCACATATCACATTGCCCCCCATGCTTCTGGTCAGCCGGTAACATGTGGAACCTCTCCCTCGGCTGCTGGCCTCTGTCCGTTCGTGTGTGGCTTTAGCTCTGCTCTCATCTTAATGACTTCTTAGGAAGGAGAGAAAATCAACAAGTTACTATCTTGACTCAGAACCCTAATTTTCTCTTTACGTAATTCATAATAAATGTACTAAACAGAATTTTCACAATCTTGTTTTCTGTAATTTTACAGATTCTCCTGCACTTAAAACACTACACGATGACTTTCTGGAGTTTGCTAAAGACAAAAATTTCCAGGTGCTGAATTTTGTAGAAACACTGCCAACTTACATTGGTAGCATGATTAAACTGCATGTGGTACCCGTGGAATCAGCAGGTATTCCTTCTTTTGAAATCTGGTTGCTATTAGATGCCTGGTTGGTGGTACTTATATTTAATTATAAACAACCCATTTTTATACTCAGCTTCTCAGTTTTAGGAGACAGTTATATGAAGATCTAGATTCTATTATTCTTTTCAGCTATAGATTAAAATTTCTCTGCCAGTATACAACCTTGGCATTACCCCTTCCTCCCGTCATTTTGCTGACAGGGGTTAATTGGTTGCCCCAGTGAGCTCTGTTCTATTAAGGTAGGAATTCAAAGTCCTTCTATCAGCTACAATGAAAGGGGCATTTACCAGCCTGATAATTGACTTGTTAAAGCTTTCTCCATGCAGCTAAAGGTGTGGAAGCTTTAATAAATGAAAGATTTTTTTTTTTTTAACATTTGGGGAATAGTCAAGCAGGATTATAAAATTTCTTTTATAATCCTGGTTTTGAAGGAAATAACCAGTACCTATTACTGTGGTGTATTATAGTTATTACAGGCTCATTGAGGTAGGGCCCAAATCTTAATTCTCTATACTGATTCCTATATTACTCAGTATGTAGTGGATAACCCACACATTTCCCTCCTTGAAATGCTTTTCTCTCATCTGGCCAACCTGGTGACCTCTGAGGCAGGGTTAGGTGCTGTGTTAGTGGCACTTGGCCATACTGAGAGCTCTCAGGGACAGGGGGAGTCTGGAGTGCCTGCCAGATGGTTCTTCAGCCTGTAGAGCAAGTTTTGTCCGAACTCCGTTATGTATTATCTAAATAAAATGGACGACTCAGTACTCTAGGAGAACCTGAAGAGGCTTTACCATGAAGTATACGTTGTACAGGGAGGAGCTACTATTTAGTGGTTGAAGAACAAAAGGAGTTTGGCAGCTTGAAGCAAAAGTAAAGGTAATACTGTGGACCAACTGTTTGTAGCGATAGAGCCTTGTCAATCTGCCCTTTCTTTGGGGTCACAAGGAGGTTTGTCTTCCTTCATAACCAGCACCTGCATTCCTTACCTGGCAGTCCTCACCAGGACTTCTTGCCACTTCCATCTACGTGTGCTTTTTTAGGCTGAAACATCAGAAACTCAACTAGATCTCTCAAGCACTAAGTCATCCTCCCCCTGGCAGAGTGAAGAATGGATCCTATGTGAGACATTCCCATTCTTGTCATCAGGACAGGGGAGCTCATTACGAAGTATAATAATATAAACTCTAGAAAAAGTAGCATGCATGCGCATAAAGGGTGTGATGATACCGCTCAGGTTCTGCTCACTATTAAATGCCGCAGGCCAGAACACACACAATTTATGAAAAGCTTAAAATTATACCTACTGAGAATCCATTCTCGTGTGATTAGTCACATGTAGTTGGTCAAACTTCCAGTTTCTGTATCTAATTTTTAGAGTTCCTTATCACAACCAAATCACCATTTAGAACTACCCATTCATCATCTTTCCATATTAACAGGGGACGTCTAGATTCTTACTTAGATTTTATTGACATTTTTGTTTTCTTCAGATTTAGGCATTGGAGATCTAATTCCTGTGGATGTTGACCATTTGAACATTTGTAAGCCAAAGAAAAAGGATGCTTTTTTATACCAGCGTACCTTACAGTTCATCTGTGAAACTTTAGCCAAAGACCTTGAAAACTGAGTTAATCTTCTTCCATTTTGCAAGAAACTTGGTGTTCCGTTTCTTTTTTTAAGCTCTGAGCCATCATGCGGACATAGTCACTGTGGCGTCGACGTGGTCTGGAGGGTGTTGCAGGCAACAGAATGTGGTTCTCAGTTCAAGCACTGTAAAGCACCAACACAGAGTGGCAATCAAAGAATGAAGGGCTATAAGAAATTCCATGTGTGCCAGCTTATGTTTTGCAGTGTTGTCCCTGGTGCAGGGAACAAGCTGCTAGGGATAGAAAATGCCTTTTGTCATCGGTGACTGTTTCCAGCCCACGCTAGGAGGAACATGGATGGTTTCTAAAGAGAGAACAATCCTCACCTTCCATAAAAATACCATTTGGAAGGTACCTAGACTAGAGAGGAGACGGAACTAGAATATAAAAACTTTTTGTTCTGGGTTTCCATGTGCTGTAAATTAAAAAAAATATATATCCGTGTAAACCTTCGTCTCATATGTTAACTTTCTCAGACCTGTTGTCATCCATGGGTCAGTTCCTTATAAATTTTTATTTTCATATTGCTGAAAACAAATATTTCTCTTTTTAAGAGAATTATAGCCTATAGTAATTCTTTCCAGACTGTAGCTGCCTATACTTCTAATTTTTCCCAGATAAGGATAAAGTAGCTAATCCATTATTGACCAGAGTATGAAATAAAACTATTGTAAACCATTATATATACTAACAATACTTAGTATCAAGGTTCTCTTTAGCTAAATAACGTATACCTTTCTTTCATGCTCATTAGAAAGTTGCTTCAGTTGACCTTGAGCATGTGAGAAATAGGAAATCATGTAGTGCGTGGCTCAGTCCGTAGAGCATGTGACTCTTGATCTCGGGGTCGTGAGTTCTAGCCCCACATTGGGTGTAGAGATTGCTTAAAAATAAAATCTGTAAAAAAAGAAAATAAATAGGAAATCATGTTGACTTTTTATTTTTAAATAACAGCATTATTAAGATAGAAATCACATACTCTAAAATTCACCCTTTTAAATATACAGTGTTGTACAACCCTCCCCACTAATTTCAGAGTATTTCATCATCCCCAGAATTAACTCTATACACATTAGCAATCATTCCTCACCTCTTTTACCCTCAGCTCCTGGCAAACATTAATCTACTTCCTCTCTATGGGTCTGTCCTATTATGGACATTTCATATAAATGGAATCATACAATGTGTGGCCTTTTGTGTCTGGCTTCTTTTTTTTAACCTGTTTTCAGGGTTCATTTATGATGTATCAGTACTTTATTCCTTTTTATGGTTGAATAGTCAGTTGTGCGGAGATATACCACATTTGTTAATGTGTTCTTCGGCTGATGGATATTTAGGTGCTGTTTTTGGCTGTTAAGAATACAACTGAAACGTTTATGTACAAGTTTTTATGTGCACATATGTTTTCCATTCTTTTGGATATATACTAAGAATGGAATGGCTGGGTCCTGTCTTTAGCATTTTGAAGATGGTAGACGTTTGTAGATTGGGAGAGTCAAAGCTAAAACTGGAGTATAGCATCTGAAGGTAAACTGAAGTCATCAACATTAATTATGTACCAACCTATAAAGTGACTTAACCACTTGTTTTATTATGTAGATACAGTGAATGTAACCATTAGCTAACAATAGTAAGTTAGCTAACAATAAGTACTAGCTAATGTATGCCTATTTGCATATCTTAAAAGCTGCCCCCTAAGGCTCAGGTTTCTAATTTAGCGCTCACGTGTAGAGACTGATTGTGATACTCCATGGAGACTGGAGAGGTGGAAGGGAGCCATATCTGCATTCTCCTCCTGGCCCATTTCAGGTCACCGGTACCTCCCTGGAAGAACTTTCTGCATTTCTGGTGCCCTGGCTTTTGTGGCTGCTACCCAGGGAATACACCCCTTGATCGCCTGGCTCTGGTGGCCAGCAGAACTTGTGTTTGCAGGTCCCTCAGGACTGTCGCAAACAAACCATTCAGGGCTCAGCACAGAGATAGAAACACCCATCTCCCAGTCTTTCCTTGAAAGAAGTCTATTTACATACTTTAAAAGAATAGCTTCCAATCAGCCTGCTTCTAGGTACTGACAGATCCTCCTCCCCTTTGGAACACTGACAGGTTTCGGCAGACCTTCAACTGGTGGCAGACCCTAAGAACAAAGAAGGCAGCTTGGGAAGGTTTGAGAGAGAACCCTGAGCTCAGCAGGAGATGGAGAAACTTGAATGACAAGTTTCATCGCCTAAATAAGCCCACTCTGTCAAGATTGGGAGAAGTGGCTGTTTTACATGATGCACAGAAATCAACAGAAAGTGTTGAGGAAAATGATTAAACAGCAATATAGAAGATAAACTTGAGAAACAGACCTTAATGATAGGGAGATAAGTGACCTGATAGAGTTCAGAATAATAAAGTTTTTCACCAAAGTCAGAAGAATAATCATTGAGCAAAGTGAGAATTTCAACAAAGACCTAGAAAATATAAGCAAATACCAAACAAATTATAAAGCTGGAAAATAAACTGAAAAATCCAATAGAGTGTTTCAATGACGGACTAGATTGTGTGGAAGAAAGGATCAGCAAATTCAAAGGATGGCAGTGGAATTTATCCAATCAGGACCAAAAAGAAAAAAGAATGAAAAAGAGTGACGATAGCTTAAGGGACTTATGGGATGCCATCAAGCCAATCAATATTTGCATTATAGGACTCATGGAAGGAAAAGAGAAAGGGGCAGAAAGCTTACTCAAATAAATAATGGCTGAATTCTTCCCCAAACAGAAGTCCAGAGAATACCAAGTAAGATGAATCCAAACATATCCACACCAAGACAAATTACAGTTAAATTGCCAAAAGTTAAAGATCAGAGAATCTGAAGAGTAGCAAGAGAAAAACAAATGGTTATGTACGAGAAAACCCCATAATGCTATCGGCAGATTTTTCAGCAGAAACTGTAGGCCAGAAAATGGCCTAATACAGTCAAAGTGCTGAAAGAAAAAAATTGGCAATCAAGAATAATCTACCTGGCAAAGTTCTTCAGAATTGAAGAAGAGATAAAGAGTTTTCCAGACAGGTAAAAGCTGAAGGAGTTCAACCCCACTAGACCAGCCTTACACAAAATGTTCAGGGCAATCCTTCAGGCTGAAATGAAATGATGCCAATTAATAACAGGAAAACATATGAAAATATAAATCTCACAGGTAAGGGTAAATATATAATTAAGAACATGCTAATGTAATAGTGGTGGGTAAATCACTTATAAATCTAGTATGAGGGTTAAAAGAAAGTACTAAAAACAACTATAACTACAATTTGTTAATGGATATACAACGTAAAAATATGTAATTTGTGACATCAAAAACAAATGGGAGGGGTAAAAACAGCTTTAGTAGGCATTTGAACTTAAATTGTTAGTTTTGAAATGATTTATAAATATGTTGTATGTAAGCTCCATGGTAACCTCGATGCAAAAACTTACAGCAAATACACGAAAGAGAAAGGAAAACAATTAGACATGGCCTTACTATTGCCATTTTATTAACCATTGCTGTAAGTGGACTGAATTCTCTAATTCAAAAACAGAATCACTGAGTGGATTTAAAAAACCAAACAATATGCCACCTGTAAGACACTCACTTCAGCTTTAAGGACACACACAGACTGCAAGTGAAGAGATGGAAGAGATATTCCATGCAAATGGAAACAGAAAGCTGGGGTAGCTGTATTTATATCAGACAAATTAGACTTAAAGCCAAAGACTGTAATAAGGGACCAAGAAGGTTATTATATGATGATAAAAGGGTCAATACATCAAGAGAATAGAACATTTATAAATATTTACACACCCAACATAGCACTTAAATATATGAAACAAATATTAACACACCTGAAGAGTAAAGTACCCAGCAATATACTAGCAGGGACTTCAATCTACTTTTCAACAATGTATATATCATCCAGGCAGAACTCAGTAAACATTGGACTTAAATGACATATTAGACCTGATAGACTTAATAGAGAACTACAGAACCTTCCATCCAACAGTAGCAGAATACACATTGTTCTCAAGTGCACACAGAACATTCTCCAGAATAAGTCCTACATTAGGCCACAAGTCTGAAACCTATCAAGCATCTTTACTGACCACAGTGGTGTGAAACTAGAAATCAATGAAAAGAAAACTAGAAAATTCACAAATATGTGGAGATTAAACATGCAACTGAATAATGGGTCAAAGAAGAAATCAGAAGAAATAAAAAATACCTTGAGACCAATCAAAATGGAAATACAACATACCAAAACTTAAGGGATGTAGCAAAAGCAGTTCTAAGAGGGAAGTTTATAGCAGCAAATGCCTACATTAAGAAAAATTTTCAAACAACCTGACTTTGTATCTTAAGGAACTAGGAAAAACAAACTAAACTCAAAGTTAGTAGAAGGAAAGAAATAAAGATCAGCATGGAAATAAATAGATTATTAAAAGATTAAAGAGGGGCGCCTGGGTGGCTCAGTTGTTTAAGTGTCTGACTCTTGATATCAGCTTGGGTCTTGATCTCAGGGTCATGAGTTCAAGCCCCACATTGGGGTCCATGATAGCCGTGGAGCCTACTTCAACAACAACAACAAAACAATAGAAAAGATCAATGACACTAAGAGCTGGCTTTTGAAAAGATAAGCAAAATAGACAAAACTTTAGCTACTCATGCCAAGAAAAAAGAGGGAGGACAAGTAAAATTAGAAATGAAAGAGGAGGCCCTTCCTCCAGGGGAGCTATTGAAGAGCAGCAGCCATGGCTCCACTGCTACCTTACGGCCATGGGCCTCAACAAGGTCCACAAAGTGAACGTGAGCAAGCAGAGGCACAGCTGCTGCTGCAGGTGCCTCACCAAGCACATCAAGTTCGTGTGGACCATGATCCGAGAGGTATGTGGGGTCACCACATATGAGTGGCATCCTATGGAGCTGCTCAAGGTCTCCAAGGATAAGTGCACCCTCAAGTTCATTAAGGACAGGGTGGGAACATACATCCATGCCAAGAGGAAGAGAGAGGAGCTGAGCAACGTCCTGGAAGCTATGAGAAAAGTGGCAGCCAGGAAGGACTGAACCCCTCCCCTCTAAGTAATAAAGCCTTTTTGGAACTTAAAAAAGAAGAAGAGACTTACAACTTACACATACTGAGAATTTTAAGAGACTAATAGGAACAATTATTTGCCAATAAAATGGGCAACTCAGAAGAAATGGAGAAAATCCTAGACATACAACCTACCAAAACTGAATTGTGAAGAAACAGAAAATCTGCACAGTCCAATTATTAGTAAGGAGATTGAATCAATAGTCAAAAAAATCCAACAAAGTCTCAGAGGACATCATTTCACTCGTGAATTCTACCAAATATTTAAAGAAGAATTAATACTAATCCTTCTCAAACTCTTCCAAAAAGTAGAAGAGAAGGGAATACTTCAAAACTCATTTTATGAGGCCAGCATTACCCTGAAATAAAACCTGACAAGGACACAAAAGATGAAATAGATGTAAACATGGTCAGCAAAATAACAGCCAACTGAATTCAACAGCACATTAGAAAGATCATACACCACGATCAAGTGGGATTTATTCTAGGGATTCAAGATGGTTCAACACCCGCAAATCAATCAATGTGATACACCACATTAACAGAAGGAAGAAAAAGCATTTGACAAAATTAAACATTAATTCATGATAAAAACTCAACAAAGTGGATATAGAAGGAATGTACTGCAATTTAATATGACAAGCCCATAGCTAACAACATCTGAAGAGATGAAAAACTAAAAGCATTTCCTCTAAGATCAGGAACAAGAGTACCCACACTCGCGCTCCCCCCCACCCTTTTTTTGCCACTTTTTATTGAGCATAGTACTGGACAGCCTAACCAGAGCAATTAAGCAAGAAAAAGAACACTCATCCAATTGTAAAGGAAGTAAAACTGTTTCTATTGGCAGACTACATTTTATTTAGAAAACTAAGGACGCCACCAAAAAAACTTTTAGAATAAATGAATTCAGTAAAGTTGCAGGATACAAAATCAATATACAAAAATCAATTAGGTTTCTACACACTAACAACAAACTATTAGAAATAAGAAAACAATCCCATTTACAATTGCATCAAAGAATATCTAGGACTAAATTTAAACGAGGTGAAGGATCTGTACACTAAAACTATAAGACATTGATGAAAGAAATAGATACAAATAAGTGGAAAGATATTCCACGCTTATGGGCTGGAAGACTTAATATTGTTAAAATGTCCGTATTACCCAAAGCAATCTATAGATTCAATGCAGTTCCTATCAAAACTTAAATGGCATTTATTCTCAGAAAGAGAAGAAACAATCCTAAAATTCTTGTGGAACCAGAAAAGACCCCAGAGAGCCAAAGTGATTTTGGAGAAAGAAAAACAAGGCAGCACACTTCCTGATTTCAGACTATATTACAAAGCTACAGTAACCAAAATAGTATGATATTGGCATAAAAAGACAATAATCAATGGAACAGAATAGAGAGCCCAGAAATAAACCAGTACATATATGGTCAGTTTATGAAAAAGAATATATTGTTGGGAAAGGATAGTCTCGTCAATGAATGGTGTTTGGGAAAACTGGACAGCCCCATGCAAAAGAATGGAAATGACCTTCTATCTGTACTATACAGAAAAATCAAGTCAAAATAAAGACTTGAATGTAAGACCTTAAACCATAAAACTCCTAGAAGGAAACATAGCTATAAGCATCTTGACATTGGTCTTGGCAATGATTTTTTGGATGTGACACCAAAAACAAAGGCAACAGAGACAAAAAAATAAAATAAAAATTGGAACATTATTAAACTAAAAAGCTTCTGCACAGCAAAGGAACCACTGACTAAAAAGGCAGCCTACTGAATGGTAGGAAATATTTGCAAATCATCTATTTGATGTGGGATTAATATCCAAAATATATAAAGAATACATACAACTTAATAGTAAATATCAAAGGATTTGATTTTAAAATGGGTGTTTTTCCAAGGAAGACATACAAATGACTAACACGTACATGAAAAGGTACTCAATATCACTAATCATCAGTTCAAATCAAATTCAAATCAAAACCATAATAAGATATCCTTTCATGTCTACTAGAATGGTTATCATCAAGAGATGAGTGATAAGTGTTGGCAAGCATGTGGAGGGAAGGGAACACTTGTGCACTGTTGGTGGGAACGTAAATTGGTGTGGCCACTACATAAGACAGTATGGAGATTCCTAAAAAAAATCTAAAATTACCATATGATACAGCAATCTCATTTCTGTGTAAATACCCAAAGGAAATGAAAACAGGATATCGAAGAGATATCTGCACTCCCATGTCCATTACAGCATTACTCACAATAGCCAAGATAAGGAGACAACCTAAGTGTCTATTAATAGATGAATGGATAGAGAAGATTTGATATGTACATACAATGGAATATTATTCAGCCATGAGAAAAGAGGAAATCCTGCCATTTTTGACAACATGGATGGAACTTGAGGGCGTTATGCTAAGTGAAGTAAACCAGACAGGGAAAGACATATAGCATATGGTTTCACTTATATGTAGAATCTTAAAAAAAAAAAAAAAAAAAAGTCAAACTCCTAGAGACAGTAAAAAAGTGGTTTGCCAGAGGCTGAAGGGAGGAGGAAATAGGGAAAGGTCGGTAAAAAGGTACAAACTTTCAGCTCTAAGATGAGTAAGGCCTGAGGATCTACTGTAAAACATCGTGACTACAATTGACAACACTATAATGTATAATTCAAATTTGCTAAGAGAGTAAAACTTGGATGTTCACACACACACACACACAAAAATAGGTGATGAACGTGTTAAATTAACTAGATGGGGGAATCTTTTCACCATATGTATTTGTATCAAATCACCACAAGTATACTTTAAATCTTAGTTTTATATGTCATTTATACCCCAATAAAGCTGAAATTAATTTTTTTCATTAAAAGAATTTTAAACATTCACTGAAAGCTTTAAGAACTACATATTCTGTATATGCTCAGGTCCATTTCTTCTGTTTCTATTTCAGATAATCTATTATATTCCTTCAAGCAGTACTCTTTCCTATTGTTTTGACTTCTCTTTCCTACATGTGATTAAGTAACAAATGCTATCTAGTCTACTCAAAAGGACCAGAATCCCTTTCCATTTCTACTGCCACAGTCTCCAGTTCAGGTTTCCACATTTGGCTTGGGATATAATAAACTCCTAGTCGGCTTCTCATTTTAATAATAAAATAGAACTGTAATTCAGTAAATAGTTACTGAGTTTCTGTGTACCAAGTGTTGCTTTACATAAGAATATGAGGTAGGGGTGCCTGGGTGGCGCGGCGGTTAAGCGGCTGCCTTCGGCTCAGGGCGTGATCCCGGCGTTATGGGATCGAGCCCCACATCAGGCTCTTCTGCTATGAGCCTGCTTCTTCCTCTCCCACTCCCCCTGCTTGTGTTCCCTCTCTCGCTGGCTGTCTCTATCTCTGTCGAATAAATAAATAAATAAAATCTTTAAAAAAAAAAAAAAGAATATGAGGTAGATTTAATCCAATCCCTATCAAAATTCCAATAGCATATTTTTCAGAACTAGAAAAAAAATTGTAACATTTATAGGAACCACAAAAGATCCTGACCAGCCAGAGGAATCCTGAGAAAGAACAAAGCTGGAGTTATTACACTCCCTGTTTTCAAACTATATTACAAAGGTATTCAAAACAGTATGGTGCAGGCACGAAAACACACACAGATCAATGGAACAGAACTGAGAGCCCAGAAACAGACCCACACATATACGGACAGTTAATTTATAACAATGGAGCCAAGCATATACAATGGAGGAAGGACGGTCTCTTCAATAAATGAGTTTTGGAAAACTGATCAGCTGCACACAAAAGAACGAAACTTGACTACTATCTTAGACCATGCACAAAAATCAACTAAAATGGATTAAATACTTGAATATAAGACCTGAAAGCATAGACTTCCTACAAGAAAACAGGTGGTAACCTCCTTGCCATTGGTCTTAACAGTGCTTTTGTGGGTCGGACACCAAAACCAAAGGAAACAGAAGCAAAAATAAACAAATGGGACCACATCAATCTAAGAAGCTTCTGCACAGTGAAGGAAATCAGCATCAAAATGAACAGGCAACCTACTGAGTGGGAGATAGTAACTGCAGTCGTACACCTGATAGGGGTTAATATTCAAAACAAAGAACTGATACAACTCAACAACAAAACCAATTAAAAAATGGGCAGAGGATCTGAATAGACATTTTTCCAAAGAAGACATATAGATGGACACAGGCATATGAAAAAATGTTCGACATAACTAATTATTAGGGGAATGCAAATCAAAATCACAATGAGATTTTCACCTCATACCTGCAGGAATGGCTATTATCAAAAAGATGGGATGCCTGGCTGGCTCAGTCAGAAGAGTATGCATCTCTTGACCTTGGGGTTGTGAGTTCAAGCCCCATGTTGGGTGTAGAGATTACTTAAATAAACTTAAAAAAAAAAAGATATAACAGGTGTTGGAGAGGATGTGGAAGAAAAGAACACTTGTACACTGTTGGCAGGATTGTAAATTGGTGCAACCACTGTGGAAACAGTATGGAGATTCCTCAAAAAATTAAGAATTGAGCTAACATATAGCTCATCCACTACTGGGTATTTATCTGAAGAATGAGATGACTCTAATTCAAAACGATATATGTACCTCTTTGTTCCTTGCAGCATTATTTACAATAGGCAACATATGGAAGCAACCAGTGTCCACTGACAGAAGAATGGATAAAGCAGATGTGCGCACACACACGCACACTGGATTACTACTCAGCCATAAAAAAGAATGAAACCTTGCTATCTGCAACAGCATGGTTGGACCTAGTGGGTATTATACTAAGTGAAATTAGAAGAAGAAAGACAAATACCTTATGATTTCACTCATATGTGAAATCTAAAAAAAAGAAACTGAAAACAAACTCAGATACAGAGAACAGTTGGTAGTTTCTAAAGGGGAAGTGTGTTAAGGGGTGGGTGGATGAAAGGGGTAAATTGTAGGATGATGAATGGTAACTAGACTTTTGGGTGTATCACTGTTGGGTGTATTTTACACACACACACAGAAACACCTTCATTAGCCATATTTTAGAGATAGGAAAACTAAGCATTAAAAAAAATTATAAAACTGGTACAAAGTCTCAAAACTATCGAGAGCAAAGGTTAAACCCAGTTTTGATTTTAAAATCTATACATGTTTGTTGCAATATCTTCATAAAACTTTTCACACATCATTAGCTTTAAAAACTGACAAAGTCACAACAGCAAATTTCTCTCCCCCAGTACCTAACTAAAGGGAGAAAAAAATAGGAAAAAAAAAAAGAGGAAAAATTGGAAAAAATTATTCAGCAGCAAACAAAAAAATGAAAGAACTAAAAGCTCATGCCATTAACTTTGAAAAGCAGTGGTTAAGAAAAATAAGTGATATTCGGAAAGAAGGTTAATCAATATAATCTTGAGAATTTTGATGATAGGTCTGTATTTTGTGGAAAAAGAGAGGAACAAGGTGCTGAGCAAAGTTAAAGAAAAAGCCTTGAGGTTGGAAACCTCATCTGTCATTGAAAATGTTAAAACACTCAAAAACCAATATAATAAGTCTTTGTTTTCTGAAGCCCTCATGGGAATAAGATACAATCACTCTAAGTGAAGTGGACTCTAGTCTAGTAACAAATCCTCAAACGAGGGACAAGTGGCCCCGTCTCCTAACAAAGATAGTATAGGACTCAGCCCAGCCGTGCTGTTGGGGCAACTCTTGCCCCCCCCCCACCTTCAGATAAAGGAAGAGAGAATGAGTGGTAATGTGAAACACAGACGGCCAAAAGCAGCCTCAGATAAAGAGGGAGGGTTTGTCAGAAGAGTTCACCCTCCATTTATTAGGTCAAATGGGTCCAGATGACATTTATTATGCACGAGGAAGATGAAAAGAAATTACATGACACTTAAACAACATAATGAAGCAAAACAAAACAAGTATATAAAGATGGCTGAAGGTTCAATTCTAAAAGGAAACATAATCCCTGAACAACAACAGCAAAAAGTGACACACAGGGAAAAAGGCGGAGATATGGAAGCAAAATGAAAACCAAATCAGTACAATTATAGAATAAAGCAGAGACCATGTTACCATGTTAAAGAATAAAAGACATGGATGAAAATCCTCTCAACAGAGTAATGGCTAATGGGTGCAGAACCACAGCAGATACCGAAGGAAAATAATTAGAATAGATAAAAAGTCATCATTCAACTGTAAAGGGTAAAGACTTACATTGCCAATATAAACCCAGGCAATAGGGACCCATGTGCCCCTTCTGACAAATTTGCTTACTGGTTAAACCCAGGCTTACAAAGGAAAAAAAGGATGAAAATAGTGTACTTTAAAATGCAAACAAATATCCTAAAAACAAAGCCTCCCTGTGTTAAAAAAACAGTAAGGTTGGCCAGAAAGAATTCTGTACTCAGCTAAATTGTGCCTGAATGGCTACAGAGGTAATGGATCAGCATGCTTAAGCCTGAGGAACTCAGGGAACATTGTTAGTCAGTTCTTGCAGTTTGATCCTCTTCGGTTAATTTCAGATAAATTAAGTTTATTACTATTATACAATGACATAGTGTGATGTTAAAATATTAATCATCTGATATGTTACTGTACATTACACAGAGAAAAAATTCTAGAATGACAAATAATGTTAATGATCATTATTTCTGGGTAGATTTTGGGTGAATTTTTAGCCTTTCATACTTTTCTATAATGCTGAATTTTTATAAGTATGTTATGTTGATACACTATTCTAAAAATTAGGCTTTACAGAAGTCAAAATTCAAATCCTAGCCATTATTAGTCAAGTTATTGCAATGTACATAAGCTAGAGTAAATCTTAGAAGAACAAAGATAAGTTAAAATACCAATGAAAAGGGGAATTTTGAATACTGGGACTTCATCAAGATAAAAAGGTTTTGCACAGAAAAGGAAACAGTCAACAAAACTAAAAGGCAACCTATGGAATGGGAGAAGATATTTGCAAATGTCTTATCAGATAAAGGGCTAGTATCCAAAATTTATAAAGAACTTACCAAACTCAACACCCCAAAGTCAAAAAATCCAGTCAAGAAATGGGCAGAAGACATGAACAAATATTTCTCCAAAGAAAACATACAAACAACCAACAGACGCATGAAAAGATGCCCCACATCACCCAGCATCAGGGAGACACACATCATAGCAACAGTGAGACACCCCCTCACCCCTGTCAGGATGGCTGAAATGAACAACTCAGGGAACAACAGGTGTTGGCAAGGATGCGGAGAAAGGGGAATCCTCTTGCACTGTTGGTCGGAATGCAAACTGGTACAGCCACTCTGAAAAACAGTATGGAGTTTCCTCAAAAAGTTGAAAATAGAGCTACCCTATGACCCAGCAATTGCACTCCTGGGTATTTATCCAAAGGATACAAACATAGTGATTTAAAGGGGCATGTGCACCCCAATGTTTATAGCAGCGGTATCCACAGTAGTCAAAGTATGGAAAGGGCCCAGATGTCCACTGACAGATGAATGGATAAAGAAGATGTGGTGTATATACACAATGGAATACTACTCAGCCATCAAAAAGAATGAAATCTTGCCATTTGCAATGATGTGGATGCAACTACAGGGTATTAAGCTAAGCAAAGTAAGTCAGAGAAAGACAAATACCATATGATTTCACTCATGTGGAAATAAGAAACAAACAGATGAACATCGGGGAAGGGAAGGAAAAATAAGATGAAAATTGAGAGGGAGGCCAATCATAAGAGACACTGAACTCTAGGAAGCAAACTGAGGGGTGCTGGAGGGGAGGTGGGTGGGGGGAAGGGATAACTGGGTGATGGGCATTAAGGAGGGCACTTGATGTAATAAGCACTGGGTTTATACACAACTGCTGAATCACTAAATTCCACCTCTGAAACTAATTTTTAAAAATGACTCCTGAATAGTGATTCTATTCTTACAGATTTTTGCTCTGTAAATGAGATTACCCCAAATAGAAACATTTACAAAGTTAAAAAAAATTAACTATAAACTTCTGCTTCAGTAATAGCAGGCTAGATGATTTGGAACCACCTTCCATTGAGGAGAACCAACAAATCTGGATGAAATGTTTTTAACTTATCAAAGTGCTAGCAAAAAAACTATTGACAAAAATGTAGGAAAAGGCAAGAAACCAGAGAGGAAACCAGCAGTTGAAACTACTTTTGCTTGAGGCAAGGATGCCACTGGCATATCTGGCAGCCCCTCTGCCCGTAGTTACAAAAAAATGTTCCCTACAGCCAGATAATTTTTAAAAGGCCCTTCTTCCTCCAGCACATGGCTTGTGACATAGGGCGGGGTTATATTTCTGATCCCACTTACCCACCTTAGCTGGGCATCTTTGTGCAAGGCCCCACTCTGTAGTCATTTCTAGAGCCAAAACAAACCAGTGAGAGACTGAGTTGTGGTTTTGGCAAATTTGCAAGGTGAAGGGGACAGAAGTCAAAGACTAGGGAATCTGATAACCCAACACATTCATTAAGCTGGGACTGCAAAGGGCTATATATATGAAATAAGGGTGACCTGGAAGTAAACATCCTGTGTTCGTGACTCCTGAGTGGTCCAGGGAATTGCAAGCCGACAATTTGAATCAAAGGATCCCATACTGGTAGTGTCCCCAGACATCTGAGAAAGGAGGAAGACACGTTCATACCAGCCCTTAAATTATTCCTACGAATACTTTTCCAAATGGCATAATCACTAAAGAAAGATAACTGGCATACAAGGAAATAAGATACCACAAATGGGAACAAATAGAAAAATCCCCTCCTCCAAAAAGTTTTGAGATATTGGAACTATCAGAGATAGATGATAAAATAACTATGCTTACTATTTAAAGAATGCAAGGTTGAAAGTTTTCTAGAAACAGGAAACTATATAGTGACTTAGATTTTAGAAAGTACCAAAAGCAGCTTCTAAAAAAGAAAGCTGAAATTACATTAGATACAACCAAAGAAAATTTGTGAACTGGAAGAGAAGTCAGAAAAATTATTCAGAATTCAGCAGAGACAAGAAGATGGAAAATACAGAAGAGAGGCTAAGGATATAGGCAAATAAAAAGATAACAAGTTCCATCAGATGTTTCATGAGCGTCCCAGAAAGAAGGGAGAAAAAGAATGTCCCAGAGGCAGTATTTGAAGAGAAAATGGTTGAAAAGTTCCCAGAACTAATGAAAGACACCAACCCACCCACAGATTCTAGAAGTTCAACAATTCCAAAGTAGAGTGAATAAAAATAAATCCACATCTATACACCGTACAGTGAAGCTTCAGAAAAGCCAAGACAAGAGGACAAAAGTTTAAAGGAACAACACTGAAGATTGCTGTTAAATCATCAGCCAATGGAAGCCTGAAGACATTGCGATGGTATTGTCAGTGTGCTGAAAGAAAACCACTCCCACCCTTGAATTATACATTCAGTAAAAATGATGACATTTAAAATATTAAGATGAAATGGACATTTTATATAAATTAACAATTTACCACCAGCTGACTTTCAGTAATGGAAATATTAAGGGATGTACTTCAGATAGAAGATACATAAATGATCAGCCAGAGGTGCTGAGATTCAAGAAGAAATGCAGAACAAAGAGAGAGGCAACTATATGGATAAACCGAATGAAAATTGATTGTACATAACAATAATGACTTGAGTGTTAAAATATATAAAATTAAAATACACAGCAACTATATTTGTGATGGTATATACAGAGTTAAAGTACTCCAAGGTCACTGCCTTATTCAAGAGGAAGGTAAAGCAATGGTTAACATTAGACTTGGAGAATTTAATGGCACACGCTGTAATTTCTAAGATAGCCAATAAAAACGTAATCAACAAAAATAGGACACAAGGACAAATTAGAAGAAAAAGAGGCATGATAAAAATCCAAAAGGCGGCAGGGGAAAAGAAACAAAGAACAGATAGTACAGGGAGACAGTATAGACAACACAGTAAAATTTAAACCCAAATATAGCAATTCTTACATCAAATGTAAATGGACTAAATATCCCAGTTAAAAGATAAATGTGTCAGGCTAGATAAGAAAACAACATTCAATTATATGCCATTTATAATAGACCCATCTGAAGCATGACACACAGAGAGGTTCAAAATTTAAAAGATGGAAAAAGACATGTCTGCAAATACCAAAAGCAAGATGATGTAGCTATATCATATAAAGCATACTTTAGGACAAGAATTATTAGAGAAAAAGAGGGTCATTTCATAGTTACGAAAGATTAAATTCACAAGGAAAATAATAAATTTTAATTGTATATAAGGTGAGTGAGTATATAACCTAAAATTATATAATGCAAAAATGGAGAGAACTATAAGAATAGATACCATGGGAGATTTTAACATATGCCTGATAGAACAAACAGACCAAAAAACGAGGGGGAGAATACAAGACTTGAACTACATGCTTTCCAGACTTGACCCACTGAAATATTTAGAGCACTGTATCTAAGGGATGGAGAATATGCATTCTTTTCAAATTTGACCAAATGGTTGAATGAACTAAGCACTGATCTCAAGAAATTAGAAAAATGAACAATAAAATAACAGAATTTAAAAAGAGCACAAATTAGTTAAATAAAAAACAGTCTCAAAAAACCTTGATTCCTTGAAAAGTCTAATAAAATTGACAAACCTCTAGTGAGACCAGTTAAGAAAAAAGGGCACAATTTACCAATATTAGAATGAAAAGGAGTTATCACTATAATGTAAACTTTAAAGGATATTACAAATACTTTTAGGTCAATATTATTAAATTTTAGATGAAATAAAAAATTCCAAGAAAAATATAACTTACCCAACTTGTCTGTGACATAGAGAACTTGTCTGCGAAGTACAAACTAGTCCTGTGACTATTACAGATACAGAATCAGTGATTTAAAAAAATCTTCTTATGAAGAAACTATAGACCCAGTTGACTTTTCTGGTGAACTCTACCAAAAGTTTAAGGAGAAAGTAATTTCAATATTGAATTCTTCCAGTTAGTAGGAAAGAGCATACTCCCCAACTTACGAGGTTAGTTTAACTTTGATACCAAGGACAGTACAAAAAAGAGAATCTCAATTATGAACAGAGTTGCAAAACTCCTGAGCAAAAATATTGACAATCTAAATCCAGTAATAGTTTAAAAGAAAATATGATCTGGGGGTGCCTGGGTGGCTCAGTGTCTGACTTCGGCTCAGGTGATGATCCCACCAGGGTCCTGGTATCGAGCCCCTTTTGGGCTCCCTGCTCAGTGGGGAGCTTGCTTTCTCCCTCTCCTCTCCCCCAAGCTCTATCTCTGTTGCTATCTCTGTCTCTCCCTCTAAAATAAATAAATAAAATCTTTAAAAAAAAAAAAAAGACAATATGATCCATCCAAGTTGGATTTATACCAAGAATGCAAGGTTGTTTAGCATTGGAAAATCGATCGTCATTCACCCTATTAAAGAAAAAAAAAGGGAAAAGTCATAATCATTTCAATACATGTAAAAAATGTCTGATAAAATTCAACTATTCACGAAAAAGATAAATTTAGCAATCCATGAAAAGAATTTCCTTAGCCTAAGTAAGAGGGTGTCTAGAAAACAAAAAACAACAGCCACATACTTAATGGCAAAAATATGAACACTTTCCATTTGAGGAGCATGTCTGTTACCAACACTTGTATTTAACATTGTACTCAATGTCCTAGCCAGCTCTATACAGCAAGAAAAAGGTATAACAAAGGTACAGGGACGGGAAAGCAAGAAACAAAACTTGTTTGCAGAGGATATGCTTATCTACATAGAAAATCCAAAAGAATCTACAGAGACCATATTTTATCAATTTTAAGACACATTAAAATTTATTTTAACATCTCTGTAATTGGGCTGCACCTCACAACAGATGAAGAGTCCTTTGTTTGGGCTGCCGTACCAAACACCGCAGACCGGTGGTTTACGAACTACACCTATTTCTCATCGTCTGGAGGCTGGATGTCCACGATCGTGGCACCCACAGGGGCATGTTCCGGTGAAAGCCCTTTTCCTAGCTTGTAACTGGCACCTTCTTTCTGTGTCCTCACATGTGGAGAGGTCGTGAGGTCTCGGAGAGGTCTCTTTTATAAGAACTCTAATCACATTTGTGAAGGCCCCTCCCTCATGACCTAAACACCTCCCAAAGGGCTTACTTCCTAATACCATCACCTCTGGGGCTTAAGACTTCAACATATGAATTGGGGGGACGCACAAACATTCAGGCCATAGCACCTTTTTTTAAAAGATATTATTTATTTATTTGTCAGTTGACAGAGAAAAGAGAGAGAGCACAAGCAGGGGGAGTGGTAGGCAGAGGGAGAAGCAGACTCCGGCTGAGCAAGAAGCCCTATGTGGAACTTGATCCCAGGACCCTGAGATCATGACCTGAGCCAAAGGCAGATGCTTAACTGACGGAGCCACCCAGGCATCCCGCCATAGCACCATCTTAAGAATTATAGTATATATATATGGCAAATCTCATAATGGTATGGTATAATATGGAATATGGATGGTATATTAGGTATACTGAAATACAGTACAATTGTTAGTTTTATGAGTGTAACAAGACTGAGGCAGTCCATACACAAAAAACTCATATTTAAGTACCAGCAAAAAATAGCAAATGAATTAAGTAAGAATTGTTATAGTTATGGTATTAAGGTTACAAAAATGTTCTTTAGAGGTATATATTAGAAGTATTTAGTATATTGGGGTGCCTGGGTGGCTCAGTCGTTAAGCGTCTGCCTTCAGCGCAGGGTCCTGGGATTGAGCCCCGCATCAGGCTCCCTGCTCAGCGGGAAGCCTGCTTCTCCCTCTCCCACTTCCCCTCCTTCTGTTCCCTCTCTCGCTCTCTCTCTGTCAAATAAATAAATAAAATCTTAAGAAAAAAAAGTATTTAGTATAGAAGTCAAGTATCGTAATAGAATTCCTTCCTTTAAAATACTTTAAAGGAAAAATGTAAAGCAAATACACCAAAATGTTCATTACTATTAAATCTTGGTGATGTACGTATGAGGGTTCAAACTATTCCCTATGATTTCATATATATTTAGAAATAATGTTTAAAGCTTTGAGAAATGATGAAATCCCTAAATGAAATGTATTATGGTCTTAGATTGAAGAGTCAATCTTGTAAAGTTGTCTATTCTATTCCATGCATACCCAGTAAACAATTCCAATAGGTTTTATTTTTTTAATAGAATTGATGAATTGCTTCTAAAATTGATATATAATTTCAAAGAGTCAGCAATAGCCAAGATTCTCTTCAGAAAAAGAATGAGGTAGGAGGGCTTGTTTTACCAGATACCAAAGTTAAAGAAAATTAAGACTTAATAAAAATTAGTTAAAAAAAAAAAAGACAATATAGTATTGGCAGAGATTGACAAGTAATCCGGTGCACTGAACAGACTGCCCAGGGGGCAGAAGGTCTGGAATGGCAGGACGAGGAGCACAGGGAAATCTCTCCCTCAGAGAGGCATCTACTAAACTAGTTGAAATTAGCAAAGGCAATCATTCAACATGTCTAGAGATTGACCAAAGACTTAAACAAACTGAGAGGCATTAATTCAATAAAACCCAAGGAATCTTGGTAAGAACAATGGGAGGAGGTGGGAGGCCAATGCATTGGAGAATTATGTACCCCCCCCCGATCTGCCCTATAGAAAGACCTGTTCCATTTGTAGTATAGAGGAATTGATACATCAAATCTCTCTCTTGTTCACTCTCTCTCACACACACACACAATTTTGTTCCTAACAACTAAAAAAAAAAAAAAATTTATTCTATATTGATGAACCCACTTCAAAAATGAATCCTGCTCTTGACCACAGAGCAGACCTTAATTAATTTTAAAAAGTAGGTTTATCTAGGCCATATTCTCAGGTCATAATCCAAAAAATTAGAGGTAAACAATTTTTAAATGTCAAACCCTTAACTCTTGGAAAATGAGGCTCCCTTAGATGAGAGAGAAAAGCAAATTAATTTAGAAAGTAATGAAAAGGAGAATATCTCATGCCAAAATGTGTGGGGTGCAGTTAAAGCTATAATCAGGGGAAAATATATAACTTTAAATATTTTTACTATTAAGTGAGAAAGTCTAAATGGAATCTACTGCTACCTTTAATTATTAAGACGAAATTAAGAAAATTAAAAAGAAAAAAGATGTAAATTAAAGTTGAAGTTAATGAAAAATGTTTTAAAAATCAACAGAAAAAAATAAAATAGAAAGGCTATATAAATCCCAATGTTATTTGAAAGTGCCAATAAAATTGAACAACCTCTCGAGAAACCTAATTAAACGAAGCAAGAGCAACGTTTGTTATTTAATGAATGGGATCCTATAACTATCCCTCGGCAAGATGATGATGGCCCCCCTACCTCACACCATTTATAAAAAAGAACCAAAACCCAAATTCAGAGGAATAATTAGTAATCACATTTCATCCAGAATAGAAGGCAAGACAAAGAAGATATCCCAACATTCTTTCATATCCAAAAAGAAACAAACCAAATTAAAAAAAAAAGACAAAATATTTAATAGGCATTTTTTACAACTGCAGTACAAATTATCACTTCAAATAAACATTACAGGGTTTTAATTACTAGTCACCCAATAAATAATTTTTGCAGCTTTCTGATAAAATTATTTTATTATAAAGCGAATGTTTTAATGCATTACTTTGCTTGTACTTCCATATATTCCGAGAATTCTATCTTGAAAGTCAACAACTTATATAACTTTCACAGGAATTGCTCGAGCAGATGTCCTAATTTCAGTCATTTACTGGAACATATTTTAAAAATAGGCGAGAAGTCAGAGAAGATTAGGTTGGAAAAGGGAATATAATTGGGGTCACAGAGACAATGTTGAATCGTAAAGTTCTATGCCTCAAATTCTCCCCGGTGAACTGTTCTGTCTTACAGAGCGGTAATGAAAGACCCTGCAAGGCCTGTGTGGGGGCACAGAAAAAACAAAAATGAAAAACCCACAGAAAGAAATCCCCAGGCTGGCGGTGGCTCATTGTCCAGAATATTTAGCCAACTCTGCTGCTAACCTAGGAAACCCACCACCTCTTAAAGCACTGATCTAAAAACTAAGTAAGGCAATTCCAACTGTCTTTTTTAAGAGAACGTTGGTGCGTGAACCTTACATGTGATCACCTCAAAATCCAGTCTATGTTGTTCACGAAATTTGAACACCCCTGATCAAATATTTGTTCGATTCTTTATGTTAAACCACTTTAGAATTTTTCTTGTGACCTGTCTCCTGAGGTCAACGCAATTCTGTGTTAATACACGTCAGGTCCTTAAGAGCCGCTTGAGTGATGAGCACGTTTCTTCATTAAAATTCTGTTCTCTGTCCCATTTATTGGCTACTCAAATCTAGAACAAAGAAGAAACCTGAAAATTGGGCCTATTTCCAGCTTTGCAAGCAACCGCTGTGCTGCATTTATCGGCTTTCAAATTCACCTTTTGGTGGGAAAAAGAGGTGACATAGGAGAGAACATTTAAATGAGGAAATCTTTGATTCCATTCCCAGTTGTACTCTTAGTGGCAATGTGAATCCTGGCAAATTATTTAACTTCTCCAAGCCATTTACCCATCTTGTGTTTTCCTCCCCCTAAGTCTTCAAGAATCATGTTGTTTACTCGTGTTTGTCAGAGCGGTAAACGGGATATAAAGTACTCACACGTCACAGAAGGTGTCCTAATGAGCTAAGGCCACAAACAGCCTCTTTTTAAGACTGATCGACTACGTGTTTCATCTGTTTATCCCTGTGGGTCACTAAGACCTTTATCCTTTATCAGTTTTCAAATGAAATGTGATAAAGGTTCCAGCTTTGTTTTTGTGTTGAGTGTCAGACTTTAATAATCTGCAGGTACCCTGATAGTGGCAATGAGCAATTAGTCGGAATCCCAGAGGTGCGAAAAGAGTGGTACCCACTCCCCCCCCAGCAGGACGATTAGTGCCATCCTAACCATTAGCATTTAGTGCCATCCTAACCAACTCTCCGGTCCCATTAGGCATAATACCGAGCCACTGCTGTATGATTCTAGGACATTAAAAACTCCTAAATACAATATGTGGTATACTAAGATTTCACTAGTGAATTTCTTGTTAGCAAAAATACGGTATCTGCTCCCAACGGATTCTAGGCCTTACATTATTCTTAAAATGTAAAATAGTCTAGGGGCACCTGGGTGGCACAGCGGTTAAGCGTCTGCCTTCGGCTTAGGGCGTGATCCCGGCATTATAGGATCGAGCCCCACATCAGGCTCCTCTGCTATGAGCCTGCTTCTTCCTCTCCCACTCCCCCTGCTTGCGTTCCCTCTCTCGCTGGCTGTCTCTATCTCTGTCAAATAAATAAATAAAATCTTTAAAAAAAATGTAAAATAGTCTAGTGATGTCTTTCTAGAGGACTAACTAGGCAAGAAGTGGTGTTGCAAATGTATAGACAAAAAAAAAAAGAAACCTGATAAACAGATAAATAAGCAAGCCCAAAAATGCTGCCCTGGGGTTTCTTATATACAGGGACAGGCGGTACTGTCCTTCCTGAAGCCACAGCCAGGCAGCCCAGGCGCAATGAAATATTCTTCCTAACGTACTGAGGGAACCGATGTTACCTGCCAGCATGAGTGTGCAAGGTTTGTGCTTTTCCTCGGTATGGAATGTAAGGGGAGAAAGAAGCCACGAGGCTTCCTTTAATAGGGAAGAGCCAGTGTACATAAACTGGTTTAACTGGCACACCAGGGCTCAAGACTGCAGCGCGTGATGGGGCATGTAGTAGCTGAGACACGGTGTAGGCAGGAGTCTTCAGCCAGCTTAAGCTCCGGTTAAGCTAATATATAGGAGTCCGAACCCAAACAGTGTACGACACCGTCCCCCACACAATCAAGGTTACTACACATGTACATAAACGCAAGGGCTCACGAGAACGTGTCCTCTAGTCATTTGGTTGATCTGTTTGCTGCTTTCAACTGATGTTTTTAACCTGGTGTCGGCAGGCCAGCTACAGATCTTAATGGTCCCAGCCGCCTTTCAGTTGATACCTCAACCTTCAGGGGGTCACCAGAAAGTTATCCCAAATCTGTAAAATACAATCGACATTTTCAAAACACCACAGACACATAAAATCGAAAAACCACGTAAAATCCAACCAGAGAGAACCTCTTGGACATTATCAGTGAGACTCCCTTTCCTCAAATCCACACATCAGATCCAACCGGAGGTTTTCTCAGACCCGAGAGGACACTAAAATGCACCAGTCGGAACTAAAACCCATCTTGGTGGCTGAATAACCATCTGATTGAACAAGAGACACGATTTCTGAAAACTACCCAAGAGTGACAGGAAGTACAAATGTTTTTCAGTGTGCCTTTAAACAGAGGTCTCTTTGTGGGGGTGGGGGGGGGTGGGCACTGGGGGGCTGAGGCCCAGGCTCGGGGCTTTCCCTGGGAAGAGACCTGCGGGAAGAAGGCACCCTTTCTGCAGGACAGCCGCTGTCCAAGCCTCCCACTCATGTTTTCGCCAGCGGGTCAAACACCTGCAGCACCGTCCTCTTGTCCTTGTCACTGACAGTCACCCAGTGATCGAGGGCCTCCCGCCCGGGCTCCGGGAGCGGCCCCCGGGCAGCCGAGGCAGAGGCTGGCGGCGGGGCTGCGTGTGCTCTTTCCAGGCCCCTCGTCCCCGAGTCCAGCGGGTCGGAGCTCTTGGAAAGCCACGTACTCTTCAGCACGCTGGGGTGGTGGAGAAGGCTCCAGAAGGGATCCTGAGAATCACCGAGAGGGGAGGCCGCCTCGGGCTCGGGCTCCTTGGGGCCATCGGGTTCGGGGCTCGCGGGCTGCGGAAGGCGAGCGCCCCCGTCGGGGGGCTGTGCGGGGCGACGGTCGCCGCTGCCCGTGAGGGTGCGGAGGAGCGGGCTGTCGGAGCTCTGCAGCAGCTGCAGGTGGAAGGTGGCGGGGGCCGACTTCTTCCTCCGCGGGGGGGCTTGGGGCACGGGAGGCGGGACGTCCAGCGGGGGCGGCGGGGCGGCCACGGGAGGGGCGGTGTCTGGTGCCGGCTGCCCCCTGCTCGGCTTCCTCTCGGCGCCCTTCCCAGGCTGCAGCGTTCTCGGTTTGGGGACAGGAGGGACGGTGGCTAGAGGAGGGG